>NW_023357374.1:0-337500 GCF_001411555.2 Juglans regia
AATTATGAGAACTTTTATTAATTAAATAGTTTTATTCTCTTTAATGTGTTAAGTGAGACTTCATATCATTTGAAGGAATCCCTTGAACCCACTGTCAATTTGAAAATACCCCAAGAAAGCCAAAATCAAGTCAATGGATGGAGAACCTAGACCCGATGAGAATTCGTTTCAAGAACCTAGATTATATTAAAATCTAGACCCGTTGAAGAACCCGTCTCAAGAACCCAGATTACAAAGGAGGAACGCCACAAAGGTTGTGATTTACCTTGATAAGTTCAAAAGTTCAATTAAGAACAAGAGGAGTAAAACTCAACTCACAATGAATAAATTCATCAAATTTCATAAACTTCATAATCTGATTAAAATGTGGCCACATAGAGTATTTAAAGCAAAACATAATGAAACCCTACCCAAAATAAACCCCCCATCTTCCAAAAGTGCCCCTGGATGAACAGTGCCGCGGCTACAGTACGGAGCTACAGTAACCCTAACCCTAGTTCAATAAAATAATAACTTTCCCAATATGCCCTTGCATAGGCATAAACCCAATTATTCTAAGCAAATAAAATAGGTCCTTGAAATTAATTAAATAAGTTGAAAGTCTTCAAGTGTCCAAAGCCTATAAGTTATGTTGTTGCCCTTTCCATAGCTTATGAAATGAATCAAAGCATAATCTTCATCGTTTAAGCCCTTGAACTTGTATTTGACCCATCTGGTACTTGCAACATATCTTTAAGACTAGGCCCACCTTGGTTCCCATCATTCTCCCTCTCCTCAAAAGGATTCGATCTCGAATCTCCACCTGGATCAAAGGGAAAAATGTTAGTAACATTATCATTGATTTCATATGCATTGTCATTAATTTGTTCAAGAATTTGAGAACATCCATCTAAGCTACTCCTGTTGTCAACAGATAAAGATATTAAATCTAAAGGAGTAAATAGATTAAGTCTATGGACTTTGTTTTGGGGCTGCCTAGGAAAGAAAGGAGTAGAAATTCTATTTTTGTGGTTATGGATGGATTTATAGAGTTTGCATATAACAGGACCATGCATACTACCACTTTATATTCTCCTCACTAGGAATAGGTAAGGGCGTATGCAACCCATGTGGCAAAAGTATAAATTCGGCCTTTCTGCATGTAATGCACCTGCCACAAATACAATTGACATCTCTCTTCATCTTAGACCAACATAAATGTTCATACAAAATGTCTAATATTTTCTTGACACCAGAATGACTACTCCAAATATATGCAAACTCAATGAAGGGCAAATGATAGTCCCACAAACGTTCATGCAACACATCAATGAATGGCAATTGATACTTCCACAAATGTTCATGCAACACGTCATTGAAAGGCAAATGATATTCCCACAAACATTCATGCAACACAACAAAAGTCTTCCTTACACCATGGTTACCCAACAAACCACCATGTCCATCGCACACAAGCAACTTACATATAAAACTAGTAGGTACATAAAATCTATTCTTTATAAACAAGTACCAATCTAGTTTATAGAACTTACCAAACGATGCTTTCTCACATGTTCCATATACAATAGCAAAGTCATCATCATTAGCATGCAATTCCTTATCATATTCAAGTTTCAATAATTTTGCATCTAAAATGAAGATAAGTACATACCTTCTTGCTAAAGAATCAACCACAAAAGTTTCCATACCTTGTGTGTATTTGAATACATGAGCAAAAGTCTCAATAGAATCCTCCCGCTTAGCACGCATTATAGTCAACAACTTACCTTCTCCCTTTAAGTGTGTCAATGACTCATGTTCTTCCAAGAAAGGTCGGTTAGGAATTGTTGCACCTGTCACAAAATCAATGTAGTGCTCTTATCTCCCTAATGGGTGGCAATCCACTAAATACACCACTTGGAAACACGACCTCATATCCCTGCAACAAAGAGACAACAATACTAGGCAAATATACGTCAAGTTCGTTAGGATTAAGACTTGCCTTAGCATGAAAACTCACTTTTCTCTTTATTTTTCTCTCACTTTCTCCAAACTCTCTTTTCTTTCCACTCTCTTTTTCTTTTTCACTCTCTTTTTTCCTTTCACACTCTTTTTTCTTTTCACTCTCTTTTTTTCTGTCACTCTCTTTTTCTTCATCTTTTTTTGTACTCTCGACCTCATAATTATTTTTCAACTCATTCTCTCTTTTGCTTGAGATCTTAGTCTCACCCTCTTCTTTTTTCTCTCTTTCTCCATTTCGGTCTTACTATTTCTTTTCTTCTCAATCTCACATTCACTCTTGCTTTTCAGCTCAATCTCACTTTCACTTTCACTCTCACCTTCACTCTTGCTTTTCAGTTGAGAATTCTTCCTCGTTTGCTCAATCTCCTTTTCACTTTTTCTTTTTTGATCACTCTCACTTTTACTCTTTCCTTTTTTATCACTCTCATTTTCACTCTTTCTGTTTTGAGCAACCTTACATTTCAGCTTCAATTGATCCCCATGGACCTGTTTTGGAGTTAAAGGAGCAAGTTTGATTGTTTTTCCATCTTTTTCAAAACTGTACATGTTCCTTAACCCATCATGGATCACCTTCCTATCATACTGCCATGGCTTCCCCAACAAAATATGACTAGCATGCATAGGCACTACATCACAAAGCACCATATCCTGGTATTTTCCAATTGAAAAAGAAACTAGCGCTTGCTTATTTACCCTAACCTCCCCACAATCACTCAACCAGTGCAACATGTATGGTTTAGGGTGTTTCAAGGTACGTAAATTCAATTTCTCAACTAAAGTAGTGCTAGCCAAATTAATACAACTCCTCAAATCAATGATCATACTACATACCTTGTTGTTGATGTGGCATCTAGTATGAAAAATATTCTCACTCTTCTGCTCTATATCATCCATCTTAATTTTTGTATTGAGTGCATGCCTAGTAACAAGAGAATCACTATACTCTTCATTCTCATACCCATTTTCAACACTAAACTCGGGACGCCTCCTATCTATCCTGCCATGAAGATTTCTAATTACCACATCTTGATGATTCATCCTATCTCTCACTTCACCCAACACTAAGTTCAACTTCTCAAACTGTTGTTGCATGACTTGCAACACAAAGGATGTGTTATCTACCATCTCCTTTGGTGATGAGTCACTCCTATGAGACATCATAATGTGCTGCACAAAAAGAATGTTAGTGAAAAACCTCACACACTCCCTTACGTGTTTACACTCAAATAATGACACTCCACTCGTGTGTAACTCTGAATTGGCTTTTTACTCAATAATAATCTCACACTCTCTTGCCTTTTACCTCAAGAGTTTTCCACTCAAGTTCTTTCAGAACTAAATGAACTCAATCAAGACAAGGCAACCTTGTTTTATCCCAACTAGTAATTAGATTTAGGAAACAAGAACAAGAGAAACATGAAGGAATAAAAATGACACGAGAATCAATGAAGTTATACGAATGAAAGAGTAGCAATAAGACAAGATACCAACTTGAGTGATGTATGCATCAGCCCCTTTGATGATAAGGTTCAATCAACAAATTTCTTTCTTTCTCATTGTTGTAACTATGTAGCAACTTTGAATATGCTACCTTCTCTTCTCTTCAACTTCTTCTTTTTTTTTTTTTTGGAATTTTCTTTTCTTTTCCTTTCCTTTCTTTTCTTTTCTTTTCTTTTCCTTTCCTTTCTTTTCTTTTCTTTTCTTTTCCTTTCTTTTCTTTTCTCTAATTCATCCACAAACAGCAATATTCAATTGTGAAAACCAACCAATTGAATTCAAACACACAAGCATGGACAATGAAGTAGAAGAGAATCAATGGAACGACACTCCAAGCAATTGACAAACTTAGAGATGCAGGAAACCCTAGAATTTTGAAACCCTAGGTGATGCAAATTTCAGCCAAACCCAAAACCTTAAGAATTTCGGCAGCCTACTTTTTATTTCAAATTTTTTTTTTTTTGGCAACCCTAGAACAATGAAGCCCTAGAATTAAATTTAAGGATACTAAAATTAAAAGATAGAATCAGACCTGATTGGAAATCTTGCTCTGAATACCAAATGATATGAACCCGCGGGAAAGGAATCCCTTGAACCCACAGTCAATTTGAAAACTCCTCAAGAAAGCCAAAATCAAGTCAAGGATGGAGAACCCAGACCCGATGAGAACTCATTTCAAGAACCTAGATTATATGAAAATCTAGACCCGTTGAAGAACCCGTCTCAAGAACCCAGATTACAAAGGAGGAACGCCATAAAGGTTGTGATTTACCTTTGATAAGTTCAAAAGTTCAATTAAGAACAAGAGGAGTAAAACTCAACTCACAATGAATAAATTCATCAAATTTCATAAACTTCATAATCCAATTAAAATGAGGCTACATAGAGTATTTAAAGCAAAACCTAATGAAACCCTAGCCAAAATAAACCCCCATCTTCCGAAAGTGCCCCTTGATGAACAGTGCCGTGGCTACAGTAACTCGGCTACAGTAACCCTAACCTTAATTCAATAAAATAATAACTTTCCCAACATGCCCTTGCATAGGCCCCCTTAAGTACTTCCCATAATAAACTCAATTATTCTAAACTAATAAAATAAGTTCTTTAAATGAATTAAATAAGTTGAAACCCTTCAAGAGCCCAAAGCCTTTAAGTCTTGTCATTGCCCTCTTCCGTAGCTGATCGAATGAATTAAAACTGGATCTTCATCCTTCAAGCCCCATCTTGAATGTTGGGCTCTTGCTAAACTTGTCCCAAGTGGATTGCATCAATCATTGCATTGTCTCCTTGATCTTCTTGGTCCATCTGGAAGTTGTAAATGATCTTTAAGACTAGGCCCACCTTGGTTCCCATCACCCCATCAATGATCATACTACATACCTTATTGTTGACATGGTATCTAGTGTATGGAAAATGTTCTCTCTCCGTTACGCTACATCATCCACCTTAATGTGTGCATTGAGAGCAGGCTTGGCAACAAGAGACTCACCTGTCACGGGGTATACCACTCCATCATCATCACTAGCATCAACCAACTCAGGCACCTCATCACTATCATCCTCACTCTCAGTCATCACCTCCCCATTGTCACGCATAATCATCACCCTCCTATTTGGACATTGAGAAGCGATGTGCTCTGAACCCAAACACTTAAAACATTTAATATTTCTATTCCTTGAAGGTTGGGATTCTACCTTGGATTTGTTGCTAGTTCCCTCATCTTTTCCCTTAGGTGGTTTAGTCTTTCTCTTTGCTTCAGCTTGATCATTCCTATCCCACTTTGATTTCCAAGTAGTGCTAGAAACCGAAGTGTACCTTGCTATCCCTTTTCTCTTTAACTGCCTCTCCACCTTCATAGCCATGTGCATCATGTCCTCTATCTCCACATAATGCTGCAATTCAATAACATTGGTTATGTCCCTATTCAAACCACTTAAAAATCTAGCCATGGTGGCCTCCCGGTCCTCCTCTACATTAGCCCGAATCATTACCACCTCCATCTCCTTTTGGTAATCCTCCACACTCCTAGACCCCTATGTAAGATTTTGTAATTTCTGGTGAAGGTCTCTATAGTAATGGCTAGGTACAAACCTCTGCCTCATAAGAGCTTTCAACTCTCCCCATGTCTCTATAGGCCTCTCATAATTCCTCCTCCTATTGGTCACTAATTAATCCCACCAAATAATAGCATAATCAGTGAACTAAATTACTGCCAACTTCACTTTCTTCTCTTCAGAGTAATTATGACAATCAAACACCAACTTTATTTTTTTTCTCCTACTCTAGATAAACCATAGGGTTAGTTCTACCTTGGAAAGATGGTATTTTCATTCTAATGCTCCCAAGGTCTCTATCTACACCATCCTGACCCCTTAGGTTCCCTTCAAGTCCTCTTTCATGCTTAACTCTTCTATGTCTACCCAACTCAACTTCATATGCTAAGTCTTCCTCATCCTCACCATCTCCTTCATTCTCATACTCATTTTCAACTCTATGCTCACGTCGCCTCCTATCTCTCCCACCTTGTAGATTTCTAATCGTTGCTTCTTGATGATCCATCCTATCCCTCACTTCACCCAACACAAAGTTCAACCTCTCAAACTGTTGTTGCATGGCTTACAACAAAAATGATGAGTTATCTGCTTTCCCCCTTGGTGATGAGCTACTCCGGTGAGACATTATAAGGTGCTGCACAAAAGAATATTAGTGGTAAAAAAAAAAAACTAACTTCACACACTGCCTTACGTGTTTACACTCGAATAATGGCACTCCACTCATGTTTCACTCTTAATTGGCTTTTTCCAGAAAATAGTCTCACACTTTCTTGCCTTTTACCTCAAGAGTTTTCCCACTCAAGTTGTTTAAGAACTAATTGAACTCAATCAAGACAAAACAACCTTGTTTTATCCCAACTAGTAATTAGATCCAAGAAACAAGAACAAGAGAAACACGGAAGGAATGAAAAAAATGACACGTGAATTAATGAAATTATACGAATGAAACAGTAACTATAAGACAAGATACCAACTATAATAATGTATGCAGCCCCTTTGATGATAAGGCTCAAGAAAAATTTCGGATTTTTTTTTTTTTTTTTATCTGGACGATTTTTTTTTTCTTGTCTTTTCACCAACTGATTTGATCACAATAAAAAATAAGCAATTGAGAAAACCCTAAAAATAACTCAAAAACCCTAGGACAAGTGATATACGACAGTGAAATTCGGCAACCCTAACAATAGTGAAGAAATCCGACAGCCACTTCTATATTTTTTTTATTTTTTATTTTTTTTGTAGTCAATCCTAGAACAATGAAGCCCTAGAATTAAATATGCAATAAATAAAAGATAGAATCAGATCTGATTGGAAACCTTGCTCTAAATACCAAATGATATGAACCCGCAGGAATGGAATCTCTTGAACCTACAATCAATTTGAAAACTCCCCAAGAAAGCCAAAATCAAGTCAATCGATGGAGAATTTAGACCCGATGAGAACTCGTTTCAAGAACCTAGATTAAATTAAAATCTAGACCCGTTTAAGAACCCGTCTCAAGAACCCAAATTACAAAGGAGGAACGCCACAAATGTTGTGATTTACCTTTGATAAGTTCAAGAGTTCAATCGAGAGAACAAGAGGAGAAAACTCAACTCACAAATAAAATTCAATATTGTCTAACCCTTCAAATGAAGCTACAAATAGTATTTAAATACACACTTAATCAAAACCCTAACCAAAATAAAGCCTCTTTTACCCAAAATGACCCTGGATGAACAGTGTCCGGCTACAGTAGTCGCAACTACAGTACGCTACAGTAAATTCATGAAACCCTAGTTCCTAAAAAGTAACTTTCCAAATAACCCCTTGGCCAAAATACAAGGCCTTCTCAAAAACCCTAATTCGTAAGAATAAGACATATGTGGGTCAAGCATCGTCAAGCCCACTTATTCTAAACTAATAAAATAAATCATTTAACAAATTGAAAGCCTTCAATAACAATAGGCCCAAACAATAACTCTAAGTCATGTCTTCCACAACTTGTATCAAGTGGATCAAAACTGGTTATCCTTCTTTCAATCCCATCTTGAGTGTTGGGTTTTTACAAGCTTCATCCCAAGTGGATTGCACCAATCCTTGCATTGCATCCTTGATCTTCTTAATTCTTGATCTTGTGATTGGCCCATCTGGAACTTGCAAAGGATCTTTAAGACTAGGCCCACTTTGGTTCCCATCATCCAGCCTCCTCAGGCCACCACCGACCCATCCTAACCACCCTTGGCCCCGATTTACCACCCATGCATGCACACTCTCCATCACTCTCTCACGGCATCTCTCCCCTCACACATGGACAGTTTCACCTCCACCCCCGAGCCACCACCACTGAGCCTCCACGGCTCCACCAACAACCTCCCTTAACAAACCCTTGGTCCAAACCACCACTTTATGTGGTGGGTAGCCACTACATGTGATGGACAGCCATTGTGCGTGGCTAATTGCCACTGTACATGACTAGATCCGCCGTGTTACACTCCTTGCCACCATCACAAGGCCACCACGAGCCCTTCCAAGAAAACACTTAGCTATCCAAACGCCCAAACCTATGACCGTACGTGGGTTAGCCGCCACATACAACCCTTTCGACTTCATCGGCTGTGAGGATCAACGAGCAACGCATGGGTTATCCCGTCCATGGTATAACCTTCTATCCCTCATATTTATGTTAGATGTTAATTAGTTGATTAGGTTGGGGACTGTGCTGTTGGTATTTGTGGAGTTGTGGTATTGTGATGTGTTGTGTAATGAACTGTTGGGCATTTTGTGTAATGAAGTGTTGGGCATTCTGTGTAGTGAAGTGTTGGGCATATCTGTGTAGTGTGGTGATGTGATGTGCTGTGTATGTGAATTGTTGGGCGTAGTTGGAAAGTGTGCTGTGTAGTGTTGTGGACTGTGTTGTAATGGTGGCGTGGTGTATGTGGAATGGGAAGAATACACGCTGAGTGTACTCTGTGTGGCGTGACGTATATGAAGGGAGTACGTGTGGAGTGTACTCCATATGGTGGAGTGATGCACCATGTGACGGATATGTCATAATGGTGACGTGGCGTGGTGTGTAGGAGGGGAGTACATGTGGAATGTACTCCATGTGGTGGAGTGATGCACCATATGGTGGGTATGTCATAATGGTAATGTGGTGTAGTGCGTGTGAAGGGAGTACACGTGGAGTGTACTCCATATGGTGGAGTGATGCACCATATGGCTGGTATGCCATAATAGTGATGTGGCGGAGTGCATGTGAAGGGAGTACACGTGGAGTGTACTTCGTGTGGTGGAGTGATACACCATATGGCAAGTATGCCATAATGGTGATGTGGCGTAGTGCGTGTGAAGGGAGTACACATGGAGTGTACTCCATGTGATGGAGTGATACACTATATGGCGGATATGCCATAATGGTGATGTGGCGTGGTGTGTATGAGGGGAGTACATGCGGAATGTACTCCGTGTGGTGGATTGATGCACCATATGGTGTGCACGCTATAGTGATGATGTGGCATATGTGAAGGGAGTATACGTGAAGTTTACTCCATGAGGTACAGCGATACACCATGTGGCGTGTCACAGGGATAAGGATGGTTGAATGGTTGATGGGCATAGGGCATGGTGAGTAGTGGAAACTGTGGAACAGTGTCTCGAAATAGTTATGGTGCGGCCTGTAGTCTAAGGTGACGGGTGTCATCGTACTTGACTTATGGCTGGGAGTATGGGTGAAGTAGCAGAACAAGTATCAGAGTAGTGCAGCGGAAGCATGACTGGGCAACGTCACAAAGTGACATAGTTACTGATAGTCTTGCTTGCGATGGGTGAAGAGTTAGTGTAGGGATGACGTAACGGGAACGTGACGAGATGTCACGATGTGACAGGAGTACGTGAAGAACCGTACTCACGTTGAGTTAGGAGTTGACGTAGCAGGATGTTGGGCAACGCAACAAGGTCACAGTGTAGCTTTGGAGTAGTCTCGAGCTATATGATGTGACATAAGGCGTAATTGTGAAATGAGTCTTGTCGCCCTAAGTGTTAGGATGAACTGTCAAAAGGGACGGGTAGCATGAAGAGTCATGCTAATAGGGTTAAGAGAAAGTTGGTATCGGAGTATGGTGATTGTTTACACAAGCATGTGATCCATGTGTTATATGTTGATCTTAGGTGATGAAGGGGTAAGGTACATGTGTAATCTGGTGAGACACATGTGCCGGACAGATTCACCATATGTAATGGGTAATGTGTCCTAAGCATTGTTTCAAGGTGCTTAAGCCTCAGAGTTGGCTTAAAGTCGTGTGGCTTGTATGGATGGGAATGAGGATTAGTGTAAGCTAAGGTGCATGAGTGACGGGTGTTTTGTCTAGGATTGGGATGCATGATTCCATCGATCGGAATCATGCGTCGGAATGTGGTCAGTAAGAATAGTAAGACGAAGGTCCTAGTGTCTTAATCCTAAGGTAAATCATGGGTTCGCCTTAGTGAATGAGCACTCGAAGCAAGACCTTGAGTTAGAAGATGTGGTGACCGTAAGTAAAGAACCAAAGGTCTTAGCATAGTAAAGAACATGTAAGAGCACAGGATAGAAGGAGAGTGTTCCAAGTGAAACATAGTTCTATTTCTAGTTTAAGTTGCTTATGCATTAGATAGAGAATGATGTTAAGGTTATGTGCATGCATGTAGGTTGCCATCTGACATGCACATGAATGGACTACATGATATGCAAGTAGCATGGAGTCCAGGTAAGTATTACGTTCATACTCTTTTAGAGTTTTATATAATACAAGAAAAAGAAAACGAAATGCTTTTCCTTTACGATGCATTACTAAACGACACGAAAGACATTTTACGAAAGAAAATGTAAGTGTTCAAAGGTATACGTATGTAGAGCCCCTCCTTGGCAGCCCCTTGTTTACGCACCCAAAGTATTAATTGTACGCGTATGAATGGATGACTATACGGTATACCTATTGTATGTATTTTCTAAGAAAATCAACGAACTGATATTTTATGATCCCAAAACTATGCTTTTCTCACAAAACATGAATGAAAGAATGAAAAGCAAAGAAAGACATAAGAACTGACGCTTTCATGGATCATACGAACCGACGCTTTTATGGATGCCATGAGGTGATGCTCATGGATACTAGGAAAGATGATGTTTAAGGTGATACTTATGGATGCCATGAAAGACGAAGTTTAAGCCCATGTTTTAAACGATGCTTTTCAGGAAAATGAATGTTTTCTTATGAAAGGACATGTTAAATGAAAGATAAGAAAAGAATGGAAGCTCCAGCTCTTTAGCGCTGACATGAATGAATGAAAGAATGAATGAAAGCATGAAATGTATGAAGATACGTAACGGCCTCTTGAATGAATGAAAATGGGTACCCAATGAATGAATGGGCAGATTGCAATGCCAACCCGCGGCCACGGGTGAATCCATTGGCCATAGGCCCGCTAACCCTAACACACGAGGCGTAACAGTGTGTACTGGCCTATGAAAGTGATAAGAAAGAATGTATGCATGCATGAATGTATGAATGCATGAAAGCACGACTCTTTAAGAAATGAAGGCACTGACGGGATACACGTTTATGAAAAGAAAGCCTTTCAAAAGAAAAATCCCTTCCAGTGATGTTTTCAAATGAAAGCACGTAAGCACATATGCATGCACGTATAGTATATATGAATGATGAATGCATGAATGAAAACCTATGTTGTTATATTTTAATCGTATGAAGTAATGCTTACAAGTCATCGACTCATTTTGGTTTTTATGTATGCCCCTCCCCCAATAGGAACCCAATGAAAAGTACGCGTCAGAACGGACACAGCGCAAGGGGAAGAGCACGGAAGTCTAGGCATGGGTTTTAATTGTACGAGAGACCTTTTTATTGTTAAAATTAATGTTTTCTGCTGTAAACTCTTTTATTGTCAAAGCACATTTTATTTTATAAACGTAGAGTCTTGCACCTTGGGTATGCACGTAAAAGTTTTAAATAGAACGGTAATTCCCGTTGACCTTTCTAAAATCTTTTATAAAAAGTCCACCACAAGGACGGGCATTACATGTCTGCTGCTAGGAAAGAAGTTCTTATTAAGGCTATCCTCCAAGCCATCCCTACTTATGCCATGGGAATTTTCTACAGCCTCAAAAGCTAAATATACTCTTGAAGAAATTCTAGTAGGGTTATAATGAAGATCATTCCAATGGGCAAGATGGGACCAAGTCAGTCAATCAAAGGATAAATGAGGGCTGGGTTTTCGAGATTCTAGAAGCTTCAATGTTGCTATGCTAGCTAAGCTACGTTGGAGGATGCTACAAGATCAATCATCTCTTCTGGCCCAAGTGTTTAAGCATAAGTATTTTAAGAATGGCAACCTATTGGAGGCTAAGTTGGGTTTTAACCCATCCTATGCATGGAGAAGTTTGTATTCTAGTTTGAAGTTGCTTAAGAAGGGTCTGTTTTGGAGAATTGGGGATGGAAAGAAGGTGAAGATCTGGAGTGACGAGTGGATACCGAGGGATTATGCTCCTAAGGTGTTATCTCCATATGTGTTAAATGAAAGTTATGTTTGTGTTTCACATTTAATTGATCTTGATATCATGAATTGGAATGTCCACTCTTTGAATTCTCTGTTTGAGCCACATGAGGCTTCCTTAATTCATACCATTCCTATTAGTAAGGGGGGCAGGGAAGATAAATTGGTTTGGCTACCCACGAAAAATGAGATTTTCTCTTTGAAGAGTGCTTACCACCTGCACAAAGAGCATGAAACTAAGGCTGCTGGTGAGACTTCTTGTGGAGAGCAAATTAAGATTGGAAAGCTATATGGAAATTGAGGATCCAGAATGGGGTAAAAGTATTCATATGGAGAGCATGCAAAGATGCCATTCCTACTTTATCCAATTTAATGAAAAGGCATGTTATGGAAGTGGATGACTGCAAAGTGTGTGGATTAGTTGCTGAAACAACAGGTCATGTGCTTTGGGGATGTCTAGCTGCTAGGGATGTTTGGAGCATGAGCTGCAAAAAGATTCATAAGATGACATTTCAAAGTGATCATTTTTTAGATATATGGAAGCAATTGATTAAATGTTTGAAACTTGAAGAGCTCATGGAAGCTGCAGTTACAGCAAGACTACTATGGTCCAAAAGGAAAGAAGTCATCCATGGCAAGACATTTAGACACCTAATGACACTGTTCCAAGCTGCTAAAGATGAAGTTCTAGCATACAGAAATGCAAACAACCATGTCTATTCAGCATAAAATAGAATTGTCCAACCTCAAATTCAAAGATCATGGTAGAAATCAAATGAGGGAGTTTATAAAATAAATAGGGATGCTGCTACAAAATTTTCAGAAGAAAGGATTGTAATTGGAGTGATTGCTAGAGATTCCCAAGGGCAGGTGATTGGCACATTACAAGCTCCCAAATCATTGAACTGTGATTCTTTTACTGTAGAGGTCTATGGTTTTCTGTTAGCTGCAATTTTTTCCAAAGAGATGGGGCTATCCAAGGTTATATTTGAAGGGGTGTTCATACAAATAGACAGACAAATATGGCAGTACATATTTTGGCAAGGGTTGGGTTAGATTTTGTGGAAGACAAGTATACATTGGAAGAAATTCCATTATGTATTCAATCCACTGTAATAAGTAATTTGATGTAATGTCTTCTATTATCAATGAAATTCAGTTTCATTTAAAAAAAAAAAAATTGGCACTCCCAACGGCCTGTGGCCTGATGGCACAAGACCCAACTTAACATGAAATTGATCTGAGACTTGACTTAACATGAACTTGATCTGAGACTTGACTTAACATGAACTTGATCTGAGACTTAACTTAACATGATGATTATACTATGGCAGATTTTACTCCTTCACCATAGTACTCGGCAACACATAGCCTTGACCGTACCATGCAGCGCGTATCATCCATGACCGTAGTATAATTTAACTAATATTACCTTCTGTAGTATGACAGATTATACTTCTTCACCGTAGTACTCGGTTGTGCATAAGCCTTGACCACAATACCAAGCAGCGCATATCATCCTTGACCATAGTACAACTTAACTGATAACATGAACTTAACTTGAACATAACATGATTTGAAATATGACATAAACGTGAATTACATGAATTACTTGACATGATTGTTCTCAAAATACACAAACTGTACTCAAGACGAAACGTGACTAGAATACGAAAGGACAGAAGCCCTGGTGTAACACAACATGACTTGAACGTAACTCAAAAGATATGACTTACTTTAGATAGAAACATTTCATAACATGACATAAGATATAACAAACAATATTTCGTAATATGGCATAACATGTAACAGACAAAATACTTAACATGACATAACATGTAACAGAAAACAAAATTAACATGACATGCTTTCAACAGTGAATATTACATGACATGACATATATGTAACAGATGACATACTTAACAAGGCGTACTTGCAATGTATAGTAAAACATGACAGAATTTCTTACATAACAGATGATGACTTGGCATGGCACATATAATAACATACATACATACACTATAGTTCATTTACTCATCACACATACACATTAAACTGATAGTAAGTTAAAAGCTAACTTACCTCGGTCTTTACGTTTCTAAACAAAAACTCAAGCGCGATCACGAGAAACTGAAAAATAGTGATTTCTAAAAGTTAAAACTTAATCACTAATGTAATAGCCCACTAGAAATTCAATGGTGAAATTTCTATAGGGTTTAATAACCTCGTGAAAACAACATAAGTTTTCACGAATCGGCTAATCGCGTAGGTTTTAGTTTGTTAGCATTGCCTAAGATCACTCATTATGGTGCCGAAAGTACAATTTTAGTTATTTGATGTAGTTAAAAGTGTCAAATTGAGTTATGGTCTACACACCATTAGACTCAGTTGATTATTTAGAATTTGATGGTGCAATAATCTCATTTTCAGTTTTCAGATGAAACGCTTGTTTGAAAATCTATTTTTGCTTTTTTCGAGGCACTTTGGGTTTGAATCTCAATAAACGAATTGCACAGTTACATTTGTATGAATATTTAGGATTTTACAGTACTAAGTTTATGTTTCACTTTTCCGAAGTGAATAATAACCTCTATAGTAGCATCTAGCACATTGTTTTCAAAATCATAGTGTGGAATGTATAAATTAGGTTAGAGAAATTTTGTTTGGACATTTGGTAGGATCTTAGCCACACTTAATGAATAGTACTGGACACTTGGCATAAAGAGGAACTATGAGTTGGATTATAAAGGAATTAAAGTGTGAGATCATGCCACCTAAGTGAAACCCTATTCTTTTTCATCTGATCAACCAATTTGTGCCAGACCAAAGAGCATTTCAACCCTAGTAAAACCCTAAATGGTTGGAATCCATTTGAAATCCCAAAAGCTTGGTCGAAACTGAAACCCTAAACGGTTTCCCCAAATCCTAAAGTTGGTCTCCAAATCCTTTTTTATCCGATTTCTAGTATTGTATTTAATTACTTGATTAAATCACTTTCACATGCTATTAACTTCTCAAATTTATGTTATGACATCATTATCCAACCTTTTAAAACTTGGGAATTTGATCGGGCCATGAAAAAATGGATTTGGACTTGATAGCATCTCAAACCCTAACCAAACCCCTTTTAAACCCCAAATTGAAGCCCACTTAGTTAAGGCCCAAGGCCCATGAATTTGGCCACCTTGGCAAAGTTTCTTGAGAAATCTTCCTCCCCCACATGGCAGATCAACCTCTGCCCTCAACAGCCCCAAATAGTCCCTTGATGTGAGGAAAAAATTCACCTCATCACACCCCTTCTAGAAGGCAGCAGCAGCAACCCACTCCCCCTCTTGCCTTTTTGTGACCTAAGCACCATCCCTCAAGGGTCATTCAAGCCCATACCTCAACCTCCAAAATTCTAGAGGCATACAAGGCACCCTTCATCACTTCTTCACCCAGTTCTTAGAGAGAAACCAAAACGCATTCTCTCAAAGAATTTTCTAAGTCATTTTGCGTGGCACTTTTTGACCCTTTTTAAGTATTTTCTTGCAATGACTCATTCACAAAAGCTGATGATTTAAAGCATGGTTGATCTTAGGATAATGTTATGAATATGTTAGGAGTAAGATTTGATTTTTTTAGAATTCTTGGAGATGTTTTGAATAAGGTCAAAACTTGGGTTTCAAGGGTTTGGTTTTGGTTAAAAGGTTTGGATCCTTTTATTAAAAAGTTTGGTGGTGATGATTAGCATTTCTTTTGATGAATGTTTAAGTATGTTTTTAAAATTAGGATAGGAAGATCTTTGTTACAAAAATTAGGTTTAATCATGAGTTTTGAATTTGAAAGAATTACAACAAAAATCAAGGGAAATAGTCTATGTAAGTTTTGTCTACTATAAAGTTTTCATGGTTGTGCTTAGTTTTAAATTTTTTTTTTATTTGATATTTGAGTTTAGGATAAAATTTACATGAGGTAAGTAAATTTTGGTATTTTTGGAGTTAGGATGCAAAATCCTTAAGTTAGGGGTAAAAAGTTATTTTTCCACATGTAGAGGGTAAAATAGTAATTTTGGTCTAAGTCAGTATTTTTCTATATTTCTAATTGTTAGTTATCAAATTCTAACTTTTAGAAATCACTACTTTCAGTTCCTCGTGATCGCGCTTGAGTTTCCATAAAAATGCGAAGACCGAGGTAAGTTAGCTTTTAACTTACTATCAGTTTAATGTGTATGAGTGACAAATAAAGTAACTACAATGTATGTATGTACGTATGTATGTGATCTTATGTGCCATGTCAAGTCATTACATATTCATCTGGCACACATAATTTGTTCTGTCATGAATTATGCATCTATTATGCAAGATATTTTGTCATGTTTTAATATACATTGCAAGTACATCTTTTTAAGTATGTCATATGTTACATGTCTGTCATGTCATGTAATATTCACTCTTGCAAGCATGTTATGTTAAGTATGTGGTATGTTACATGTTATGTCATGTTACGAAATGTTTCTATCTTAAGAAAGTAATATCTTTTGAGTTACGTTCAAATCAGTTATGTCTAGGATACTCACGATGTAATCACTATGATTGTCTGAGCATCTCCATTTGTAATCCACGCGAGGTACTTCTGGTGAAGTCATTTTGATTGTTAGAATTCAATTCAAGTTTAGTTATGTAGATACTCCTGTCGTAATTATTCTGATTGTCAGAGTATTACTAGGTATTCCTGGTGTAATAATTTTGATTGCTAGGGTACTAGTTTTAACATACTCATGACGAAATTGTCTGAGTATCTCTAACAGAATATATTGGGTGGAATCATTCTGATTATTCACAATTCCTGACAAAACGACTGGTGAAATCATTTTGATCGTCAGAATTGAAGTCCAAGTTCATGTTAAGTAAATAAGTCAGTTCAAGTTCTTGTAAGGTTAAGTTTCAGTTCAAGTTTAAGTTCAAGTTCATGCCAAGTTAAGTTTCAGTTCAAGTCTAAGTTCATGTTAAGTAAAGTTTCAGATCAAGTTCATGTCAAGTTAAATCTTAGTTTAAGTCCAGTTCAATTTAAGCAAGTCAAGTTTAGTTCGCATTTCCGTTTAAGTTATGTCAGTTATGCTACATTGTATATCAAGTTATGCTATGAATACTTATGACTTTGATTATGTATTCATGCTTTTACTGCCATGCATGCATCATTAACCTGTGTGAAGGTTTTCTGTTAACATGCTGAGATTTGTAATCAAATCTCACTGTGATAGTCTCAACTACCATTCCCCCTGAATTGTAAATCTTGTTACCAGATTTGAAGAAGAGCATGGGAATCGACCAACTGGAAACGGTCGACTAAGCAACAGTGCGACGTCAATGATAGTATAGTAGTTAACTTAAATTACAAGCGTGGTTTCATCTTACTCCAATACTCTTTTGATCATAGCCATTTTGGACTAGCGTTATGATCTAAGTTGTTTAGTATGTCCTTTTGTATGAAAAATGTTTTCAGTATTTGAGATATTTTCAGTTCAGTGCATAGTATTGCTAAAGAAAAAAATTATCTGAAGTGAATATTACATAATACTAGATGCATGTTAGGAACATTGCATCTTTAATTGTCATGAACGGGGGCAGGTAACCATCTGTTGCATATCCCGACACTTCAGATATTCATTCGATCTCAAACGAAATCTGGGTGCGTCACAACTAATAACTAGAAATATGGAAGAAAAAAATATTAACTTAGAGTAAAATTACCATTTTACCCTCTACGTGTGAAAAAATGACTATTTTACCCCTAACTTAAGGATTTTGCATCCTAACTCCAAAAATACCAAAATTTATGTAAATTTTGTCCTAAAATTAAATATCAAATCATAAAAATTTAAAATTAAACAACCATGAAAACTCTATAGGGCCCGAAACATGCATAGGCGTTTTCCCTTGATTTTTGTTGAAATTTCTCCCAATTTCAAAACTCATGATCAAACCAACTTTTTGCAACAAAGATCTTCCTATCCTAAGTTTAAAAACATACTTAAACATCCATTAAAATAAATGCTAATCATCACCACCAAACGTTTTAGTAAAAATATCCAAACTTCTTAACCAAACAAACCCATGAATCATAAGTTTTGACCTTATTCAAAATATCTCCAAGAATTCAAAAAAATTCAAATCTTACATCTAACATGTTCATAACATCATCCTAAGATCAACCATGTTTTAAATCATCAAACAAAAGTCACCAAAAATCACAAAACAATACTTGGAGTTTTTGGTTCTACACTTAGTCCAAAAACATAACCTTTTCCTTAACTAACTTTGATCAATCTCTTGATCCATGGCTTAAAAAAATGAGATCTTCAAACTAAAACATCACATGGTATAAAAATGTGTCCTAATCCAACCATCAAACTTAAAATCACATGGCTAAAAATCAATAAAATATAACCTAAAAACATCAAATCTTAGGTCTAACCGAAATCTCATTCCATAGAAAAATCATATCTTTGAAACTAATAGTAAATATCTTCAAAAAAAACATCCTAACATGTATATAAGAGGCTTAGGATCATCAAATAAAAATATCATAGCCACTGGAATAAGATTAAACCATGAAATATTCAAACTTTCTCAAAATAAAAATTGTATTTCCACTTCCAGTTTCTATGTTTCTATATCTAAGAAAATCTTTCATTAAAAGCTTTAGTCATGCACAAATCCTGAATGAACATTCATAAACATATGTTAACAACACTCTATAAAATTTTCGAACCAAGATATTTCCATCAGATTGGTCAAAAACTCCAAAACATAACACACTCTCCAGTTTAACGTCCAAAATGACCTTTCTATGGTTAAAACAACTTTTGACTGACCAAATCACCACAAAATGAAAAAAATATCCACAGAAACTAGACTCAAAGATGAACAACTTTCATGAAGGCATTGTTGTGAGAAAATACATACAAAGGGTCATAAATGGCAATGCCAAATGACTCAGAAAACTTCTCGAGAGAGCTACTAAGTGTTTCTCTCTAAGTATGGGGATGAGAAGTGATGAAATGAAAGGAAGGGTGCCATGCATGCCTCTAGAATTCTGGAGGGTGAAGTATGGGCTTGATGACCCTTGAGGGATGGCGCTTAGTTCAGAAAAATGCAAGAATAGTGGGGGGGAGTGGGCTGCTGCTGCTACCTTCTAGAAGGGGTGTGATGAGGTGGCTTTTTCCCTCACATCAGGCACGACTTTGGAGTTTCATGAGCAGTGGCTGGTCAGCCATGGGTGGGTGGAAACTTCCTTAAGAAGTTTTGCCAAGGTGGCCAAAATTTGTGGGCCTTAAACAAGTGGACTTCAATTTGGGGTTTAGGGAGAGTTTTGTTAGAGTTTAGGATTCTATCAAGCCCAAAACCAATTCTTCTTGGCCCAATCAAACTTCCAAGGTTTAAAGGGTTGGATAATGATGTTATAACATGAATTTGAGAAGTTAATAACATGTGGAAGTGATTTAATCAAGTGATTAAATATAATGCTAGAAATTGGATCAAATAGGGTTTGAAGGCTAACGTTAGGATTTGGGGAAACTATTTAGGGTTTCAGTTTTAACAATGCTTTTGGAGTTTAAATTGGATTCCAACCATTTAGGGTTTCACTAGGGTTGAAACCCTCTTTGGTGCGACACAATTCGGTTAATCAGATGGAAAATAGGGTTTTGCTTAGGTGGTATGATCTCACACTTTGATTCTTTCATAATTCAACTCATGGATCCTCTTTGTACCAAGTGTCCAATACTATTCACCAAGTGTGGCAAAGATCCTACCAAGTGTCCAAATAAAACTTTTCTAACCTAATTTGGACATTCCACAATATGATTTTGAAAACACTGCGCTAGATGCTACTATAGAGGTTACTATTCACTCTGAAAAAGCGAAACATAAACTTTACTCTGTAAAATCTTAAATATTAACACAAACCTAACTGTGCAATTCATTTATTGAAACTCAATCCCGAAGTGTCTCAAAATAAGCAAAATGCATTTTCAAACAGACGTTTCATCCGAAAACTAAAAATGGGATTATTGAGCCATAAAATCCTAAATAATCAACTAAGTCTAATGGCACATACAATAATTCAATTTGACACTTCTAACTACATCAAATAAATAAAATCGCACTTCTGGCACCATAGTGAGTGATAACCTGGCTATGTTGATAGACTAAAACCTACCCGATTGGTCAAATCATGAAAACTTACGGTGTTTCCACGAGATTCCTAAAACCTATAGAAATTTCACCAATGAATTTCTAACGGGCTGTTACAAGCACTTTGCTTTTCTTTCACTGGTGCTTGCTTAGGCTGCGAGTTTTATTGCGCACCATCATGCTCACTCGAGGGCAAGCACTTTTGATTTTGTAGTGCTCGCCCCAAACTGAGCACTTTCGCTCTCCTGAGTGCTCGCCCTTAGGGCGAGCACTTTGCTTTTTGACACTACTCATCTGGGGGTGAGAACTTTCCTTTTCCACAAAGGTCGTCGAAGTTGAGAGTTTCATGTGATCAATACGGAGAGCAAAAGTGCTTACAATCTCGGCAAGCATTGTGGAAAGGAAAGTGCTTGCCACTTGGGTGAGCTAAAGTGCTTAAGATTGTATAGCATCGCCACCTGGGAGAGCACCAAGGAGAGATGACGAATCGCTTGGGTGAGCAAAAGTGATAATTTAAGGTTTAAAGTGACGAGCAAAAGGCATGGTCAACACACAGTCCACCTACACATGGGTTGTCAAGGATGAGTGTTAAAGCTCGTCCTGAACAATAAGCATGTCGACCACTTACCCCCCAAGCACCACATTTCACCCCAAGCAACCAGCATGGTGGGTTTTATGCTCGCCCAACACTAAAATCAACAAAACTATCCCGAGCAATAAGGTACCCTAACCGGCAAGCAATGAAACTTACCCAAAACAATGAGAATAGCAAGATCAGCACGTCTAGCACCAAGACTAACACCTGAGCAATCAACATGTGAGCACTTAGGTCTTTCATACTCTAAAACTTGCCCATTACTACCCTTAGAGCATTGGCCTTGCCAGGTGATCCCGAGCAAAGGCATATTTTCTTCCGAACTCAATTATCGTAAACAGCTTCTTGTGAAGATCGGCCTTGTTCGGTACCCCCAAGCAAGAGCATACTTTCATCCCATTTGCTGATCTCAAGTAGGGTCTTATGGAGATAAGCATTGCTCATAAATCTCGAGCAAGGGCATTGGCCACGCTCGGTGATCCCAATCAAGGGCATTGGTCATGCTCGGTGATCCCGAGTAAGGGCATATTTCCTTCCTTTACTCAATTATCCCAAGCAGCTTCTTGTGAAGATCAACCTTGCTCAACAATCCTGAGCAAGAGCATACTTTCTTCCTGCTCAGTGATCTCGAGTAAGGTCTTGTGGCATTGGCCTTGCTTGATGACCCAAGCAAGAACTTATTTTCTTCCTCTGCTCGATTGTCCCGAGCAGCATCTTGTGAAGAATAGCCGCTCAGGGATTTTCAGCAAGAGTATACTTTTTTTACCAATTGCTGATCCCGAGTAGGGTCTTGTGGAAATTGCCTAGCTCGAGAATCCCAAGCAAGAGCATTGGCCTTGCTCGGTGACCCGAGCAAGAAAGTATTTTCTTCCTCTCCTTTATTATCGCAGGTAACTTGTGAAAATTGGCCTTGTTCGTTAACCCCAAGCAAGAGTATACTTTCTTCCCGCTTGGTGATCCCAAGCAGGTTCTTTTGGAAATTGGCATTGCTTAGAAATCTCAAACAAAAGCATTGGCCTTTCTCAGAAATCCCAAACAATAGCATTGGCCTTGCTCGGTGACCCGAGCAAGGACTTATCTTCTTCCCCTGCTTAATTATCCTGAGCAACTTCTTGTAAAGATTGGCCTTGCTGGATAATCCTGAGCAAGAGTATACTTATTTCCCGCTCATACTTTCTTCCTGCTCGATGATCCTAAGTATAGTCTAGTGGAGATAGGTCGTGCTTGGTTTCCAAGCAACACTCGATGTCCAAGGCCAATTACCTCTGTAAACATATCAAGCCACAGAGATGGAGTATACCACCAAAAATAGAAACCCAAAATTCAAATCAACTAAATAAAGTCAAGCCATAACAAAAAACTCAAAAATTAAAACAATAAGCCATCATTCTATGGTTTCAAGAATACCTGAATAATGGTGGATCGAGAACTTAAGACAAGCCAAAATTTAGACAAGAGCGCACAGGTGCATAAAATGTGCAACAAAAAACATAAAGGTGTAGAGATACCTAAACACATTGAAAGCATACCACAAAGGCAACACATTTTTTTCGAGCGAGAAACAGATGCTAGGCCAAGATTTTGAATGCAATTTTCTAAATAGAAACCAAAGATGCGAGGTTTGATGGTCAGTACAATGAAGACAAAAACTCCATAGAAACATATATTGAGAAAAGATATGGAGCCACATGAAGATGTCTAGAGGAAATCTTGAAGTGCCATGCCTTCGATAGAAGGAAATGCAAGGCCTCTTCTTGGGACAGTGTGAGAGGGCTTTCATCTAGAAGAAATCCCTCGAAAATGCAGTTCTTCAGATGGCCATGCCGAGGGCACCCTGTGTAGGCGATGTAACAAATGATCAAAGATACAAGTGAAGATTTTTTATCGATCTGCTGGTTCTTACCCTCGCTTGGATTGATAGAAGAAGAGCTTTCCTTAGCCGTGATTTTTCGTGACTGTTGATGTGATGCCCCCAACCTCCGCTTGGGATGGAACGAAGACTTAGAGCGTCGGGACATGCAACACAAGGTTACATACCCCCGTACATCATAGTTAATATGCAATGCATCCTAGTATACAATAATCGTAGTTGAATAAGGGTGATTAGTTATAACTCATGCCAGAATGGACTAAAAACATCCCAATACCATTAATAACCATCATATGTTCAAACTTAAGGATAGCATTTCCTTAATACAAACTACTTAATCCAAGTTTCATGTTAGATCAACTATTTCATATGCTTTGAATTATGAAGAGTCAATGCTTATGAGCATGAAAATTATTTGTAGTCTTCATTCAAGCGATCCATCATGTTCATCCTCTATCGGTCCTATCACAACTTCGATCATTCCGGGAGGAATGATAGTGATCCCACAAGGGGAGAGATTTACTCAAAATTTTAGTAAGTTAAACAATCAACTTGCATAGAGATAAATTATGCATGAAGAATGATAAATACGAATTGCATGAAATGCAAAAAAATGTGCATGTGTCTCATCATCCAGATTTCTCAACATTTTTAGAAAAACGTTGATGCACTTTCGATTTCACAGAACATTTTCACTTTCTCATTCCAAAAACATGACATTTCGAAAGAGAACATTTCATACTTAATTGCTTCCAAAAATCATAACATTTCATTGTTTATTTAAGCCATCATTAACATACGTTTGGAAGCAACACGATTCCCCATATGCACCATGAGCACCTATTGATGATCGTAGCACAACTCATATTGGCACTACGTCATTTTCTGCAGACATCATTCTCAATGCACTGGTAACATAACATAACATCATAACATGTACACCCACTAGCATTAGGTATCAAAACATATTGACTTCGCTCCAGCGTTTTTTAAATAGAACCCATTCGAAGCCCATTGACTATTTTTTATCAACTCAGGGGGTACCACTCAATTCTTAAACACTCCAGAGTGTATAGAGGAGTTCCACTAGGATAATTCCCCCTCCTAGCCTTTGGGGTCGTGTCGAAAATTATTTTTATATTATGCTTGAAAAATGTATTTGATGACATGCGCATATGTAGCAAGCTTTTTATGTAAAATGACATTTGTAGATGCAATGTGCTAAAATGATATAAATATCACATGTCATGTAAATATACACTCAATTTATCATATAACATGATATTTTATGCTCAATGTGATAATTGAAATATGAATGAGACATTTATAAATAAATCATAAATAATTTGTCAATGTGTAAGTTAGAGGCCAACTTACAAACTTCCGGGATAATTGAAAAATAATGTTGTAGCTGCATAAATCAAGTGTGTACTAAGTTAGGATTAATACTTCTATGGGTAAGGTCCAAAATCAAATTCTTCAAAATGTGTATTTACAAAAATTACCCTAGACCCATTGCCGTTAAGGCCCTAAATTTTCACTATTTATAAACGAACTCCAAATTAAATAAAAATTCATGGACTTCATATTTGTGGCATTCTAAAACCATTTATGCCCTTGGATTTTTAAAAATCAAAGTGGAACTTTTCCAAATGGTCCCAACCCGTGGCATGCACTCTAGTTTATGCCTAAGTGTATTTTCAACTATTGGTCCCTATAAATGCATGCATATGAGATTTTCTTTAATCATAAATGATCACTAAAATCTTTAATGACATAAAGAAGACTAATTCTAGGATAATAGAGTTCATCCCAACACTTAATCATGGCTAAGATATCCTTAATCTCTACTTCATTCAAATCGATTCATACTTGATGATCAAAACAAGATAGATTCAAAACCTACCATGACATGCTTCTAACCACAATTTAAACCTTTCATAATCATGTTAATACAATAATGAATCATATCAAATCATGCTTAAGACATGACATAGCTAAATTCTCACTTAAAAACATTTAATTAATCAAATCATCCCTTAATTGACTCAGTTTTGACTTAAGCATCATAACATTCCCAAAACTCACCCAAATTTCATACCAAGTCATGGATACAAAGCTTTACATGCTAACTAAGATAAAAAGCAAGAAAACTTACAAATTCTGTTGCCTTCCAAGTACTCAAGACAGCCTTACACAAGAACACTCAAGAACACACCAAGAACTCACATAGTTTCAATATTTTGATATCTAAGAAGGGGAAGTGCTCTTCAAGGCTCAAGAGGAAGCTTGGAGCTGTGGAGGAAATAAGGGAGTGAAGGGGCCTTTTATAGGCAGCCAAGGGGAAGGGGATGTTGGCTTTGGTCAAGTGGAATGATGGAAGATGGTGTATGAATATGAATTTTTCAGATTTGCACCCCATCACTTGTGTCATCTTGTGCAGGTCAAAACAGTTCCCTAAACCACCATGATTTCACTTGTATATTTGCTACATTACTCCTATGGGGGCTAGTCAAGTCATGGTGCAAAGGACATGGGAGAAAAATCATCAAAATCACCCAAGGGGGCTGACGGGTTCAGCTGGTTCTCCTTTGGTAGATTTTGATCATTGGCTTGACTAATCCCTTTGAAGCATCATCATGGCTGATTTGTATAGGAGCAAGGTCACTTCTTGAATACTTTTGCTGGTGGTAGAGGGTGGAGAGTTGGCTACCAAGTGATCATGAAGGTGCAGCTTGAAATAAGGTGATGAGATGGAGGTGTCCTGCTGAAATTTCCAAACTACCTTCTACAATTTGCGTCCTTTTGAGCAAGGGAGAATAGTGGCCTAAAACCACCATAATTTCTTCCCTACTGTGGCTACAATGGTCCTACAGTGGTGGCCAGATCATGGGGTGTTAAGTATTATTTTTATGTGATTTTTATCCAGACCAATGAGAGATAGAGAGATCTAAAGAGAGCCGACGAGATTTGGGCGAGGAGCCTTATCTCGTGGGCAACAAAGAGATTTCTCTCGTCCAAAGGCAAGAAGGCTTACCTCTCGGTAAGAGAGGATATTCGTGAGTAGAGGGCAAAGACCTGCGTGCAAAAACTTGGCGCCAATATATATGACCTTCTGGGTGAGAAGACTTGGCGACAAGGTTCTAGGCACTTAGATTGGGTGACTAGTCTAACCGACCAACTTAAAAGTTCAACCTAAATGACATTGTGGGCAATAACAAAGAAAAAATGTGAGAGGAGGCTTTCTTCCCAATCGGGAGTCTTTCTACTCGATAGGTGAGGAGAGGGCTGTGTGGTCTTTGTGACCTCCATGCCCATTACATTTAGTGCACATAGCATCTACTCGGTGGGATAGTTCATCCCAACCAGAATAAATCTGTTGCTGCCCACCAAATTCAAGTTCCGCAATCAATCTATTGGCGACCAATTCCTTCCGAGCTCCACAATCAAATCGCATATCACCGAATCTTCCATTCATTCTTCTAAACCCCAAAGTATAAGGTCCTCTTGCCAACTAAAATATCCAAAATAATTCTTATTCTAGAATAGCTCAACTCCTAATTAACTAGGATTAAGGTTACTAAGGTCAAGGCCTAAGGAGGTTTTTAGGTGGGGTGTTATAATTGGTCCTTAATATCTAGGAATAAGGATCGATTACCGAAAGGGTTATTGAATAAGTTGAAGCTAGACCACATATTGGAGGATATTTTCCTCCATTTAAGTGCCAAGAAAAAAAGTACAGACTCCTCTTTATTTATAGAGAGTAGATATTAGCTCTCTTCATTATCTTAGCTAATTTTCATGGCTTCGACCCTATGTTCCTAACTTAAATAAAAGCCCAAAAAAATCCATCTAAAAAAATCTCATAAAGTTTCAATGGCTCATGCTAGTTTTAATTATTACTTAAGGCCCACTAGTTTTACTAAATATAGTTGGACCATGAATACAAGCAAGATCTCTTATTATAAATAGGATGCCACTATATTTAATAGGGGTGAAAACTGACGTCATCAGCACGGTTTTGACCCAAAACCAACGCCGCACCTACGGATTTCTCATAGGTTTAGAATCGCCTAAACTAGCTGATTAAGGGGGAGCAAACTGGCAATCTTGGTGAAATTGTGATTCGGGTCGGTTCTTTGATTTCCCATTGGTGGTGCTATGAAGAAGGAGGGGTGTGGGGCTGTGGGTGACTGTGTGAGAGAGGAGAGAGGTTCTAAAGAAAGAAGAAGAAGATGGAGGGGAGGGGGAGGGCTTATTAAACCCTAGATCGAAACGGCACCCGCTGTTTCATGTAACATTTTCTATCAACGTCAAGTCTAAAATGACGTCATTTCACTTTTGAATCCGGGACCTGATGGGGGAGATGGAGTTCTTCGGAATCAAGAAGGGAGGTTAGTCTTTGCTTTTTCAAAATTCTTTGGCTCTTGTACTAATAATGAGGTGGAGCTTCGGGCAGTTATTGAAGGAATAAAAATATGCCGGCAGCTGGGTTTTTTTTCCATAGATATTGAATGTGATTCTTTAATTGTAGTGTCTTGGTTGAGGGGTAGAGTTTGTACAGTGTGGTACCTTTGGGATTTCTAGGATCATTTGTTGACTTTGTTGGTTGGGTTTGAATTTTCTATCACTCATAGAAATCCCAATTCATTAGCCACTTTATTCCCTTCCCTAAAGTGGCTAATGAATTGGCTAGAGCTGGGGCTTTGGGGGAGGAGTTACTCATGTTAGAGGCAGTGGATTTACCACATGAGGTGCGAGGTTTGTACAGGTTAGATTTAATGGGCATGGCTTATATTCGGCATCGGTTTTAATTTTTGGCATTTTTTGGTTTTGAGGTTTTGTTTGTCAATGTTGGTAGTTTGTTGAGTGGGTTGGGTCTTTTTGTTACAGTATTCCTCCGCCATAAGTGAGGGTTTATTAATAAATGTGGGGAGGGGTCACTCATGGAATTGTGACCCAGACTCTTTAAAAAAAATAAAAAAATCAAGTGAAACGACGTCGTTTTATATATGTATAATATATATATATATAATTGATCGGTTTGAAGCAGTTTCAAACTGGGATCAGACCGGTCGACCTCAGTTTTCATGTTATTTTGCCGCCAGCCGACTGATTTTCTACATATTTTGGCCTGTTGTGGACTCTAGCAACCAGTCTGCGTCGGTGATGGCTGGTGTGGTTAGTTTTTGTACAACCCTAATCTTTAACTCCAATAAGCATCTTTATTCATTGCACTCTTGTTTTACTATGATAAGATCACATGATCTATCAACCTTTTAATTTTTTTTTTAAATGATCTAAGGATAATGTAAAGTGCGACATTTATATAATATATGGAAGGGAGAAATGCAATATTGTATTACTAATATAGGCAGGTACTCAAATCCTCAGCCACCTCATGCAAAACTATTTATAACATTTTATGTTTTACTTTTTCATGAATTCAAATCAAACATCATGATGGTTTATTATAACATTCTGGATGATGGGAATAATGATATTTATGGAATTTAACTAAAATATCGATGTAATATTATGAAATCGTTGAGTAGATGGTCTGTGTTAAAATTATATTAGATTTTTGTTAGTTTCTTGTTCACTTTTCTTCAGGAGTCTTTGTTAGTGATGATGGATTAGTAATTCCTTTTGTCTAGATTTCCTAGAGTAATGTACGACTTGGATTTCTTTACATCTCGACCACAACTAGAGAGGACATTCCTCTCGCCCATACAGTACGGGCTTGTGCCTTCACCTACTCATAATTTGAGTCCCAATACTGAAGGGGCCCATTAAAGCCGAGAAGGGCCCAACCCACTTCCCATTGCCGACTAAGTAACCACCCATCAGCGATAAAGGAAGGGCAACTAGAGATCAGGGAGAAATTTCACAAAGCATGGAAGAGAAACTTGCGGAAATAGAGGAGATAATAAAGAAACTTTCCACAAAGGTGGACTCACTGCGTAAGGAGAATGAGACTTTCAAGTCACGAAACGGGCCATCAGGAAAAGATGCGACACCAAGTCAGGTTGACAGGGTAGATGAGGCAAATAGCAGAGCGTTGGCAAAGGCCATCAGGAGAACGAGGAGGCGAATAAGCTGCACCACGACGTACACAACCTGATGGATAAATATGAAGAGATGGCTAAAAAGATAGGAACGCCCTCCACAGTCGATCAGTTGTTGTCCAGCACAAATCTACCGTTTTCTGCGGAAATTATGATAAGGCCTCTTCCTCCAAAATTTAAAGTCTCGTCGATAGACCTATATGATGGCTTAAAAGATCCCAAGGAGCATCTAGAGACTTTCAAATCCCATATGACACTGCACGGGTTCCCAGGGGAAATTGCGTGCAGATGCTTCCCTTTGACTCTAATGGGATCGGCAAGAGGATGGTTTGGTGCACTACAACCAAATTCCATATACAGTTATGAAGAACTGGGCCTTTAGTTCTTGACCTAGTTCATGGTGAGTAGAAGGCGTAGGAGGCCCACCACATACTTATTGACTGTCAAACAATGAGAGGATGAAAGTTTGAAAGCATATTTGAGACGCTCCAATAAAGAGAAGATGACAGCCGATGATCAAGATGAGAAAATCATGCTAGTAGCGTTGTTGGAAGCTATTTAGCCAAGGAACCCTTTTTATGGCCAAGCTGGCTAGAAAAACCCCTTCCATTTTACGAGAGTTCATGGACAAGGCTGATGATTTTGTTAATGCTGAAGACACCCTGATCACCTTGACCACCCAACCAGAAAGAATGAGTGAACGGGAACAAAAAGGAGAACAGAGAAAAGACTGAGATGGGGGCCAAAATGTGAAGAAAGATCAACATGAGGTAAGGAGGGATAATAACTTAAGAAGACACAATGGAGGTTGTGTGCACTACTCTAGTACACAAAACCAGGACAAAACAAAGGAAGAAGAACCGACCAATGAACAACAGACCAAGAAGTACTACGCTTATCACAAAACAAGAGGGCACAAGACTGAGGGTTGTTACAACTCGAAATGAAAGGTAGAAGAAATGAGGGGTAGTGGTGGGTTGCAACACTTGATCACCTAGAATATTACCCCCCCACGATGCACGAACGATCGAAAGCTCGAGTATAAGAGAAGGAGGGGTGAAAGCCCTAGGCGGCGGGAGTCACCAAGAAGAAGGAGGAGGTCACATGAACCTTGTGACCGGAAATCGATAGCAAATGATGCCCGCAAAAACCCACCCCTGGGAAAAATACATACGATTGCCAGTGGGTATGCGGGAGGTGGCCCAACTTCTTCGAGAAGAAAGGCGTATGCTAGGTGGGCGAGATATGAAGAAGTTATTAATGTGGAGAGACCTGTCAAGCAACCCCGAGTGCATATATCCCCCACAGTATCCTTTGACGACGAAGATTGCCGAGGGGTCATGTATCCACATGATGATGCCTTGGTGGTAACAATGCTGGTGGTAAATTTTACCAGAAGAAGGATATTAATTGACAACGGAAGTTTAGAGGACATCCTATTCTGGAATGCTTTCAGCAAGATGAGAATCGGCGAAGATCAGTTGAAACCAGCACCAACTACGTTGAAAGGGTTCACTGGAGATGTGGTACAACCAATGGGGCCCATTGCATTGCCAATATCTGTATGCACAAACCCTTATGTCGCCACAGAAATGACTAAGTTTTTAGTAGTGAGAACTCGGTTAGAATATAATGCAATCATTGGGCAACCCATGTTGAATGCTTTAAAGGCTATCACCTTGACCTATCATCTAAAGATGAAGTTCCCAACAAGCGAGGTGCGCAACCCACATGGAATAGGCCAGGTGCGAGGTGAGCAGGTTTTAGTCAGAGAATGTTATATGCCGGAACTCAGACAAGGGCAAGGAGAGGTCAGTATTGTGGATACTAAAGAACAGATGGTCCTCCAGCTAGGACCCCAAGTAATGATGAAGAGATTAGAGATGAAGATGCTCTGAAGCATGGGGAGCCAGATGAGCCCCTGGAGTTGGTCACTCTTGAGCAGAATCATCCCGAGAGCCATGTGAAGATTAGAACTAAATTAGCACAGGAAGAGAGATAGCAACTAATAGATTTCCTTCTAAAACATAAAGACGTATTCACGTGGAGTCATAAAGATATGCTCAGGATAGGCAAGGAGGTCATCGAACACAAGCTGAACGTAGACCCAAACGTGCTCCCAGTAAAACAAAAGAAGAGAAATTCTAGCATTGAGAAGTACGAAGCAATTGCAGAGGAGGTGGATCAGTTATTAGCAACTGGATTCATCAAAGAAGCACAATATCCAAGGTGGTTGTCCAAGGTGGCATTGGTAAAAAAAAGTCCAACGGGAAGTGGCGAATGTGCGTAGATTTCACCGACCTCAACAAATCTTGCCCAAAAGATAGTTTTCCATTACCGAGGATAGATCTGATAGTATACGCAACAACAGGGCATAAAATGTTAAGTTTTATGGATGCCTATTCAGGATACAACTAAATCAGGATGAAGGAGGTTGATCAGGAGAAAACCGCCTTTATAACCGATCAAGGATTATACCGCTATAAGGTGATGCCCTTCGGCTTGAAGAACGCTGGGACAACTTACCAAAGGTTGGTGAACAAAATGTTTAAAGAACATATCAGAAGGAACATGGAAGTGTATGTCAACAATCTCCTAGTGAAAAGTATAGAGTTTGATCAACATGTGGAAGACCTTTGGGAGGCTTTTCAGGTTTTATGTCAGTACCAAATGAAGCTCAACCCAACGAAGTGTGCATTTGAAGTATAATAGTGTCAGAAAGAGGAATCAAAGCAAATCCCGGGAAACTCAGAGCAATAATAGAGATGAAGTGCCCATAAACTTGAACGAGGTACAGAAGCTGGCAGGCAAGATAGCAACTCCTAACAGGTTTGTATCCAGATCAACGGATAAATGTCTTCCCTTCTTTCAGGTGCTTAAGAAAGCACGAGATTGAGATGCCAAGTGCAAGAGAGCATTTGCCCAGTTAAAGGAATATTTCATTAAGTCGCCATTGCTCAGTCACACCAAGCCAGGGGAGCCATTATCGCTATACGTAGCGATGACTCAGGATGCAGTGTCAGCTGCATTGGTACGAGAGGAAGGGAAGGAACAAAAGCCAATGTATTATGTAAGCAGGGCCCTAAAAGGAGCCAAGGCCAGATATCCAAAGGTAGAGTTAGTCGCCTTGATTGTGGTTGTAGCAAAAGGCAATTATGGCCTTATTTCCAAGCCCATCTGATAAAGGTGATCACCTCATTGCCTCTACAGAAGGTGTTGCAAAAACCAGACACCTCGGGACGGCTAGTCAAATGGTCAATTGAGCTGAGTGAGTATGACATCAGTTACATCCCAAAAAGCACTGTGAAGGGACATATCTTGGCAAATTTTGTAGCAGAATTTTCAAATTTAAAAAAAAAATCCATAAACCACCTGAGAAGAATCCATGGCAAGTATATGTAGATGGATCAACCAGCCAAGCAGAGGGAGGAGTTGGTGTGCATATAGTAATGAGTGAGGGGGACGATTCGTACCATGAGGTACGATTGGAGTTTAAAATAACAAACAATGAAACTGAATATGAAGCAGTACTCGCCGGTATAGCAATAACGAGGGTATTAGGAGGCGAGGAAATCAAGATGAAAGAAGATTCACAGGTAGTAGTCGGGAAAATCACCGAGGAGTGTTTGGCGAGGTGAACCAAGCTAAGAAAATACCTTCACCAAGTCCAGGAGCAGTGCAAAGGCCTCAAATACTTTCGAGTTGAGAAGATACCTAGAGGAGACAATTTCCAAGCTGATCAATTGGCGTACACGGCCTTAGCAAAGCAAGAAGAAACCCTGCCACGGAAGGTTGATTTACAGATGATGGCTAGTCCAACAGTAGGAGAGGAAAGTTATCAGATCGGGGAAAGTACGCCAGGATGGGCTAATGATATAAAAATGTATTTGGAGACAGGTGATCTTCCCCCATCACGGGAAGAGGCGAGAAAGTTAAAAAGTAGGGTGACCAGGTTTACTATAGTTGACGAAGTGCTTTACAGGCGGGGTTTTTCAAACCCATTATTGCGATGTGTAACAGAGGAAGCAGAGTACGTGATGAAGGAAGTACACGAGGGGATTTGCGGGAGTCACTCAGGAGGACGATCACTCACCACAAAGATTGTAAGGGCAGGGTACTATTGGCCAAACGCACTCAAAGATGCGAAGGAGTTCACGAAAAGTGTGTCCAGTGCCAGACTCATACACCAATCCCAGGTGCACCTCCTGAAGAGGTGCGGTCTATAACGTCCCCATGGTCGTTCACCCAATGGGGAGTAGACTTGGTAGGCCCTATGCCCCCTAGCAAAGAAGGAACCAAGTTCATCATTGTAGCCGTCGACTACTTTACAAAGAGGGTAGAAGTTGAGGCGATGGCTACAATAACCACCAAAAGTGTGACAAAGTTCCTGTGGAAGACAGTAGTGTACAGGTTCAAGATACCTCAGTGTATCATTTATGATAATGGAAGACAGTTCGATTCTGAACATTATCGTCAATGGTGTGCGAAGCTAGGAATCAAGGTAGATTACTCTTCCTAGGCAATCCCCAGGCAAATGGATAAGTGGAAGGAACTAATAAAACTATCGTGGAGATACTAAAAAAGAAAATAGGCTACATAAAGGGACTATGGGCCGACGAGCTCCCGAAAATTTTGTGGGCTTACAAAACAACACCAAAAACATTACCAGGCCAAACACCTTTCACCCTAGCATATGGAAGTGAGGCGATGGCACCAGTAGAGGTCGGGTTACCAAGCTACAGAAGGAAGAACTTTGATACAGAAGCAAACGTAGCAAGGTTAGAAGAAAACCTAGACCTATTGGAAGAGATAAGGGTGGATGCAGAAGTCAGAGTTGTAGCTTCTAAGAAGAAGGCAGAGCAATACTTCAACAAGCGAGTGAGGCCCAGATCTTTCAAAGCAGGCGACTTAGTGCTGAAGGAAACCGGCGTCACCACGAGAGAATAAGGGAAATTTGGCCCTCGATGGGAAGGCCCTTACGTTGTACTAGCAAGCCACAGACCAGGAGCTTGCCACCTCAAGGATGCTGCAGGGCATTAGCTACCTCACCCATGGAATGCAAAGCATCTACGAAAGTACTACATTTAAGAGAAAGATATGTAGTTTTCTTTTCTTTCATTTGTCAATTTGCTTGTTGATATCATTTTTCAATAATAAATGCCTGCACATTTTTTCCACCTTTTCTTTGGTTCTTTTCTTTGACAAATGCAAAAATATGACCAAGACCTTAAGAAAAAAAAAGGGTGACATGGTCGAGGGATCTCCCACTAGCCTAATAATACTTAAAGGTTAAAATGGTCGAGGGATCTCTCATTAATACCTTCTTGCAAAAAGGTGATGTGGTCGAGGGATCTCCCACTAGTTTAATAATACGTAAAGGTTAAAGCGGTCGAGGGATCTCCCGTTAACACCTTCTCGCCAAATAGTGACGTGGTCGAGGGATCTCCCACTAGCCTAAAAACTGAAACGTTAAAATGGTTGAGGGATCTCCAGTTAACACCTTCTTGCTAAAAGGTGACGTGGTCAAGGGATTTCCCGCTAGCCTAGAAACTGAAAGGTTAAAACAGTCGAGGAATCTCCCGTTAAAACCTTCTCGCAAAATGGTGACGTGGTCGAGGGATCTCCCACTAGCCTAAAACCTGAAAGGTTAAAACAGTCGAGGGATCTCCTGTTAACACCTTCTCGCCAAATGGTGACGTGGTCAAGGGATCTCCCACTAGCCTAAAACTTAAAGGTTAAGACAGTCGAGGGATCTCACGTTAACACCTTCTCACAAAAAGGTGACGTGATCGAGGGATCTCCCACTAGCCTAAAAACTTAAAGGTTAAAACGGTCAAGGGTACTCCCGTTAACACTTTCTCGCTAAATGGTGACATGGTCGAGGGATCTCCCATTAGCCTAGAAACTTAAAGGTTAAAACGGTCGAGGGATCTCCCGTTAACATCTTCTCGCCAAAAGGTGACGTGGTCGAGGGATCTCCCACTAGCCAAAAAACTGAAAGGTTAAAACGGTCGAGGAATCTCCCATTAACACCTTCTTACCAAATGGTGAAGTGGTAAAGGGATTTCCCACTAGCCTAAAATCTTAAAGATTAAAACAATCGAGGGATCTCCAGTTAAGTCCTTCTCACCAAAAGGTGATGTGGTCGAGGGATCTCCCGTTAACACCTTCTCGCAAAAAAGGCGACGTGGTCGAGGAACTCACCCGCAAGCCTAACACTTTAGGTATGAACAGCTTCGCCTGTAACTTAAAGTATGAAAAAATTCATGTCTATATCTATGCGCAGATTACCAAGAAACAACAAAGAGTGCTTATTATCGGATAAACAAAGTTCGAAAGGAAACAATGCATCAATAAAGATGGTCGCAAAGTATCATTAATAAAAGTAGGAAGTCTCATCACATACAAAGCTTCACTAAAGTTAAACATATCCCTTACGGGGGTACAAAGCTTTCAAAAATAAACAAGTCTAATGAGGGGCGAGGAAAAGCATCTGGCATTTCAGCCAGGCCTAAGGAGTCACAAAGATGCAAAGCAACCTCGCTGGCACGAATACACCTCCAGTCCAAAGTTTGCAGGTTCATCTCTGGGTTGGCAAGAAGAAACTCTCAGAGTTGTTTCACACCAAGTTTGAAACCAATACCCAGGCTCGCGCCCGAACTTTGGGAGTGGCGACTAGTTGGGGAAGAACCCAGTTGAGTTCTTGCTGCAATTCCTCCAAGGCAAGAATCAACTCGAATATCTTTTTCTCAAAAATAGAGATCTTCTTTTTGGTAGAATCGACAACCGAGCAAAGTTGAAGATACTCGTTGTCACTATTTTTAAGATTTTTCTTCACCTCAGTCAAAGCCTTTTCTGCCTCTAGTTTCACGCCCTCCGCCACACCAAAGTTTATAAGTAGCTCTCGCCACTCGTCCTCTAGGGAAGCCAAGCGAGAGGCGTAGTTAGACTTGGCCATCGTCGCCTCTTCAAGCTCTGCCTTTATTCTATCATGGCTCGCAACTAGATCATCTTGCGCCTTCAAAGCAAGCTTCGGTTGAGTGACCAACTCTTCCTGTCCTACGCTGCCATCTCAGCCTGGCAGAGACGAGCAGCAAGATCATCTCGCTCCTACTCAATGTTCTTCGTTTGGTTTAGGTGAGTAGCAAGATCATCTTGCTCTTATGTAATGATCTTCGTTTGGTTTAGGCGAGTAGCAAGATCATCTCGCTCTTTCCCGAGAACAGCCACTTCCTTGTAGTAGTAGTCGGCGTCCACAGCAGAACTCGCCAACTCTCCTCGAAGTGACTCAACCTGAACACGAAGAGCAACTAATTCGTCGTTAGTCATATGGAAACAAGCATCCAGTAGGGCCAACTCATGAGCCATTCGATCGTTTTCCTCTTCCGGACGTAATCGTTCCTCCACCAAGTCTGCAGCAAGGCGATCAACCCCCCAAAATAAAAAAAAAATAAAAAAAAAAGGAACAAAAATAGACATAATGTGTTGAATGTTATTATCTTTTTTTTAAAAAAAAAACAGCAAGGAAAACACACAGAAAAGGGGAAGTGGATACGAAAAGATTACCGGTGCAAAAATACTCCAAAGATGTTCAACGGCAGCATTGAAAGCCTTTTCACGACGAGCTTGTGAGGAAGGCAAGGAACCCAACAATAGAGGGCTAGGAGGTTCTCTCAGGTTAGAGGCCTGAACAAGAGTAGTAGCAAAAAGCCCCTGAGGAGAAGCTCCATCGGCCTGACCAGGCGGGAGACTTGCAGGTGCATCAACAAATGGGCTCGAACACACTTCAGCCTCATCCCAGTGAGATGGTCCCTGAGTAACTTGAAAATCTTCCTCAGGAACTATCAGGGGCAGCTCGCCCTGCCCCCTAGGAGAAACACTAAAGGGGGGAGAAGGGATTGAAACCTTGCTCCCACTAGCGAGAGAAAGGGCCGGGAAAACAAAAGGTAAATCAGGAGTAGCCCTTCCAGATATCGTCGAAGCAAGTGGCGAGCCAGAACCCTCTACTGCTGCCTCAACATATTCTTCAACACTTTCCACCTCAACATTTTCCCCCTCACCATTTTCCACCCAAGGAGTTTCCATGAGAATATCAAAGGATCGAGCAGCGGAAGGCGGGGGACAAAGGCAATGCAGGCAGAGGAGCCTTGAAAGATTGGAAGTCCATTTGGGTAGATAGAGGCACCAACAAGTTAGGATTCAGAAGGATCATATCGTTTTCTCTCGGAGGATCATCATCTCCCTTCTTTGTAGAAACATCTCCCGATGTGTTTAAGGGCTGTACAGCGGCAGCTTCTGCCATAATAATGGCCTCAAGATCCTCGTCGGCCAAAGACATCACATCATCCAAGGAAAGAGTTGATGGCACCAAAAAGGTATATAGTTTGCTCAATTTCTCTTAAGGTGCCGCCTTCATGCTCCCACTCACCCGGTAAGTCTTTCCACCCTGTTTAGACAAAGGGGGGGCCAATTTAACGTCACCTTCACTCGCCTTTGGCTTTGGCATCGATTCGCTCAGTTGCTCCAGAAGAGGAGCCAACTTATTGCCTCCACTCGGCGCAAGGTGGAGCAAGGAGTGACATTTCGAAGAGATGGACTCATCAGAACGAGGCAAGACACGAGCCCTTTTGAGTTTTTTCTTCTTTGATCCATCGGTACCATGGCGCTTCTTTTTCCTCAAGTCACCCGCCGGCGGGGGTCACCCAAAAACTCAAGTTCTAATTTATGGGCCCGATTGGGAACCATTAGGAACTTCTCAATATTGCCGGGGGTCAAAAAAGCACATCCGAAAAGCATAAGTTGGGGTGAGCCTGACTGAGCCCAGGAATCAACCAACCTCACACGAACCTCCTCACGAGGGGAAAGAATAACCTCAAAGTCATCCACATCGGGAATAGGAGACCAGCACGCCTTAACAGGAAACTCTTGAATAACAACTTCATCGGCAGGAAATTTCCAACCTTCGCGAGTAAGCAGAAAAAATTTATTGGTCCAATCTTTCACATGCGAATACTTACGCTCCAATTCAACCAATGCCCTCTTGAACCTAAAACTGCAAAGATTCTCATCCAAACTCCTAAATCCATGAAGGGAGAAAAACTCACGAGCTGTTAAATCTGGATATTGATCTCCCATGGGTTCCAGTACCCTTTGCCACAAAACGCAGCAAGCCATCAAAATTCTCCAGGCGTTGGGCACTAATTGAGCCGAGGCGAGCCCTAAGACATCTAACACCTCGCGGACTGGTCACACGAAGGGCAATCGAAGCCCAATGGCAAACATAGCAAAATAAAGGGAACATAAACAACCATACCTTTGGCGTCGATAGCCTTCTGGTTTGGAGTAAGGGCCCTCAAATCGACAGAGTTGGGAATATTGAAGTTGTTTCGCGCATTCTCCAGTTCGCAGGAAGTAATGGTTGAAGACCAGCAAGAGCCCGCAAATATGGACGCCGGAGGAGCAATGACAATCCGAGGAGAGGAGTCGTGGGGTGGTGAAGGTTCAGAGGCAAAAACCACGCCCTTACCTTTAGAAGATGAAGAAGCCATGGAGAAAGAAAAGAGAATAAGAACTCGAAAAGAGAAGGAGAACTTGGAAAGAGAGCAAGAACTCGGAAGGAGAGCAAGAACTCAGAAAGAGAGCAAGAAATGCGAAAGAGGCAGAAGTTCGAAAGAGAAGGGAAAATGAATAGAAAAGGGGCATTAAATAGGAATGTACATTATGTGACGGTTGACGTGCCCGAGAAATGAAGGTGAAACGACAGTCTGACACGCCTCGAAAACTGAAATGGCGCTTAGATTCAAGTCTCATCACACCAGATGTAATGAGACTTCGCGGGGTAACTAGAGAGGACATTCCTCTCACCCATACAATACAGGCCTGGGCCTTCACCTACTCATAATCTGAGTCTCAATACTGAAGGGGCCCATTAAAGTCGAGAAGGGCCCAACCCACTTCCCATTGCTGACTAAGTAACCCCCCAGCGGCAATAAAGGAAGGACAATTATTATAACAATCCATTAGAGCAAGAACCCTCATCCCCAAGTTTGAATTTCAATAATAGATATATCTATTATCACTTAAGCAACAGAATGGTTCAGAAGCTCTATATAAGAGGAGAACCTAGGTATGTAAAAGGGATCGAATTCATTGATATTATTATCATTATCTTCAGTCACTGATTTAGGCATCGGAGGCGTTCCCTCAAACCCCCCAAGCCCTCTACTCTTTGGTTGCATGTGATTGTGAAGTGGTGGCGGTGAAACACGTCCATAACAATAACCATCAAACCCAACAATACGCCCTATTTTGCCATATTAGTATTTATTATTTAACTTCAATTTGATAGTGCTAAATATTTAAAAAAAAAGTATTAAGATGATAAATATTCAAATATTGAAGTAGCAAATTTTTATAAGGCCAAACCTTTGATTTTGTTCTTTTCAAAACAATCTTAGGACTTGAAGATACTCACACGGCAAATTATTCTAGAAAGTTTAAAGAATTCTACCTACTTTTTAGTAGAGTAAATAAAGTTGTCTTGTAACATCCGTTTCCACAGGCTAGGGATGTCGCGTGACATTGATAACTTAACTTAGGTAAGAGACTCGTATAATTAATAGAGCATCTAATTAATTTATAAAAAAAATCTTAAATAGATCAGATCTTAAAAAATAAAACATAATCAAAGTTTCAAGCGGAAGAAATAATAAAATAAAATGCTAACATAAACCTAAATCAAATTAATCTAACTAGCTACAAATACTTAATACTACACTCATTTGTCTAAGCGTGGCCCGCTGCTCATATTGATCATCTTCCTTGTCTGGATGGTTAAAAACATAAAATAAAAATAAAATGAGTAAAGGCTTGATAAGAAACAAACCAAACCGTCAATGGAATACATATAAGGCTTGTTGAAAAAGATGCATGCTTTACAATACTTGTTAAATTTTGAAATGCTTGTAAAACGTGACATTCTACATGCTCCATGCATGGTTATATGAAATTTAGACTTTCGCTTATCTTATTTTATTGGTCAACACAAATTAAGACCTTGTGCAAGGTTGCGCACCAATCCCGCTGCCTATGGCCAAAGAGAAACCACTAAATATATCATACATAGCTATGGTAGACCAAAGGTCCGTGGTTTGCACATCTACCCATATACATTACAACAAATTTGGCCAATTGCAGTGATAAATCATACGGCGATTTCAAATTCGTAGCAAAAAATTACTTTTGGTGGCGAAAAATGCATTGCTGGAAAACCATCATCAGTATTAGGTAGTTGTGTCAAAAGTTTTTACAACAATCAAAATCACATCACAAAAAGCTATAATCCCGTCCATTTTCACTTTGCCACAAGGAATATTGCCTAAATAGAGATGGATTAGACCTTTTGTGTCAATTAAGAACCATCGCAAAAAACTACCAATAAAAAAGGTTTTTTGAACCCTAATTTCTTTTACTCATCTTATTCTATGTCTCCCCATTTCTCCACTCAACACCATCTTCTTCAAACTTCTCCTAGTCAACACTTCTCCACTCCCACAAGGTCTTCGATGTGCTCTAAGGTAAGTTTCCAAAATTGTTTTTCTTCTTCTCAAGTATTCGAGCATCTAGATCCATGGTGATTTGATCAGACAACTCCCAACCCCCAGTTTGGTACAACTCATTCTCTATTACGATCCCACATCGACTAAGTATGGGATTGGTCGGTGGTTTATAAGTCCCTAGGCACCCTTTCCTTGTAAGCCAGTTTTCAAGGGTGAGTTCTACCTACTGGGTTCATAATAAATGGTATCAGAGCCACCCCACATATGCAGTCCATGTTGGCACGGTTGCAGTCATGCGGTACGAGGGGTGATGCCGTGACAGTGTTCGTCCAGGACAAGGAAAGACCTAGCTCACAGCCAACCCATGTGAGTGTTGGGACTGCCGTGGATGTCGGCTGCAAAGCGTGGTGGTTGTTCCGATCCCATACGACTAAGTATGAGATTGGTTGGTGGTTTATAAGACCTTAGGCACCCTTCCATTGTAAGCCAGTTTTCAAGGGTAGTTTCTACCTAGTAGGTTCATAATATTTTCACTACAAAGTTAAGCCATTTCTTTCTAATTTGTTTTTGCCAAAATTTCAATAAACTCTTTCCTGTCAATTTAAGGCATATTGAAAAACATCAAGTAGAAGCAATATTAGGAGTATTAGTTTTCTTGTAGGTTCTTGTCTGATGTTGCAAGACAAATTTTATTTCTTTCTATTTGCTTAGCTGTTCATGTGTAGTATATTTTTTACAATTCTATCTATAGAATATTTGACATGTTGAAACTTTGCCAAGTGGCCAGGGTATACTTGTTGCACATCTTCCCCTCTGAAGAAGCATAAATATTTACCATTTTGGTGAATATATAACCTTTGGCTCTCAATATATATATATATATATATATATGTATGTATGTATGTATATGTGTGTGTGCGCACGTGCGCGCGGTTGCTGCAAGTTTACTCTAGTTGCCTTTAAACTTATTGCATTTTTTGTACTATTTTTTTTTAAGTCCTACATATATAAGAAAATACACATCTTGAAAGCTGATCTGGTGCAACCTAAAAAATGAAGTGAAAAAATCATGGGGTTAATGAATTTGGTCTCCCGATATATTAGTTGGACTCTTAAGTTTCTATAAGATTCACTTTACAAAGCATATAGAAACTTTTTGTATTCTCCAGTACAATAAGCATGTAATAATTGATATTTGATGGATGCTAAAAAAACTTATATTTGATGGTTTGCAGTATTGTAAGGTATATACAATATCACGTGAGTCCTTAAAATGCTTGTATTAAATACCATTAGTGAGTTGTCCATGATTTAATATTATTAGCATGTTGCACTTATGGGCTTGAAAAATGTACATAGTGATATGGCCTTTAACCGTAAGTTCCACACTCTGATTGTCTTTATTTAATTTGTTTAAATGACTGAATTTTGTTAATTGTCATGTCTTCAATATGTCTTCTTTTACAATTTGCAATATATTCAACTTTACTACTTTTATGACTTATAATGTACTACTTAAGTTTGGTTACTAGATCGGGACTTTGTAATGATACCTTGAATGAAATTAACATCACAGAAATCTAAATTAATACCTTGAGTTCCCTGCTTAGCCAAACAATCTGCTACCATATTAGCTTCTCTAAATGTATGACGAAAATGAACATTTAACTCAAGCAATAACTTTGATTTCCTCCTAGAAATCCCAAAGAAACAAATATTTGCACACTCTTGATGCCAACCAACCTACTAAGATCAATGAGTCCGTCTCTACTAATACATCCCACAATCCCAATTCCCTGCACAACCGAAGCCTATCAAGAAGAGCTCTACATTTGGCGATGTTGTTTGTAGCATGACCATATGAATGCATAAATCCCGCCACTACTCCACCTTGATGATTACGAATAGTACCACCCCCACCAACTTCTCCCGGGTTACTGCAAGGTCCACCATCTACATTCAGTTTTACTCGCCCTCGCTCCGAAGGCTGCCACGCAATTAGTTTCACTCGTCTAACAGCAACAGGAACAATCATACAAGCTAACAATTCCATAGTCTCCCGATCATGAACTCCCATCCCTCGAAAACCTTTGATCTTACTCGAAAGGTCTCTAATTAAAATTATAGCAAAACGAATAACATCATCTAGCTTAAATTTAATACCTTCCATTCTAGCCCGCATCAGCTCTCCATAATGCCCAAGAAATCACAATAGGGTGAACCCCCCAAAGCCACCCAACCTACATTGACATTGAAGCTCTTTGCCACCAAAAACTCAACATCCCCTCCCAGTTTTGGATCTATGACATTCTTATGTGACATGCATCCGCAAAATATTGTAAAACTTTTTTAGCTCCTCCTCCCCCACACAAAATATGATGAAAAGATTCCAGTTGCGGTTGAACACAACACTCACACTTAGAAACAAGAGGAATGCCTAAGTGCTGAATAATGTCATCAACCGGGATTGCCCTCCTCTTACCTCGCCAAACAAAAAATGATGGTTTCTTTGGAAGCCAATTCTTCCATAGCCATTTCTTCCATGGGCATAATTCCCCATGTTGCCAAATTAAATTCCAGGAGAACTTGGTGGTGAAGTCACCATTGATCCACTCCCTGCCGTAACCGAATTCCAGAGTCCCTAATTCTACTGCACATATCTTCTGGAACTAACGCCTTCAACATATGTAAATTCGGCCATGTTTCCGTGAAGACGTCCGCCACCTGCAAATCCATATTACCAACCACAGGAATAAACGCAATCAATGGCCCCTCCCCTAACCAGTTATTCAGCCAAAACTTAGCTAGGCCGTCTCGAATAATCCACCTCGAATTCTCTAGGACCTTCGGCATTCGCTCCAAGAGACCCTACCAAAATCGAGACCCTTTTCTGAGTTGCATTGTAGAATATAGATGAGAGTTTCCCAAATACTTTTTAGAAAAAGAAATCCGACCAAATTGACTTCTCTTCAATTAATTTCCACGCAAATTTCATAAGCAAGGATTCTTGAACCTCATGACGATCCCGAATACCCAACCCACCCTCTTCAATCGGCAAACAAATCTTCCTCCATGATACCTACTTCCTTTTTTTAATCTCCCTCGAAGATCCCTAGAGAAAACTCGAAAAATTTTCTTGATCTCCGATAACACTCCTTTTGGCAAATTCAAGACAGAGAGCATATGAATAGGCATACTGTTCAAAACATGTTTGATTAGCACAATTTTACCTCCAAAAGAAAGAAGCTTACTTTTCCACCCAACCAACTTTTCTGTATTTTTGCCAAGAAAGAGTCAAACATTCAAATTGTCTTACGGCCCACAATTAAAGGAACACCTAAATATGTGCACGGTCAACTACCTTCCTCAAAAACTGACATCAACTTTAATCCATTTTTGCGGTCAGCCGAAATAGAGGATGAAAAGAACATCGAAGACTTACTTGGATTAATCATTTGACCGGACATTAATTCATACCGATGCAATATTACCATAAGGTTCTGAATAGATGCCTTCCCTCTATTAGCAAAAATCAAAATATCATCCGTATAGAACAAATGAGAAATCAAAGTTCCTCTGCCAGGATGAAAAGGCTTAATATGACCCAGCTAGAACTCTTTATGAAGCATCCGAGAAAGGATCTCCTCAAATAAAATAAATAAATAAAGAGAAAGGGGGGTCACCTTACCGAAGCCCACGCGATGCCTTTAAAAAGCCTTCAGTACACCCATTAAGCATCACCAAGTAAAAAGGGGGATGAAACAGCATTAGGAATAATACTTTGCCATTTATCCAAAAAACCCAATCTATGTAGGATCTCTAGCAGAAAGTTCTAGTTAACCCGATCATAAGCTTTGACCATATCAATTTTCAGCATTACATTTCCACCTCTCACTTTCCTATTGATGCCTTGAACCATTTCCTGAGCCAACGGAATATTTTCAAAAATACTTCTACCTGGAATAAACGCTACCTGCTCAGGAGATATAATTTTATCCAAGATTGGAGCCAAACGACAAACCATAATCTTCGACGTAATTTTATAAACAACTGAGCAAAGACTGATCGAGCGAAACTAGCCAAAACCCACAGGTTCATCCACCTTTGGAATCAAAACCAAGTTTGTAGCCCCAAAGAAAGTAGAAATTGGTAGCCCTTCAAAAAAATCCTTAGCCATCTCCAAAAGATCATCTTTAACAATATCCCAAGCCATCATGAAAAAACTAGCCGAGAATCCATCCGAGCCCGGGCTACTACTATCTATAAGAATAGACCATAGAGACTTCTTGACCTCCTCCATAGATGGGGCATAACATAAGGCCTTGTTCTCCGCAATGGAAACCACCGGATGGATCAGCTCCATCTCATCCAAATCTCTCTCAGTCGGTGACACCGAAAGAAGCTGCTGGAAAAATAATACTACCCCCTCATGTACCGCATCACCCGAATCCAACGTTCCGCCGTTATCAAGCTGCATCTTCTCAATCTTTTTGTTCTTTCTCTTGAATCGCATGGAAGAAGCTTGTATTAGAGTTCCCTTCAGCAAGCCATTTAACTCTTGATTTTTGACATGCTAGGACTTCCTCTCGATGAACCCATTTAAGATGCTCTTGTTTGCAAGTCAGCAACTCATGTTCCGTCTGAGTCAAGTAGTTACTGGATAGACATAACTCCAGCCCGACAATACAGTCCTCCAGCTTTTTGATTTCCACATCAACTCGACCAAAAACTACCCGGCTCCACGTTCTCAAAGCATGTTTGAGTAGCTTCAGCTTCCAGCTTATTCGAGTCATAGCACACCTTTCTACAATGGAATTTCAAACCACCTGCACTAGAGGAATAAACTACTCATAAGAGCCCCATATACAAAGAAATCTGAATGGCCAGGCAACCGACATCCGATCTCTAAATAGTTGCACCAGCATAGGTTCATGATCCGAGGAAGTTCGCGGCAAATACGAAATTGAAACATCCCTAAAGCAATTCGAGAACTGCAAGTTCACGAGAATTCTATCCAACTGAGCCCAAATTCTTCTACCCCCTAACCTCCCATTACACCATGACAAACAATTACCTTCACAAGGAAGATCCACCAGAGCACACTCATGAATGCATTCGTTGAACTCCCTTTTCACACGAGAAGCCTACAAAAGACCACCCACCTTTTCACTATAATTCTGAATTATATTGAAATCCCCCCAATGAACCAAGGAAGTCCACAAAAATTTTGTCCCTTCAAAAAATCCCAAAGCTACGCTCTTTTGGCTCGAAAGTAGCTAGCATAAACAAAGGTTGCAAGCACCTGACAATTCCCATGAACATACCATCCACTCATAGCTTGATCTGACATTGAAAGCAATTCAAACTCTAAGGGCAGGTTTGGGGGCTAAAACAAAACACAAAATTCTCATCTCATCATTACACCTTTTTCAAATCCCCATACAAAATATAACAAACAATTCAACTTTTTCAAATCCCAATACACCTTTTTCAAATTCCAAAACAATAATAATATTAAAACTTAATATTTTAAATTTCAAAACAAAACACAAAATTCTCATCTCACCCCCCAAACCGACCCTAAATAATCCGCCCAAAAAAGCCAAATTTTTCCACTCACCTCAGCATTATTTAAATAATACGGCAACTTCATCCATCTTGGACATCTGCTACATTTATTCGAATTCAAAAACGGTTCTAAAATGGCCACCATAGAAGGTCGACTTTATTCAAAATATGCCGAAATCTACTCTTCGAAGAAAGAATGCACATAATATTCCAGATAAGGATATGCATAAAAAATTAAAGAAATTTTTTCGAGAGAGTATGACACTCCAATACTACAATAGATTTTTCTTTTCTTACCCCTTTCACTTTTTCCAATGGAACATGCATGTCAAGATCAGAATCAAAAGACTTTGCCGATAACTCATTCAAGTCCTCCTCAGACTAACCATCAGACCCAGTCCTACACACAACGTCCACATTATTCACATCCTCCACCGCAAAAAAAATCCCTGTCTCCCAACCCACCTAATTCAAATTCCAATTCTTCATCCACTAAGCACAAAGAACTCCAGGGTTCTGAATGTTCAAGCAATTCCTGGCCATCATCATCTGAATCTGCCTCTGTGAGCTCAAACCAGCTGTCTTGTTTTTTTGAAGGTGTTCCCTTCGCAATATTGGATATTTCCCACCCCACTGATAACTCGGTCGAAAGACCATCACCAGCCAGAACCACATCAGCCTCTACGTGCAATGCCATTGAAGACTCTACTCTGCAATCATCCATACATGCATCAAACAACTCCCCATCTGGCGAAACAAACTAGACACAGTTTGAAGTCCCGTTGATCCCTTTCACGGTGACCCACCACCTTCGAAGATTCCCCCACAACCTTTGTCGTATTTGGCAAACTATTTTTCTCACTCTCATGGCGACCCACCACCTTCCACATATTCGGAAAATTATTTTTCTTCGCTTCCTCCTAAACCAAAATCGTCTTCTCTTCTTTCCCTATAACTATACACTCGCTCCTTGAACAACACCTGGCCTCTAGGTGACCATGCTTCCTACAAAAAGCATAGAAAGATGAGGTTAAATCGAAGATAACCTCTTGAAAATGGCTCGTCGCAAGACCCGGGTGGCCAAGCCAAAAAGATTTCTACAAAGGTTGGGAAACATCTACTTCAACACAGATGCGGGCAACCTCAGTACGAGTCACACACACTGTAGCATTATCTCGTTTCAAGTAGCGGCCAAAGCCATTCCCAATACTACCTAACATCTATTCCTGAAAATAATTAGGGGGTAAACCTGGCAAAGTTAGCCAGACAAGAACCCATGGAGAATCCTCGTCTTCCACATATTTCGGAGTCCAATGAAAAATCCGAAAGTGACTTCCATGAACTTCAGAGTTTCCTCATGCCATCACACTGATAAAATCTTCCTCCTTGGCCATCCGAACCAGCACATTACATGGGTTGCGCAATTGCCCAATCACCAGAGTCAACTGCAACCCTTACCGATTTTTTATAAAAGTACGAATATGATCAAGCGAACGCCGACGACGAAGGAACTTCAGAACGACTGAGAACCAAAAAGGCTCTGCAAATTTTTGAATCTCCACCTTCGAAAATAGAAAAAACATCTCGCCATCATGAAACCAAGGTTCACGTAGAGGTAAAACAACCTCTGGTAAAAGCTAGTGTTTCGCAGCCACCACATCCACGAAACTGATTGAACCCTGTCATGCCAAAGGTATTTGTGTATCACATCTGCCCTGTTCCGTCATCCTCTCCCCTATTCCATGAGCCCTCCAACGCCCTACCCTACCCTGCCTGCCATCGGAGGCAGTGGGCCGATAGTTAGCGCCATGCAGAAACCCTAATCACCCCCCCAAAGTTGAGAGAACAATTGCCCCTTGCCACGTTAGCTCTTGAAAATCTCTATTTTCACATAAGTTTCCTTGCCTCTGTCTTTACTCCAAGTGTTTAGTCATTAATGACTCCATATCGAAATTAAGTATGCCTTGATTTAGTAATTGTCTCTCTTTGTTTATTGGATTTTGGAGGCCCTGTTAGACAACTTAGTCTTATTACAAATAAAACAAATAGCAACAGCTCTATTTGTAAATTCATCTTTTTCAGAGGGAAAGCCAAATGGTTATCTTAGCATGAGGAGGTTTCAAGACGTCCTCTTATTTGAGTAGCCACATTTGAACTAAACTGGTAATAACTAAATTGACATGCTTCCTTTTGTTTTCAATGACTCCTTTGGGTTAGTTCCCCTAATTTCTTGTTGTTTGTTATAACTTTTCACTTATGAAACAAGTAGTAGATGATGTTGCTCTTTCTTGACTTCAATATATATGCTAATATTCTATTTCTGAGTGTTTGTTGAGCTTTGTTGTGTGGACAAAGAAAACTTATGAGCACCATTATTTTATTTTCAGTGTGACTATCAACTCATTGTGATGCTCTGTTTGTCTTTATCTTCTTCTCTTTTTTTTCTTTTTATGGCCTAATTGATTTATATATATAAATGCAACTAATTGAGTGATAGTTAGATGTCCATTTTTTAGTTATTTATCACTTAAAAGGCTTGGTTTTTATGGTTAACCTGGACAATTTTTTTATGTTTCAGTTCTAATTGTACCTTGAACATTGGGTGTTGTGTGATGTAGAAATATTGGATCTTTACACACTATCGTAACCCAATTGAACAAAATAGGGAGGCAGTCTTCACATTATTTTCATAGAAAGTATATCTTTCATCATTTTTACTCTTAAATGATGTTACCGGCTTTATATTTTGTCATATGTTAACAATTTTAACAATCTGGCGTTTCCTTTTTGTTAATTGTAGTTGCTAGTGTCAGAAACCTATATGCTGCCAAAAAATTTTAATACACACCATGTTAGAAACATTTCTTATTTGAGAAGTTCATCTTACTTGATTTTATTTTCGTAGCTTTCTTTGGTGCCATAAGTTGTATAAATTTATGTTCTTATTATGCATGGGATACTTATGTTACCTACTTTTCAATATCATTTGAAGGGTACGCTATCTACTGGAAAAGTCCCCTTAATCGGGTAAAGGTACTTCCCACTGAACTCTTTCTTTTGTAGTTATTTTCTTACTTTCCAAGTAGTTCCCTTATTTCTGATTTTCATTACCTAGAAGCTATTTGCTTGCAAGAAGCGTCTGTTTATAGCTTGCGCTAGGGATTTAAATAATCAACTCTTTTAGTAACAGTAGTTCACCAAACAAAGTTGTGTGATTTTTATGGGACTGACCACTTTTGCTATTGTATGAATTTGCTTACAGCACCAACAACTGTAGCATCTATCACTACAACTTATGCTATTCAATCATTAGTTAAATTCATTCCTAAAACTTGCAGCGTACATATGTTGTTTGGGTAGGCATAATGCACAAAGGAGGTTTCTAGGTATATTGGTTATGATTTTGAGCTTGAGAATGGACCAACTTTGCATATTCGTGCTGGTAGAATCTATTTTTTTAATTTGGGTGATTTAGTATCTAATGTTTCTCATATCCAAATTCTGCATGAATAATTGACATCTAGTTAACATACTATTATCTAATGTTTCCTCATATCAAATGCTACATCAATAATTGAAATTTAGTACAACATGGCCAAGACCATAACTACAAGTTACAACAAACAGAATTACAACTTATATTTAGATGTTAGATTAACAGAAGTTTGGAGCAGTTTTAGAAGACTTGATTTTGGCTTTCTTTGCACAAGATGGATATGCTGATAAAGAATAATGGCTATAAACTATGCATGTTGCCTTTGTCTTTACTCCAAGTGCTTCTTTAAATGTAGAAATTAAGTATGTCTCGATTTAGTAATTGTTGCTCTGTTTGCTGAATTTCGGAGGTCATGTTTTACCATACAAATTGAGTTTATGTTTGTGTTGAGAAGATGCTAACATAAGCATTAACACAGGTTGAGGCAAGAGCAATACACCAGGGGAACATCACCTGATTATTGGCAGCTATAGACTTGTTTTAAGATCATTCTCCTATCATGGTCTTTAATCTATGCAATTAATTATGTTATTTTAGTTTCGATTTTTTTTGGACCGATCAAAGTTGTTTTGATAATATTGAGTTGGTGAAATTGGTAGCACAATTTGTACATGTTTGTTTGAAATTGTTATATGATGTTTTGCTGAATTTGGATCTCCATTGCGTTCATATTTATGTTTTTAGGCTTATATTATGCCATCCTTGTTTCTACTTTTGGACTCATTCTCATTTCATCGGTTCTATAGTCTAAAATATTTTTTTGGAAATTTTTTTCTATTTGTGGCAACATGTTGTGGCTGCAAATATTTTTTTTCAACCAGAATATGTTATTTCCGACGATAAAATATTGTGACAAATAAATTTATCTTCGAGAGAGCCTTTTGAAGTATGCTGCCCATATATTAATTTGTGGTGATTACTATTTGCAAAGAAAATGAATTATCAACAAAAATTTTTGTCACAAAAAATATTTTGCATCAATTTGTTAGTGCGGCAAATAAGTATTCCCAACAATGATGAATAATTAGAACAACTTATTTTTTGCGATTTTTGTTCCTATTTGTGACACTTGTGATCATTCAAGGACAGGACGTGGAGGTGGCAAAGGCTAATCTCAACTTACAAGCGTGCCTAGATCGACTTCAGTCCAAGAGGGACGCGCTAGTGGCACAAAGCTCAGAGCTCCGAGAGGGCAAGGGGGCGGCAAAGGCTGAACATTCCGAGCTATTGGAGTCCCATTACAACTTGAGGGGGAGTTGAAATCCCGGGATGATAGGGCAACAAGGCTGGTGGCGACGCTTGCCACAGCCAACGAGAAGCTTGATCGGATCACTCCTCAACTCACCACGGCCCAAGTGCCTCCGCAATTAGGCTTGGAGTCATGGGTATTCCCGAGGGTTGGATAGGTTGAAGGAGCACTTAGTGGCGAACAGCCTTCCCTCTTGGTGCCTTGGATCTAGTTCAGTTTGTGCCGACTCGGGCAGACCACCTCCCCCTTGAGTCCTTGTGGCACAGTCTGACGCCTGACGCCATTTTTGCCTCGCTGTCCCACCAATGACTCGCCAATTGCTTCATCTCTCTCTCTCTCTCTCTCTTTTTTGAGTCCGCTAATGGGGCTTTTCCTTCAGATGTCTTGTAACTAAGAATACATTGTTAATGAAATGAATTTTCAATCACCTTCCCCTTGTGAGATTTTGACTTTGCTTTTCTTTTCTTTCTTTTACTGTCGGGTTAGGGTGTAACAAGTTCCTGTCTGGTAATAACCCCCGCCTTCTCGTTGGGCTTAGGGTTTAAGTAGGGCCCATATACGCAGTGCCAACCTACCAATACCTATGGAGGATTTTTCCTTCGTGATCCAAGCTTCAGTCTATCTTTTTGAGCAATAAGACGCCTTGATTCCCCTATTGAGAACTGGGCGGGATCCAGTATTGATCGCTACGGGCGGCGAGGTGTTCCCCCCCTCTGGTTGCCTAGGTGCGAGTGTGAAGCATTGACCTTAAGGACCAATTGGGATTTGGATTGACCGCTCTAGCGGCGAGGGGGGAGTGAGACACTTGGGAGAGGGGGAGTGGGACACTTGGGAGAGGTGTTTCACCCTTTGGTCGCTGAGGTGCGAGCATGGAGCATCGGCCCTAAAGACCAAGCGAGATTTGGATTGACCGCTCTAGGGGTGAGGGGGGAGTGAGACACTTGGGAGAGGTGTCCCCCCCCCCCCTTCTTTCTGGTTGTCAAGGCCTGAGCGTGGAGCATCGACCCTAAGGACCAAGCGAGATGTAGATCGACCACTCTGGGGGGTGAGTAGGGAGTGGAACACTTGGGAAATGTATTCCACCCTCCCCCCTGGCCACCAAGGCACATGTGCATTATTGCTTCCATGCGAGTAAGATGGTGTGTAAATGCGCAGGAACTTTCCTTTTCATATTAGAAATTCTTTACATTTGGTCCTTTTGCATATACAAGGGAAAGTAAAGTAAATACATGACATCAACTAGGTGGGAAAAAAGTATTCAAGCGATGCTGTGGACGCCACCCGCTGTCCCCCGCTAATTGGCCTCGAGCTTTCCTTGCCTCTTCCCTCGGAGCTTCTACCTGTAGCACTCCCTTGCTACGACTTTCTCCTTCACACGACCCCTACACCATCTTCTTTCGAGAGTTTCATTTTCAGGTGGTAGGTTGAGGTTATCAACTTTAGGTTGTTCAAGGTCGGTCACCCGATTATTGCATTATACAAGGAGTGGGCCTTGACCACCAAGAAGTCCGTCATTGTCGTCAATGAGGACCTGCCCACCCTCATAGTGATGGAGAGCATTATGTCTCCCACGAGTTGCACAATCTCACTTAATAACCCCCTCAGCGAGGTGGGGGAGGGACGTAACATGTCTTGGTTGATTCTCATCTTGGTGAATGCCTCCCAGAATAGGAAGTTGGTCGAGCTTACGTTGTCCACCAGTATCCTTCGAGTAGTGTAGTTGGCCACTAGCATAGTCCCCACCAAGGCATCATCGTGGGGATTGATGGCCCCTTCGTGGTATGCGTCGTTGAAGGCTATGGTGGGGGGTCTTCTGGGTCCGAGCTTTTTGGATGGCCTTCCAAAAAGGAAAACCTCCTCGATTTTGAAATCCTCCTCCTGCCTCGCTCTTCTGGCATTGGCCTTCCTTCTTGATTTCGAAACGCCTCCACCTACATGTCCTCTGGAAATTGTGTTGATTTCCCCTAAGGGTCATTGTTGCAATCCGGCTCCGGGGAGCTTGCTTCCCTCCTTCTCATGAGCCTTCTCCTTAGGCTCTCGCTCTGTCGACCCTATCTCCTCGGTTCTCATCTGGCTTGCCCTTTTGGGAGGCAATGAGCAACGGATGTTTGAGCGTCTCACGGCTTCTTCCCGGACCTTTCGCCTACCATCATCACAGATTTTGTCCATAACCTTACGCCTCAAGAATTGGCAATCCTCGGTTCGGTGGCCTTCCTCCTGGTGATAGGCACAGTATGAGCGAGTCCCCCTGTTGCAGTCGCTCCCTTCCCTCGATCACTCATCTTCCCACGCTTGCATGTTCATGTTTGTCTGTGTTGTCCTCGCGGAGCTTCAGTCGTCGCCTCTCCTGTCTCCCTGCCGCCTCCTTGTCCCGGACTCTTTATTGGGGGGCCTTCACTCGAGTGGCCAGTTTAGGGGCTCCACCAGTTCAATTGGGGTTGGCGTGCTTGGGCATGGTCAAGGCCCGACGGGTGTCTTCGGCTTTAACAAAATCATTTGCCTGATCCATGAAGTCCCACAAGGTTGTTAGGGTCCTTCTCGAGATCTCATCCATGAACGGGCTAAGGGGCCAAATACCACTCAGGAGTGCCGCTAGCGTGATTTTCTTATCCTGATTGTCGATTGCCAAGCGCACCTTGTTGAAGCAATACAAGTACACCTTCAAACTCTTCTCTTCCCTTTGCTTCACAATGAGAAGGTAAGTAGCCGATCGCCTTCTTGGCCATGAACTAGGTTAAGAATTACCTGCCCAGCTCTTCAAAGTTGTGGATTGTGCCTGGCTGGAGGGTTCTAAACCACGCCTGGGCGGAACCCTTTAGAGTGAGGGGGAATACGTGGCACGCTATTTCCCCGTGGAAGCCATGCAACATCATGTGGGTATTGAAAGTTTTTAGATGCTCAGTCAAGTCTTTGGACCCATCATACATCTCCATTTGGGGGGCCTTGAATTTGGGCAAGAGCGGGACTGCCATTACCTTCGTGATGTAAGCTAGGTTTGTGCTACTCAGCATCTGGTTCACTGATGACGCCTCCCCCAGCTTCTTCGCCATTTCTACATATTTGTCCATTAGGCCTCGCAGCTCGTCACCCATTCGCCTCTATTCATCATCTTAAGGGCGTGCCTCGCCGACGGTCTGCGATCCCCCTTCCGTCTATTCAACCTTGCTCAAGCTAACGCCTTCTTTGAACTCTGCATTCTTCCTCATCGGCACCTTGTTTTGCTGCCTGAGTACTTTGGCGTCTGACGTTAACTTTTTGACTAGTTCTTCCATTTCCGCCATTCTTCCTTCCATGTTCGCTGATGAGGACTACTATTCGAAAATTGCGCGTGAGCGTGTAGTGGCCAGCATACAAAAAGCAAGTTATCGTCACTAAACCAAACAAATTTGGATCTCACAGACAGCGCCAACTGTTAGAGTGTATTTTGCAGCTATCCACCATAACCACTACCTAATGCCTGCAGGAGGGAGAAGGAAATGGTCGTGGGAGCCAAGTAGCCTCAGATGCCTCAATTAGTTAATGTGGGAGCTTAATCTCTGAAAATAAATGTTTTGAATTGAAATGCCTTTTTCTTTATCTGTTTTCTTATTTGTGTACATCGAATGTAAAAAGTCCAACATAGTTTATGATCTCAATGAGTTGGAATTCCCGGGACTATGGTATAGTTTATGGATTTTTTTAATGTAAAAGTCCATATCAACTCCTTCTAGCAACCAATGTGGGAGCTTAATCTCTAAAAATAAAATATACAGAAGCTGGAAATAAAGATTTTTTAACATTCAAAATTAAGGAACCAAAAAATTTCACACTGACCATCTATTGGTTTGTCACTCTCGCATGCAGATTCTCCATGTGTGTAAACAACAGAGAATATAGATGTTATGCCTGAAAAAAATAAAAAAAAATAAAAATTAGCATAGACTTTGTTACACAAGAAGTACCGTGAATATTCTCGAAATTGTCAAATAATATAGGGAGATTTGTAAAGTTTTTCTACCAGATATGGGCTTGTTCGTTTACATAGATGAGATGAAATAAGATAAAAAATTTATGAATAGTAATAAAATAATTTATTAATAATAATAAAATAGTTTGAGTTAAGATATTTTATAAAATTTTAAAAATTGAGAGTAAAAAAATTAAATAAAAATGTTATAAAGTTAAATATTGTTAGAATATAAATTATTATTATTATTATTATTTTGAGATGTAAAAAGTGAATTTATTTTTTGTATTTTGTTTAGAAATTTAGAAAAATTATAATAATTAGATGAAAAAATTAAAAATTTAAAAATTTGAAATTGAAAAGTGTTTGGATGTTGAGATAAGATAATATAAAATGAAAATTAAGATGAGATGAATTGAGACCATTTATGAAACCCAACGGGGCCTTGAACAAAAAGGTAAAATAATGTATATCCACATAAGGCCAGTAAGCTGTCTCATTATTGAATTACTGAATGCATATTCTATGACTAAAGAATACATATCATGTGGAACATAAAGTCTACATATTAATTCAGTGTTTGGTTTCTCTGTAGTTTTTCTATGGACATAAGTTATGTTTCTCAAAGAATAAAGATTTGTTGGTGTACGTACATAGAATATCGAGTTTATCCTTTGAGATAGAAACATAAGCTTAGACCCGAATGGCTAATTAATTGGTAGTTCATTCCTAAAATAATTGATTGCTCATAAAGTACTCACTTGAAAAAAAAGAAAGGATGGCAAAAAAGTGAACACACTATCTCAAAATCGATATGGGTCAAGACAAAGGTGATTCCGCCACGTTGTTCGCGTGGATAGTGTCATAAAAAAGCATAATCCAATTATTTTTATAACTTGGTTCATAAGCTGGCCCGCGTGTCACTTTCCAGGACGCAGACTGAACTCGTGGGATACCACTCATCACTTGCTGCTCTTGTGTGACGGTATAACCAACACTCCGATTATATATATATATCTATTATCCACTCCATATTAAAAGCGTCACTGTTAAAAGAAATAGTTTTTTTCGTCTTCCTTTTTATTCCTATTTTACCCCTATGTTTGAGTATTCCGTTTCTTTTTTATTTTCAAAGTTGTCCCTACTTTTTTCATCAACTGTCTGTTTTGTCTTTTTTGTTTTCCAATTTTAACCTGTCTTTTTAACCTATTTCATTCTCTTTTATTCATGTTTTTGCTGTCTTTTAGCAAGTTTGAGACACAAGATAAAACATAAAATTCTCATTTTATTTTATTTTATTATTATATTATTTTCAAATATTAATATAAAATATAATAAATAATTTAATTTTTTTAAATTTTAATATATATTTTTCAAATTTTAAAATAATAATAATATTAAAATATAATATTTTAAACTTCAAAACAAAATATAAAATTCTCACCTCACTTCCAAATCTTCTTTTGAAGTTTATCGTTTCCTCTCACCTACTGTAACTATTTCATACTTCATATTTTACTTCCTCTTCTCGCCTTTTTTATTCCTCACTTTTTCACACAAACATCTCGGTGCTTTTAAAATTTCTCAGATCTCAGGTAAACCGTGAGCCATGGCCGTGTTCTTCACGGCGAAATCCGGAAAGTTTTCCTCCAAAATGAAATCTTATTTTGCAAAAATATAGGTTAAAACGTGTGGATCTAAAAAAATTATTAAAACTTCTCATATCTAAATTAAAACATGAAGATCTGTTGAAGTTTATAAAGATTGAAAAAAAAAATTATCGGTATACACCTACACCCATGGATGCCGTCTTCGTCGTCTTTGTTGGAGAAAAATTATCCTGGGGCTGGAAGAGAGTGCTTCTAAAGGAGAGAGAGATGAAAAAGTGAGGAAGAGAGGGAGACTGTTGAAAATTTATTTTTAAAAATATCTCGTCTAATTATTATAATTTTTTAAAATTTTAATACGAAATAAAATAAATAATTTAATTTTTTTAAATTTTAAAATAAAAATAATATTAAAAAATATATTTTAATAATATTTTATTTAATTTTTTAATTTTAATTTTAACTTATAACATTTAACGCAAGAGTAAATAGGAGAGAGAGAGTTTTGAAAGAAATGGCAGTGTTGGCGCCGAGAAGGAAGGAAATAGAGAGGAAAAATTTTCCTAGTTTTTTTTGGGTCTAAACCGATCTTATAGGGTGGGAGGGGGGGTTAACTGGAAAGGACTGGGCTTTATATATGAGATTTTGGACTTTTAGATGTGAGAATTAGACACTGTTAAAAATAATTTCAGACCTAACTATTACCCTTTAATCTGATAATTTATTTTCTAAATTAATATACCAATTGACAATTGCCCATAAAATTGTCATAATAAAATATAATCTTAACATATAATATATTGATGTTGTTATATTTTTTTTCCTTCTTATTTTTTTTCTCAAATGCATGAATAGTAATTTCTTGACCATTTTCACATATGCTCAGATTTTGGAATTCCCTCGTTAAAAACTAAAAATCATTTATGGCAGTTCACATTTTATACTTCAAATATTAAAAACTTATTTGTAAACATAAAACAAGATAAAATGTCTTAACAAAAATTTCTTTTTCTACTAATCACATTCTATGTCAATTAATTTTATACACATGATGTGGCATCATTTAGATCACATATCTCTCCAAGTAAGTGTTGAGAACAATCAATTAAAAACAACCATGCAGTGAATGTAAAGTATGCACTGTTATAATAGTTTCTCTCTATCATTACTCAATGGCTAATTAATTGGTAGTTCATTCCTAAAATAATTGATTACTCATAAATTACTCACTTAAATAAAGGTTATTATCGTCACAATTCTTTGTGTTGTGCTATTTACGTACGTGAGTATGTAAATTATCAAATTTCTTGATTTGTTTCTCATAATTATCAACATATTGTTTTATCTTGTCTCATTTTTATGTAATCTTTTTATAAATAGAAATTTATGTTTTGTATTCAATTACTATTGAGAGTAGTATAAATGCAATTTCACACGACTATTGTTTTCAATTCAAAAGGAAATCGAATTAAAAAAAAAAAGGCATATTAATTAATTCAAAATGGGAAAACAATATGGGATTAGAAAATAGAAGGGATGGCAAAAAAGTGAACACACTATCTCAAAATCGATATGGGTCAGGGTCAAGACAAAGGTGATTCCGCCACGTTGTTCGCGTGGATAGTATCATAAAAAAAGCATAATCCAATTATTTTTACAAAAAATCTACTCAACCTCCTACTATTCATACAACCTTCACACTCCACATTATTTTTAATTTTTATTTTTTTTTCTTTTATTAAATTTTTATTATATAAATAATTAATAAATAATTTAAAATAATTTAAAAAGAATAAACTCAAAAAAAAATTTAAAAAAAATATTAAAAATTTAAAAAATTTAAAAAAGTGTGGAGTATGGAGTGTGTGGTAGAGGTTGTGTAGCAAAGCTCTTATTTTTATAACTTGGTTCATAAGCTGGCCCATGTGTCACTTTCCAGGACGCAGACTGAACTCGTGGGATACCACTCCTCACTTGTAGCTCATGCGTGACGGTATAACGAACGTTTCAATTTGATTAATGTTATATACAGTCGTAAAATATATAAAAATTATATAATTATTTTAAAAAATAATAAAATTATTATAAAAAAATTAATTTTTTTATATAAATTTTATATTTATTCATTTTTTTAAAACGATTATACGACGCTTATACACTCACGATTATAAATATTAGTTTTTATATTTTCCTATTTTACCCCTATGTTTGAGTATTCCGTTTCTTTTTATTTTCAAAGTTGTCCCTACTTTTTTCATCAACTGTCTGTTTTGTCCTTTTTGTTTTTCCAATTTTAACCCTGTCTTTTTAACCTATTTCATTCTCTTTATTCATGTTTTTGCTGTCTTCTTACAGTTTTGAAGTTTATCGTTTCCTCTCACCTACTGTAACTTTTTCATACTTCATATTTTGCTTCCTCTTCTCGCCTTTCTTATTCCTCACTCTTTCACACAAACATCTCGGTACTTTTAAAATTCTCAGATCTCAGGTAAACCGTAAGCCACGGCCGTGTTCTTCACGGCTAAATCCAGAAAGTTTTCCTCCAAAGTGAAATCTTGTTTTGCAAAAACATAGGTTAAAACGTGTGGATCTAAAAAAATTATTAAAACTTCTCATATCTAAATTAAAACATGAAGATCTGTTGAAGTTTATAAAGATTGAAAAAAAAAAAAATTATCTGTTTACACCTACACCCATGGATGCCGTCTTCGTCGTCTTTGTTGGAGAAAAATTATCATGGGGCTGGAAGAGAGAGCTTCTAAGGCAGAGAGACTTGAGAGATGAGAAAGTGAGGAAGGGAGGGAGACTGTCGAAAACAATGTTTTAAATATTATACGGGAAGACATACCGGTCAAGATACTGGAACGAAATATTTCGGTACCGGTATCGTTTCAGGATAATATTTTGAAATAGTCGATATATAAATAAATTATATTCTAAAATAATAGTCTATATATAAATAAATTATATATAAATATATATATATATAAATTATAAATAGTCTAGTCTAAATTGAGAATTAAAAAATAAGATTGTAGTTTGAAAGAAAAAAAAAAAAATACTGGCCGAAATATTGGTCGGTACAGGCCGAAATTGAGGCCAGTACATACCGAAATTGAGGCCGGTACTGGCGGGTACGATCGGTATTTTGGCCTGTACGAAATAGATATAGTACCTGTACCGGCCGGCCGGCCAGTACGAAAAATTTCGACCGTACCAGCCAGTACCGTAAGAAATTCAAAACTATGATCGAAAATCTCGTTTGTTTTTAAAAAATATTTCATCTAATTTAATTATTATAATTTTTTTAAATTTTAATATAAAATAAAATAAAAAATTTAATTTTTTAAAATTTTAAAATAAAAATAATATTAAAAAATATATTTTAAAGATATTTTATTTAATTTTTTAATTTAAATTTTAACTTATCACATCCAAAGTAAACGAAGCATGGTAGGAGAGAGAGAGTTTTGAGAGAAATGGCAGTGTTGGCGCCGAGAAGGAAGGAAATAGAGAAGAAAAATTTTCCTAGGGTTTTTTTTGGGTCTAAGACTCTAAACGGATCTTATGGGGTGGGAGGGGGGGTTGATTGGAAAGGACTGGGCTTTATATATGAGATTTTTGACTTTTAGATGTGAGAATTAGACACTGTTAAAAATAATTTCAGACCTAACTATTACCCTTTAATCTGATAATGTATTTTCTAAATTAATATACCAATTGACAATTGCCTATAAAATTGTCATAATAAAATATAATCTTAACATATAATATATTGATGTTGTTATATTTTTTTTTCCTTCTTATTTTTCTCTCAAATGCATGAATAGTAATTTCCTGACCATTTTCACAGATGCTCAGATTTTGAAATTCCCTCACTAAAAACTAAAAATCATTTTATGGCTGTTCACATTTTATGGCTGTTCACATTTTTTCCTAATTAGGTGCTTGCAAGGGCAAATGTGTCTTGCACATAACACCATAACTAGTATACATAAATAGTCCTACTACAACCGACAGTGGCAACCGCGGTTTAATCGGCTGACGCCAATATATTAACAAAAAAATCAAAACCAAAATCAGTTGATTTTTTTTTTTTTCTTCGGTTTTCTTTTGCCAATTGATTTTTCTCTTTCTTCCAAGTGTGGCTAATTTCTAGATCAGAACAGAAAGGGTTTATTTTCGCTTCATTTTCATTAGAATAATTTGCAACATTAAAAAATTGCAACGGGTGGGAGTAATCGTAATCCCGGGGACTTCCCAAGTAGAAGTGATACCCATGAAAATATAGAATGTCCCAGTTGAGAAAAGCTCGACTTTGTACAAAACCCGGAAGAGAAATTTCAATTGTCTTGACATCATGAATAAATCCTGATCTTACAAAGAAAAGAGGAAATAAAGAAGCTACAAAATTTAACAGATTTTCACGCGGAGAAAATTTTCGACATTCCGGAAAGTCGAGATTGGAAATCAGAAATTTTTTTTAAAGTAAACAAGAGAAAAGCACCAAGTTGATAACCTGTTTGACAAAAGACAAAAAAAAATATCCTAAAGCGAGAAAGTTTCGATCTTCTTTGACTTCGGGCTGAAGAGCAGAGCTCGAAGAGCTTTCGCTGCTCGAAGGTAGAGAACTCACCGCAATGGAACTCGTTGCTTGAAATCTTTTATTGCACCCGATTATGCGGAATTTTCCAGCAGGTTGTAAATAGAGTATTTTATATATAAACGTGAATGTAAAAAGTAACAGTAATTTTTGTCTTCCTTCTTTTCTTCAATTTTACCCTTCTGCTTTAGTAAAGCAGTAGTTTTTTCGTTTCGTACAATAATATTAGGATAATGATAGGTTTATTATTCTATCAGTTTTGCTACAGGTATCTATATTTTAGGTACCCGTTGCGGAATCACTGAGGTGGCGTTAGCCACGTCAGTTTCAGTTTCAATATGAAATGAAATAATAATAATAAAAAAAAGAAGATGCAAGAAGACGGAAAGGGGAGGATTGAGCGCCAAAATTATTTCTGAAAGCCTGAAACCAGAAAGCGCTTTGCGGTGAAACCATTCTGCGCGATTCTTCATCGTGGTCCGATTGAGCTGAAGACAAAAGCACCAGAAAGAAGTTTGCGCTGAAAAGAAAAGCCCCATAAACCATTTTGCGCTGAAGAAGAAAAACAACATAAATCTTTTTGCAGAGAAACCATTTTTGCGGGTTCCGAGTTCTGAAAAAATTTTGCTGCGAAAAGGAAAGCGGGTTCGTCGTTTCAAGTGAGTGTCGTCGTACCCATTCCGTTTTTGTTTAATTTTTTTTTCTATTTTTCTTGATTTTTCTTCATCGTGTTCTCTTCTATGGACAGATGAGCATTTATTTAATTTTTATTTTTTATGTTTTATGCATCTAAGTTTTTAGTTGTGGGTATGAGTATTCTTTGCTCTGTTTTAGTGATTTTTTTTCTATTTTTGTATATTTATCGCCACTGAGCATTTATCACATCCTAGAAAGGCTATTGCATTTCTTCTACTTGTATATTCATCAAGAAACGACACCCTCAACTTGTTATTGGACCTGTTGGTTGTACTCATAAACAGAACTGGTTTATCCTAGATTCAAAAAAGTCTAGCACTTTCTGTAGAATTGCACATGAGTTTTCATGTTCTATATAAACTCTAGCATGATTCACATGAACACAGAGAGTTGTCAGTTTGAGTTTTCATGTTCTATATAAACTCTAGCATGATTCACATGAACACAGAGAGTTGTCAGTTTGGGATCCACGTTAATGCGTTTCCTTTATCTGATCATCATGCTTGCGTACGTTTTAAGAGTGAGAATCAATGAAAGCTAAGGACCATATAAAAAATCCCTTCCAAGCTGGACATATTATATTCACACACCACAGATCCAGCAGCAGCAAGCAGCCAAATATATCTTTTCTTTTTGAAAAGGGATCAGACAGTTGAGATCAGTACTCATTTCACTACATTCTAGTTAGTGGTCATTAGAATTCAGCTCTTCATCAATTTATTTTCTTTCTTTATTTTATTAATATTTCCAACCACAGCACAGCCTTCTGTGTAAATTATATATATATAAGCCGTTTGGATACATGCATGATAAGAAGGAAAATTGTGCAATGCTTTGTTGGGAGGTGCAGTAATTAGCTTGCCATGCCTTTGTGTACCAAAGCTATGAGGATTTAATGCAGGAGGGACAGCATGGTCTGTGACATCATGTTGAAAGAGATCCATGAAATGATCAGACTGTGAATCAACTCTACAAATACTGAAACGTAGCTATCTAATTGACATCATGTTTATTTCATTCAAATCTAGAATTTTTTATTCCTTCTTTCTATGGCAAAGAACTAAGCAGGAAATTTCCAACATGGTGGAGATAGAGTTCAAACTCTAAAATCACATGTTCCGATAACACAACAAACTGGTACTGCATCATTAGAGCAAGTTCATTACTCATTACAAAGAAAAAAAAATTTATAGCACCAATTCTTATAAGCAAATGCTTATAATGATAATATCACGGTAGATAGTGAGTGGTTTTTGACTTTTTGTGGCAACTGTGTAGCCATGTTAGGACAGCAACTTCATAACAACAAACACCTTGAAATGTCGAATCCATACTGCTGTATCTAAATCATAATAGGCATTATAAAGACACTTCAATTGTATATAGAAAATGTTTTCTAACATATTTTCTATATATTTTTATATTGCTCGATATATAATAGAAAGACACCTCTAAGCCAGAGTTTATGAAGGGAATTGACCCAAATATGGTATAAAATAAAAGCCTAAAATAAAAACCTGTTTACTTGGTGAGGAAGTGCAGTAGGTTCCCACACTTGGGCTTGTGCTCTTGGTAAAGTTTTTGCAATGTTTGAGCCAATGATGTCGGGCTTCCTCTCATTCAAACCCCAACCCGATACCTTCATAGACCAGACAAGCCCCAATGATGTTGTGCTCTTGGTTGTGGGTGCGTCTCAATTGTTGGCTGATTCCATAGTGCTTTTCCCTCTCATATAAGTTCCAAAACCAACACCTTTTTTTCTTTATTGCTTTATTGATCTGTTTTTTTCTTTTTTATTTTTTTGAAGAAAAAATAATTTGTGGAATTATGCAGTTTATCTCCTCTCGGCATGGGAAAAGGGGAAGAACACTCATCTTTGCAAACACCATCTAGTTCAAATTCTCCAACCGCGGTATATTATATTTTTAAAAAATTTCCTTTATTTCTGTGTTAAGTTGATATTTATTTGCAAAATACATAAATAACTTGTGTAATAACATGTTAGGATATACCATCAAGTAACCGGTACTTTGTAGATTACACCAGTGCTGGTTACTACGGACCACTTCCTGGCTGGCCAATGCATTTTCCGTCATATCCAGATGGCGGCCAATATCCAACAAACATTCAAGTGGTGATACAATTGTGTTCTTCTATTTTTGTTTGTAGAAGTTGGCATATTTTTTAGTTTAATTTCATTGATTTTTTTTTTTTCTAGAATGCTGATTACCCGACTCCTCATCTCATGACTACAAGCTCCACTATGAGTGGAGGAGTTGATACAGAGGAAGCACCTCTGTGTAGAGAGACTGATATTCCATGTACCTCTGGAATAGTTGAAGAAAGCAAAGAAGATAGAGGAAATTTACAAGAAACTGAGGAATGAATTGTTGGGACACCGCAGTTAGAGGATGAAGTTGGTGGTGATATGATTGAAGAGCCAAAGTCGGGAATGGAGTTTAATTCTTTTGAAGAATTAATGGATTATTATAAGCAATATGCTAAGAAATCAGGGTTTGGGGTAATGATAAGAAGGACTGATAAGGGGGATGATGAGACTGTCCGATATGTCACGCTTGGTTGTGCCCGTGGTGGGAAGGCTAGGAATAGGACGTTGAATGTCGCCAGACCACGTCCAACGGGAAAAACAGAATGTAAGGCAAAGATTAATGCCTTAAAAGTTGATGGAAAGTTCCGGATGACAACAGTTCATAATATTCATAACCATGGCCTTAGTCCAAATAAATCTCACTTCTTTCGATGTAATAGAGAAGTGAGTGACTCTGTAAAAAGAGTCCTAGATATAAACGATATGGCTGGCATCCGAATGAATAAGAGTTTCGGATCTCTCGTCGTTGGCGCTGGTGGATTCGAGAACCTTCCATTTTTAGAGAAGGATTGTCGTAATTATATCGACAAGGCAAGACATCTAAGGCTTGGGAAAGGTGGTGCTGAAGCGCTTCGAGAGTATTTTTGTAAGATGCAGTACAAAAATCCTGGTTTCTTTGCACTGATTGATTTGGATGATGACGGGAGGTTAAGGAATGTCTTCTGGGCAGACCCCCGTAGTAGGGCAGCCTACCAATATTTCGGGGATGTGGTCACATTCGACACTACATACCTGACAAATAGGTATGGGATGCCCTTTGCACCATTTGTTGGGATAAACCACCATGGGCAGTCAATTCTGTTGGGAGCAGGATTGATTTCCAGTGAGGATACAGAGACCTTTGTGTGGTTATTCCAGACGTGGTTGCAGTGTATGGATGGTATCGCTCCGAAAGCTATTATCACCGATCAGGACAGCGATGAAAAATGCAATTGCTATTGTCTTTCCTAAAAGCCGACATCGACTTTGTTTGTGGCATATTCTGAAAAAAGTTCCTGAGAAGCTGTCCTCTTATGCTTCCTACAAAAGTGGGATGAAGAATGCATTGATGAAATGTGTGTATGATACACAAACTGTTGATGAGTTTGAGAAATGTTGGGATCATTTTATCACCTCTTACAAGTTGCATGAGAATGCCTGGCTTTCAAGTTTATACACTGAGCGTGAGTATTGGGTGCCAGCATTCTTGAAGGACTGTTTTTGGGCTGGGATGAGTACAACGCAACGCAGCGAGAGCATGAATGCTTTTTTCGATGGCTATGTTCATGCAAAAACAAACTTGAAAGAATTTGTCGATCAGTTTGATAGTGCATTGAAAAAAAAAGTTGAGAGTGAAAATAACTTGGACTTCCATTCATTTAGCGTTACCATTCCTTGCATATCTAGATCTCCTATCGAAAAGAGATTTCAAGAACTGTACACAAATGCTAAATTTAAGGAAGTTCAGATGCAACTTACTGGCATTATCGATTTGGATCCAGAGTTACTTAAGAGGGATGGTGCAGTAAAGACCTATCTGGTAGAGGACAAAGTTCGGGTTGAAGAGTTCACTAAGTCTGTTACGTTTTCTGTGGACTTTAGTGAGGAAAATGCAGATGCTAAGTGTTCGTGTGGTTTATTCCATATGAGGGGTATATTGTGCAGGCACATTCTCGCTGTATTTAAATGTAACGGGATAAAATCCCTGCCAGAGAAGTACATTTTAGACCGATGGAGGAAGGATATCAAAAGGAGATACATGTTAATCGATACCAGCTATGACGCAGGGGATCAACGGCCAGATGCTTCCAGATATTCAAGTCTATTAAAAATCTGTTATCAAATGATTACTCATGCAGCGGGTTCAAAAAAACATTCTGAGGATGCCACACATAAGTTACACGCCATGATTGAATTATATACTGAGAATCAAGAACCCCCATTGATTTCCCTCACTGGTTCGAATGTTGGTTGTACTCAAAATGACACAGGCACAGTGGGTAGCTCAAAACAAGTACTCAGTCCATTAGTTGTCAGAGGGAAAGGCAGACCCTGAGGAGAGCATCCAGAATGGAAAAAGACATACGGAGAGTTAAAGGAAAGACAAAGAAAGCAGAATTGAAACGGAAACAGGTACTCATTATTGAAGCTTTAAATATACATGTTTATATCAATAAATTTATTAATGCAAAAACTTACTTATTGCCAATGCTACTTGTTTATTAGAGAGAAGGCGGAGATATACCAGTGCAAGACACGTGCAGGAATTTATTTGGCCCATCAGAGGTAGATATTTCTAATGTTGGATACGTGCATATATATTAGGAATATATATTTGAATTGTTATATATATGTATTGATTTTTTATTTATTTATTGAAGCTTGTCCAAGAGAAATCAGCTAATATGGTTGGTGGAACCCAGCTCGGAGAAAGGATGGTTGGGAGTCAAGAAAGTGTAATATTTCTACACTTTTTAATTGTTAAGAGTAATATTGACAATGCTGAAAATTTTTGTACATGAGCAATGTCATAGTGTCGATGCATAAGTCTGTTATATACATATATATTATATATGATTTGCACCTCTTCGATTTTTGTATACATCTGAGTTACAACTGTAAAGTCTAGAGGGAAAGAGATGTATTCAAGATATATCATGCATGGTTAACAAAACTCATGATGCTCTACTAAAGTATGAAATAATATATATGAAACAAACGTACTGTGGACTTTTTTTTTAGCGTCGTGTATGTTTCTTTTTCTTTCCCAGTGTTTTTCAGGCTGGGAAGGGGTTGGGTGATCAGTTGGGTTATATGCATTCTGCAGCTGCCGAAAGTGGGTTATATGCAGCACTGTAATACTCAGCAGAGATATATGCATCATGTGGGAGTTTTAATCAGGCAAAGAACTAAGTTTTAATATTGACTCTGTTTTAATATTGACTCAGCAGAGATCTAACAAGTTTGATCTGCTTTGCCATGTAACAGGGGTTGCATTGACCTCTTGGTTAGCTTGCATTCTGCAGCTGCCGAAAGTAAGCTGAAGGCAGTGTATAAGAAGTTCTGATGTTCAGAAAGGGGTGCTGTTGCGAAAGGCCTTTCAAGCAAGTCGTTAAACTTGTAATGCATTTTTAGAACAATTGTGGTGGTTTTCCAATAGGGGAGAGCTGCAGCTGCTGTTATGATCTTTATTATATTTTTTTTTTCTTCTTCCTTTGGTAGTTGTAGAAACAACTTGTGTGAAGTTCAGGTCTTTTACAGTTATTACTCAAAATTGTGACTTTGTGATCCCAAACTATAATGTTAAAAGAAGATCAATGTTTGTTGTGTCTCATTTGTATTTTTCGCCAATATGAGAGTTGCTGCCCATTTACTAGGATTGAAGAAAAGCAACGGATATAGCTTGTACTAGGTTTGGTTTTGTTCATCCTGATGAACAAAATTATATAGCTTCTTTTTTAATTATATAGCTTGCAACGGAGGAATTTTGGCATGAATTATATAGCTTGATTTTTAATTCTTTTTGCTCAAAAGTAGCTTCTTTTGGCATGTTAGGTAGCTTCTTTTTTAAGAAGTCATGTTTTGCTGTTTTACAACCATCTTTCTTATGAAAAATTCAGTTTGCCACCTAAATTGGATGACCTTACCTTTGATTCTATTGATGATGAGGAGGCTAAGGGGATGGAAAGACTAAAGAGAGTTTGTGGAGATTCAGTTATTGGAGGTGTTGAAAGGGTTGATTAGTGATAAGGCTCTGGATTCTCCATGCCATTTTTTTCGGATTTTCTAGGATGTTAAGTGCTAACAAAGTAGATGTACTTCAACGATCTGCCAGTAGGGAGGATTCCATCACAATGATCTGCCATTTCCTTTGATTATCTGTAATGAGAATCTTCCATATGACCTCCAAACAGAGGAAGCTACTTTCCTTATTTATTTAGCCGTTTATTTTTGCTTGGCAATTTATTAGAGGCATCAGAGCCCCAGTAGGGAGGATTGAACCCTCCAGTTTATAGTCCCATGGTCCAATAAATGCTTATCCATATAAAATTCAAAGCCTGTATCTTCTGTCTCTTGCCGCTTCTGAGAAGGTATGAAACTTATTGGAACACAAAAAGTGTTGGTTTCTTCTTCTCCTTTTTAAAATAAAAAACTAGTTTAACACACAAGGCTTTCGGTCTCCCTGTTGCATTTTCGGTTCTTGAAAGGACTGAGCCAAACAAATTATCACTGGATGGAACTTACAGTTATGCCTCTAGGTTCTCATTTATACTTTCTTTTCTGTTTTTTTTAGGTCTGAAATGATAATGTTCATAGGAGATCTAAGCATGCCAAATTTCAAATAAGAAACAATTTCTGGAAGCATCTAGTTACCTGTAACATTATTTAAAAGATAAGCCACAACATTGTCCCGACCATGTATAACTTAAGACTTAAAAAGTATTATAAAAATAGCGAAATTGTTTACAAAATGATTGTCAAGAAAAAAAAAAAAGGCCAACAACATGGTGCAATATTACGCAAACAGGGATCAGATTGTTAATTCAACTTGCTCCAATAATAATGACAAAAACTACACGAATTGCATAAGTCAAAATTAAATTCCCTTCCAAAATGCAAGTACTTCCTGAATTAAATTCCCTTACACAGATACAAGTAGCTACTTCCACAAGTCATTAACATAAAATAGAATTAGACTATTGCATCAGACTAAGTTCTAACATCACCAACCAACATATAAACAAAGAATATATACATAGCAACTAACTTCCATCACTAATCCTAAGTAACTTATTTGCAAGACAAGTAACATGCTACAACAAATGCGGCAGCCCAATACACCCGAAGTAATTTGCATGAACGTCTTATTTTAGCTTCGCGAACAACAAGTGCCAACTCTTTGTTCACAACCTCATCATTTCTATTCGATAGCACCATCTCTCTCATCTCAATCTCATCCGCTCTCTTACGGAGGTCAATCTTGCTCTTTTCGATCTCGTCGAGTATCTTCTCCAGCTCTTTCTTGGTTCTTAACAGTTGATGATGAGTTTCTCCAAGATCGTAGTTTCTTACTTCATCCGCCTCTACCCATTTGAAATACTTACAATATGGTAATCCCTAATCATTTTAAACATCTTTTCAAAACTTCTTAGATGCACATAATATTAACAAATTTTATTGAACATGAATGTAGTTACCTTCGTGTTGTACTTAGGACACCCTAAGAAGGGTCGTCCTGGATTTTTTGCAGTAGATGAGTATCTCAGTTGGGCTTCAACTTCACAGAAGCATAATGGTCGACACAGAGTTTGTTCACCAAAATATGAAGAAGAGTCCGTGGTGAATGATGAGATATTCTTAAATTTAATCTAATAGAGACAAACATTATAGTTAAATTGAAATGGTGTAAAATATACGTATGTTTATACCTACTGCATTATAGTTAAATTCAAGGCCAAGCATTATTAATATGATAGTACTCAATTAGGTTAGTATTAATCTTATTAATCTACGTCTGTTTTACCTACTGCATTATAGTACTGTATATATTATAACAATGATGAAATTATCAACATGAAACAGAGCTATATTTGTACGTGCATATATGCAAATTTCTCTTTAAGACTATATTAATGCCGGAAGTTGGAGCAATATTAATGCCTACAGATGGTGCAATATTAATGACTATATTAAAACAGAGAGAGATGTTATGGGCTGAAGAAACACTACCAAATCAAATAAACCGGGTGCAATTTCCTTATAAATGTAATTGATATTGTCTAAATCAAATAAATTAGTTGCAATTTTGAATCTAAAACAAATGTTATTTCAAATAAGTGAGAGTTTCCAAATATATCATTTACGGTTAGGGTTAGGGTTTCCAGATTCGAAAAATAGAAATAATCATGTGCACATTCAATATTTCTAAATCAAATGCTATTTCGAATAAATGAGACTAATCGAAATCTCCCAATTATGGTTAGGGTTTCCACAAATTCAAAACTAAACCCATACCGATTGGGTGATTTTGAGAACACCCATGAGATCGAGGATTCAAGAGAATGAGAACAACCATCTAGTTCAAGAGAAACCCGATACCTGTGACTCCCTTCGTGTTTCGTCTGGCAGCACATTGGTGGGCAAAATTGTTTGAGGAGAAGTTTGTGCCCACCCATCGTAACTTTGTGGGGAAATGGAGCACGCCGCAAGCTTGGAGCTGTTTATAGTGCGAGCTGAAGATTGGCATTCTTCGTGCGATTTCATGGGTGTAGTGCGAGCTGAAGACCGTATTTCTTCGTGCGATTCCATGGGTGTTTTAGGGTTCGTCTTCAGACCTAAGGTGCAGATTGCGGGTTCTTACTTGATTTAGAAAGCATTAAGCCTGAAACAGACATAAGGTGCAAATGCACCGTTTGACTTAAGGTGCAAACGCACCGTTTCAATAATGTTGAGTTGGAATCGGGTACGCGGCGTGTCCCCCGTCCCGGGTGCAACTAGCATTTTTCATAAATCATACCCATTTCCTGTAGATTTCGTGCAGATCGAATATGTGCAGATCGTACCCATTTCGTGCAGATCGTACCCATTCAGTAAATAAACCCCTTCAAACTTCTATAATTTTTAATGTCTAGATCTAAAGAAGATAAAAAAAATTTCATCACACCATTGCAGAAATTACCCGTCGAATTTCTACAAAAATGAACAGAATCAGAAAGGAAATCATACCCATATACACAATCTCACGGCAATGAAACAAATTTGTTCAAATTTCTTACCATTGACAAAGAAGATCTGTAACAAAGAAACAGAGAGAGAGAGAGAAATGAAAGAGACGGAGAGGTGGGGGTTGTTCTTCGTGGACGACGGGCAGATTTGTGTACACCTAATGACTCAGTCGTTGTGTGGTTGCAAGCGGTTGAGAGTTTTGTGAAGGAGAGACTGCGTCTCAGTCAGGGAGACCAAGTGGGAGAGAGTTTTGTGAGAAATCTTCATGGCGTCGGCGCTGGAGAAAGAAGAAGAGAAGATATTTAGGGCGTTTGTTTTTTAGATGAGTTGAGATCAAAGTTAAAAAATTAAATAAAATATTGTTAGAATATATTTTTTAATATTATTGTTATTTTGAAATTTAAAAAGGTTGAATTATTTATTTTATTTTATGTAGAAATTTAAAAAAATTGTAATGATGAGATGAGATGAAATGTTTTTAGAAAACAAACAAGGCCTAGGATTTCTGAGAGAGGGCGAGAGACAAGAAAGGAAGAAGGAAAGTAAATATTTAGAATATATTTGAATGTTGAAGTTAGTTAAGTTGAATTGAGATGATAAAATATTATTATAATATTATTTTTTAATATTATTATTATTTTAAAATTTTAAAAAATTGAATTATTTATTATATTTTATTTTAAAATTTAAAAAAATTATAATAATGAGTTGAGATAACTCGTGTTTTCTGAAAGGGAGATAGAGACGGTGAGAGTTTTGTGAGAAATTAAGATAAAGTGGGATAAAAATTTTATATTTTATTTGAAGTTTAAAATATTATATTTTAATATTATTATTATTTTTAAATTTAAAAAATTTAAATTATTTATTATATTTTATATAAAAAAATTTTAAAAAAATTATGATAAGATAAAAATTTTATATTTTATCGCTCCCAACCTACCGTAATGGTGTCGGTGCTGACGAAGAAAAAAGAGAAAAAGGGAAAGAGAGTAAGAGAGAGACAGACGGGAAAATAAGATAAAAAATATATTTAGGGTTTTCCCTTTAAATGGAGTCTCAAGGGGTGGAGGATTGGGCTTCTGCGAAATTTGGGCTTTGCAGGCGGGAAAAAGTACTATTTTAAAATTCTTTCCATGTAAAAAAATTTAAAAATTTTATGTACAGATATTTTTATAATTTTTTTTTATATTTTATTAATGTGATTATTTATATTATTTTTTTATTATAAGATAATTATTTTTAAATAATTATAGCAGTAGAATAAATAAAAAATATGTAAAAATAACTGTATATAATTAAACTAAAAAATTATCATAAAAAAATTTTCGCTCTTTATAAAATTGTTATAAAAAATACTTAACCCTTAAAAAAATAAACATTAATCTTTGGCAGCATGTTATTTTCTTTAGTTTTATATTCGGTGATTATTGAATTTATTTGTTACATTCTAGTATTGGACATTATATTGCTTTTGCTTCTGACTATTTTACATACGATTAGTTACAAATTTAGAATTAAAAATACTCATTTTTTATTAATGTTTACAAAAAAGTTTCTCAAAAATTTTGACATCAATTAAATTTATATAGTTTTTATTTTTAGTGGTGTTTAATACTTCAGTATTTATGTTTTTACCCAATAATCAAATAAATATTTATAGGTACTATTGTGTGAATACTTCAAGTATTTATTGATTTTCGTATTAATGAGAAATTTTTATTTGATTATTCTCTATTGTATGAATTTAATTTATGTGGGACATTAGACAAGTTTTCCTACACATATTTAGTAATACTTGGTGCAGGTGTCGAACTATGAAGTTAGATTCAGGAAGCAACACATCGAGATAAATAATTAGATCATGAATTAGAACCATCACGTCAGTTTAGATAAATTATTATTAAAGTCAGTTATTTGATAGCCACTTTTTATGTATCACGCATGTCATAATATATGCAAACATATTATTCAGTATAACATACGATTATGCCATTTCGCATCATGTCCAAATTCAGTAATTTTAATTATGTATGTATTATATCATGCACTTCACATCGCACAAGATACGTAAGTTTTCTTAAGTTAAAGTGCAAGATAAAATTATATCAGTTTAATCATATGGTCATTCAGATATATTGTACCAATGCAGATTTAAGATGGGTGTGCAAAAAAAACCAGAAGAATATGACTTAAATAATAAAGAAAAACTAAAAGAATATGACTTTCAAGAATTAAAGAAAAAATATTTGATGATAGATTGGATATCATGTCAACTATGCATGGGAAGAACCATAAAAAAACATCTTGCTAGACTTTCTCCCAAACATATTCTCGATTGACCACCACTTTCACACAATCAAATCCATCTCAAGAAATGAAAATTTTCCAACCAACATCCTCAAATGTTTGTATGATTTTGGAATACTAGTTTCATTTCATAGTTAAACACTTGCATATATCTGTTTTCATAAATGATTCATTTGATAAAATCTTTTATTTCGTAACTATGTTGAGAATCAGTATATATGTCAAACCTAATAATATTTACGTAAAGAATGATGTTTATAAACTTAAGAATTTTGGATGTACAACTCTCACCAATAAGAGCTTGCCAATTAAATGATGATTTTATATCTTGGTCCATTTATGTAAAGAATGATGTTTTTATTTAGGTATTGTTCAAGATTTGTCTTTGAAGAGTTTTTATTTAATAAATTATTACTATTATGTACTTCTAGGAGGAGATTTTATTTTTTTATAAGACGTTTTTGTTCTCTAATTGGACGCTACGTACAAGGGGTGTGCATTGCACGTAGCCCCTTACTAGTTATAGAGTAAAGAGCGAAAGAGTAAATTAAAAAAGTAATATTAGATATAATTTAATGTCTAACAAATTTACCTATTTCTTTAAAAATAATATAATTCATTGTGAAAAGTTAATTTTTCTTTTGTTCATTTGGATTTTTTTTTTTTTTGAACTTTCTTGCACGAGAGTTTTGGGTAATATAAATTATTTTTTAACTAAAAAATCACATTTAAAATGTTGATTTTGGCCACAATGCATGCACTATTATATTATATATCTTAATACAATATTAATGCATGCCACCTGTCTTCTGTTTCTGCGTGGAAAACGAGTTCTGGAGCTTTTTGTTTTTGTTTGTTTTTTTCTTTCTATAAAGGATACTTCATTAAATGGCAGATATCACAGTAACGAGTTTTTGCTTTTTTTTAAAATCACATTGCTCAAGAGAATCAGAGATGTGGTCGGTGACGGATAGAAATTATAGAATAAAGCACGTGAACAACACTATAAACAATAGAAAAATTATACTATAATATTACCATTCTTCTTTAGTCGGCGATGGGGAAACAGTTCTCCGTTGTGTTGCGAAATATTCCTTTCCTCTTCTTTACTTTTAACATAAACCCAAAAAAAATAAAAAAGACAATATACACTTAAGGGATATTTAAGTAATATTTTTAATTTCGTACCGTACCGGCCGGTACGGCCGAAAGTTTTATACGGCAGGTAAGGGATATATATGTTCCATACCGGCCAAAATACCGGCCGTATTCGACCTGAGCCTAAATTAGGCTACCCCGATATTTCGGCCTGTGTGTTTTTTTTTTTTTTCATTTTTTCAAACTACAAGTTCATTTTTTGACCCCCAATTTAGACTAGACTATTTATAATTTATATGTATGTATGTATTTATATATAATTTATTCATATATAAACTATTATTTTAGAATATAATTGTTATATATATTTATATATATAATTTATTCATATATCGACTATCCCGAAACGGTACACGAAACGGTACCGGTACCGAAATATTTTGTTCCAGTGTCTTGACCGGTACGCCACCCGGTACGGTATTCAAAACATATACCCCCACAACCACAATTTTAACTAAGAGATAAAATTAAGAAGGAATTTAGAATCTTAAAAAGAAAAGACTTTACAAGATAAATTAGACTTTATTATTCAAATAAAATAATCTCTATAAATAGCTTACAGTAGGTAACAAATTCTTAACTTGTCTTAAAAAGAAAAGACTTTACAAGACAAATTAGACTCTATCACTCAAAGGAAATAATCTCTATAAATAGCTTACAGGAGGTAACAAATTCTTAACTTGATTTACTCGCTACTTTATACACTTATTCTCATATTACTATACTGACTTAAACATTGGAGACGGAGACTCCACAAGGTAAACAGTGCCGCCCCTTTATTCATTGCAAGTTATCCATGTGGTTGGTGGTGTGAAACACGTCCTTAAAAGTGGCGCCGTCTGTGAGATCTATACAAACTTCAACGTGATTTTCACACACCAACCACCACGCAACTGCACGCAAATCGCAATTTCTTAATATCGTAAGGGAGAGTAGGGGAATTCCGCGGCTCAAGAGAGTGTCTTAAAAAAATCAAATAAGATCTCCCCAACTTTGTTATTTTTCTTTTTGTTTACAAACTAATGCTGCAGGGAATAAAGTATATATATATATATATATATTATACGTGGAGAAAGAACACAAGAAACAGATGCACTACACACGTGCACCATGCACTGCGTACATAGGAAAGGGGTACACGGCATGCACCCACTTCCTCCACCATGTGGAAGCCGCATCCACTGGTGACCCATCGATGATACAGCAACGGCGGAGGCTTTGGCCTGAAACTCACCGGATCGAAGTGTTGTGCATGTCGTGTACAGTGAGGGCAGATAGCAACAAGCTGCTGAAGGCCCACACACCGGCGTCTGTGAGCTTGCAGGGCGACCACCACCCACCAACAACACCGCCGGCAGTTTCTGTAGCCAGTCGGGTGGTTCCCCAACACAGGTAGCCAGTTGCGTGTGGCATAGTGCGGGCAGAGGATGCACGCCATCGAAGGACCACCAAACCAAGCGGTCGTGCGCCAGCTAGCCCATCACCGACCACCACCTTTCTCGCCTGCATTGTCTATCGTTGGCATGGTGGTTCCTGACCCCTGGAGCTCTTCGCCATGCACCTCGCCTTTCTCGCCCGTGCGCACCAAAGGAGACCATTGGGCGCCACCTGCTCCACGCCATGCACCTCACCGTTCTCCCCCGTGCGCACCAAGGGAGAACACTCGGCGCCAACATACCAACCACCACGCAATCGCACGCAAACCGCAATTTCTTAATATCGGAAAGGAGAGTAGGGAAATTCCTCGACTCACAAGAATGTCTTCAAAAAATCAAATAAGATCTCCTCAACTTTGTTATTTTTCTTTTTGTTTACAAACTAACGCATTAGTAAAAAATATATATAAAATATATATAACATATATATATATTATACGTGGAGAAAGAACACAAGAAACAAATCCACTACACACGTGCACCATGCACTACGCATCTGCCATGCACTGTGTACGTAGGAAGAGGTACACGGAGTGCACCCACTTCCTCCACCATGCGGAAGCCTCAGCCACTGGTGACCCACCAGTGATACAACGATGGTGGAGATGTAGTGACGGCAAAGGCTTTCGCCTGAAACTCACTGGACAAAGTGTTGTGCACGCTGTGCACAGTGAGGGCAGAGAGCAACAAGCTGCCGAAGGCCCACACACCGGCATCCGTGAGCTTGCAGGGCGACCACCACCCACCAACCTCGTTGTTCTCACCCGTGCGCACCAAAAGAGACCACTCGACGCCAACTGCTCCTCGCCATACCAACCACCACGCAATCGCACGCAAACCGCAATTTCTTAAATACCAGAAAAGAGAGTAGGGGAATTTTGTGACTCACGAGAATATCTTCAAAAAATTAGATAAGACTTCCTCAACTTTGTTATTTTTCTTTTTGTTTACAAACTAACGCTGCAATGAATAATATATATATATATTATACGTGGAGAAAGAGCACAAGAAACGAATGGACTGCACACGTGCACCATGCATTGCGTACATAGGAAGGGGTACACGACGTGCACCCACTTCCTCCACCATGCGGAAGCCATAGCCACTGGTGACCCACTAGTGATACAGCAACGGCGGAGGCTTTCGCCTAAAACTCACCGAATCGAAGTGTTGTGCACGTCATGCACAGTGAGGGCAGAGAGCAACAAGTTGCCGGAGGCCCACACACAGGCGTCCGTGAGCTTGCAGGGTAACCACTACCCACCAACCGCATCGTTGGCAATTTCTGTAGCCGGTGGGGTGGTTCCCCAACACCGGTAGCCAGTTGCGTCTGGCATAGGGTGGGCAGAGGATGCACACTGTCAAAGGACCACCAAACTAGGTGTCCGTGCACCTGCCAGCCCATCACCAACCACCACCTTGCTCGCCGGCATTGTCTACCATCGGCGCGGTGGTTCCCGACCCCTATAGCTCCTCGCCATGCACCTCGTCGTTCTCGACCGTGCGCACCAAAGGAGACCACTGGGCGCCAACTGCTCCTCGCCATGCACCTCGTCGTTCTCGCCAGTGTGCACTAAAGGAGACCACTCGGCGCCAACTACTCCTCGCCTCACCATTCTCGCCCATGCGCACCAAAGGAAACCATTCAGCACCAACTGCTCCTCGCCTTTCTCGCCAATGCGCAACAAAGGAGACCACTCGGCACCAACTGCTCCTCGTCATTCTCGCCCATGCACACCAAGGGAGACTACTCCGCGCCAACTGCTCCTCGCCATGCACCTCACCGTTCTCGCCCGTGCGCACCAAGGGAGACCACTCGGTGCCAATTGCTCCTTGCCATTCTCGCTCGTGCGCACCAAAGGAGAGTACTCGGTGCCAATTACTCCTCGCCTCGCCATTCTCGCCCGTGCACACCAAAGGAGACCATTCGGCGCCAACTATCACTTGCCATCCACCTCACTGTTCTCGCCCATGCGCACGACGAGCAGCTTGCTCAACTACTTAGAACATAGTTTGCTCAACTATTTGGCAGTGCTCCTCGCCACAAATTTTCATAGAAACCTCATGCCACAAATCGATACACTGGAATAGGGAAAAAAATGTTCTTAGACTCACTGGATCATCAATGAAAGTTTAGATAAGTTTTTCTACTCTTTTTTCTTTTGTATTTGTTTTACTAATATATGTGAAATAATGGGAAAACATGAGAGGAATAGAGCAGATACATGACGTATACTATGTGTGCATGCATGCCCTATTGGCCAAAATACACGTACATGCATGTCCCATGTAAAACCTGCAATGTGCATGGGACGCACAATGTTGGCAAATTGTTACATATCAGAGCCGTGTACCCAACAGATCGAAAGCATAACTCCACTGCAATGCCGCAGCCAACACAACTGTTGTGACGCCCGCAAATTCCGCTTGGGATCGGACGGACATTTGAAGCGTCGAGACATGCAACACAAGGTTACCTGCCCCCGTTCATGACATATAAGATGCAATATTCCTAACATGCATCTAGCATTATGCAATATTCGCAGCGGATAATTTTTCTTTTTAGCAATACTATGCACCAAACCGAAATATCCCAAATACTTAAAACATAATGACATACTAAACAACTGAGATCACAATATTAATCCATATGGTTGTGATCAAAAGAGTGATGGACATTGAACTCTACAAATACAAGTAGTAATCTGAGGTAACTACTGTATTAACACCTACATCGCATCGTCGCTTAGTCGACCATTTCCAGTTGGTCGATTCCCGATTCTCCTTCAGATCCTGTAACAAAATCTACCATTCGGGGGAAATGGTAGTTGGGACTACCACAGTGAGATTTGATTACAAATCTCAGCAAGTTAACAGGAAACTTCCACACAGGTTAATGATGCATGCATGGCAGTAAAAGCATGAATGCATAATCAAATCGTAAGTAATCATAGCATAACTTGACATACAACATAACATAACTGGCATAACTTAAACTGAAACTGAAGCTTAGCATGAACGTGACTTGAAACATAACATGGACTTGAAACATAACCTGAACGACTTGAAACATAACACGAACGTGAACATGCATAATTTGAACTTGAACTTGAGCATGACATAACATAAATGTGAACTTGGAACATAACGTAAACGTGAACATAACATAACATGAACTTGGAACATATTCTTGTCTTATGGGATTACCATGATTGCGTGAACGTAAACTTGAACATAACATAACGTGAAACATGACTTGAACTTGGAATCTTATTCAATAGACTTAATCATTAACGTGACCATATGGGTGCTACACAGGTCCCCTTGAGCCGTGTGTCCCTGCCGATTACCGCATCACATCACAGGTTTCTATACCAGCTGTGAGTGCGTTAATACGTACTCCACAGTTGTTGTGGCCCCACGTATTCTACGTGTCACAATTGCTGTGTCTCACGTAGTGTATGCTCCACAGTTGTTGTGGCCCCATACTTCATGCTCCACAGTTGTTGTGGCCCCATGACTTATCTGTTTGTGCCACACTTGCTGTGGACACACATAACATAATGTGTGGCACCATCGGCGTTAGTGCCTGGCGCGCTCCGGTGACCAGCTAATTAGGCCCCATTCGCAACCTGTTGACTGTACTTCGTCAACCCAGGGAATTTCACACCTATTTAGACACTCCAGCGTGAACAAAGGAGTTCCACTAGGATATTACCCCATCCTAGCGCTTAGGGTCGTGATTGACATGAATGACTTAACTGGCAGACATGACATTTCGTAACGTGACGTAACATGAACGTGACATAAAAGACAGAAATCTTGACGTAACATAACGTGACATGAACGTAGGACGACAGACATGACATACTTCGAGACATAAATGTAACAGAGAACATTTCATAACATGTCATACATGTAACATGCAACATTTCGTAACATGGCATACCATATAACAGACAACATTTCTTAACGTGGCGTAACATGTGACAATGAATATTACATGACAAGAAATACATGTAACAGATGGCATACTTAACTTAACATGACATACTTGCAATGTATAGCATGTATAGCAATACGTGACAGAATATCTTGTGTAACAGATGAATAATTCATGACAGAATAAATTCTGTGTAACAGATAAATATGTAATGACTTGGCATGGCACATATGATAACATGCATACATACAATTTAGTTCCCTTACTTATCACACATACACATTAAATTGATAGTAAGTTAAAAGCTAACTTACCTCGATCTTCGCGCTTCGAGACAAAACTCAAGTGCGATCACGGGAAACTGAAAGTAGTGATTTCTAAAAATTAGAACTTAATCACTAACAATTAGGAATATGGAAAAATATCAACTTAGAGTAAAATTACCATTTTACCCTCTACATGTGGGAAAATGACCATTTTACCCCTAACTTAAGGATTTTGCATCATAACTTCAAAAATCACCAAAATTTACATACCTTATGTAAATTTTGTCCTAAACTCAAATATCAATTCATAAAAATTTAAAACTAAACACAACCATCAAAACTCTATATGGCCGAAACTTACAAAGGCTATTTCTTTTGCTTTTTGTTGTAATTCTTTCAAATCTCAAAACTCATGATTAAACCAAAATTTTTCTTCTACTACACTCATAACATATTCTTAAGAATAATCATGTTTTGAATCATGAACAAAAGTCATCCAAATCACTAAAACCATACTTGAACTTTTTGGTTTCTCTTCTAAGTTCAAAACAGAATTTTGTTTCTAACTTGTTTTGATCAACCTCTTGATCCATGACTTATAAAGAAGTGATCTTCAAACCAAAACATCACATGGTTCAAAAAGGTGTCCTAAAACAGATCCAAGCTTCAAACTCAAGATCACATGGGTAAACATCAACCAAAACATAAATTTAGCCAAGAACATCATCACTTTGGCCTAACCGAATATCTCCTTCCATAAAATTTCATATGTTCGAAACTAACATCAAATATCTTCAAAATAACATTCTAACATGTATATAAGATGCTTAGGATCTTCCAATAAAAATATCAAAGCCATTGGAATAAGATTAAACCATAAAAGATTTAAACTTTCTCAAAACAGAAACTGTTTTTCCTCTTCCAGTTTCTAAGTTTCTAGACCTAAGAAAATATTTCACCAAAACTTTTAATCATGCAACAAATCCTCAACCAATAATCATATACACATGTTAACAGTACTCCATAAAAATTTCGGACCAAGATCTATTCATTAGCTTGGTCAAAAACTCCAAAATATAACACACTCTCCAGTTTATCGCCCAGAATGACCTTTCTGGGGTCTAAACAACTTTTTACCAATCAAATGATCTCCAAATGGAACAAATAAGATATCCACGTAAACTAGACTCCAAAAGAAACAACTTTCATGAAGGAAACGTTGCGAGGAAACACTTACAAAAGCTTCGAAACAGGCATTCAAAAGAGGTACGAAAAACTGTCCGAGAGTGTCTTTTGTGTTCTATGAAGGAAAAGTATAAAGGAGAGTTGCTTTTTCGTGGGAAGTGGACTGAAGAGCTTCTTACACAAGCTATGTAAAGTGATAGGACTGAAGGAATGGTTGAGTGTTGGCCTTTTCTTCTCATAAAAATCAGACCAAGATCTTTTCTTAAGGTGGAGTGTAAGAGTGAATGAGTGAGGTGGCCCTTTAGCTATGTCTTTCAAGAACCTTCTAGGCTCTTTTTGTACAGATCTGGCCAGCCAAGTGGGGGTACAAAACTTAGCCATGAAGCAATCCTATGGTGACCAAATTCGTGGGCCTTAAAGGGCCTAAACCGAATGGGCCTAAAATTTGGGGTTTAAAGAGGGTTTGGGTTGCTATCAAGCCCAAATCCAATATCACTTGGCCTAATCAATTTTTCAAGGTTAACAAGGTTGGATAATGATATTCTAACACAAATTTGAAGGATTAATAGCATGTGGAAGTGATTTAATCAAGTGATTAAACACAATGCTAGAAATCGGATTAGAAAATGTTTAGAGGCCAACTTTAGGGTTTTGGGGAAACCGTTTAGGGTTTCGATTTCAACCATGCTTTTGGGCTTTCGATTGGATTCCCACCATTTAGAATTTCACTAGGATTGAAAACCTCTTTGATCTGGCACAATTTGGTTGAGCAGATGAAACAAAGTTTTGCTTAAGCGACATGATCTCACACCTTGATTCCTTCAAATCCAACAAACGTTCCTTATGGTGCCAAGTGTCTAAAATTATTCACTAAGTGTGGCTAAGATCTTGCCAAGTGTCCAAATAAAACTTCTCTAATCCAATTTGGACATTCCACACTGTGATTTCGAAACACTGCAATTGGTGCGCTTACCGAGGTTACTATTCACTTCGAAAAAGTGAATCATAAAATTAGTACTAAAAATTCCTAAATATTCATATTAACCTATAGTGAAAATCTTTTACCGAAATTTAACCTCGAAGTGCCCCTAAAAATAATTTCACAATTTCCAACAGACGTTTCGTCCGGAATTATGAAAATAGGATATTGTGCCATAAAATCCTAAATAATCCACTGAGTGTAATGGCGTAGACCATAATGCATTCTGACACTTCTAACCACCTCAAATAAATAAAACTCATATTTCTAGCAGCATAGTGAGTGATAACACTGACTATGTTGACAGACTAAAACCTATGCAATAGGTCGATTCGTAAAAACTTATGGGATTTTCAAGAGATTCCTAAAGTCAATAGAAATTCCGCCAATGAATTTCTAGCGGGCTGTTACAACTATAGTGCATCTCGCCACCCTCATGGCGAGCAACACTTTGCTAGAGTCACACAAGTGCATATAATATCTCCCGGTTGCTAGCTGCGTTCATGACAGGCAGCGCCCCTTGGTGTGCAACAAGACCCATGCCACTTTGCGAGAAACAAAACCTGCAACCCTCGGCGGGTAACAAGACCCGTGCCTCTTGGCGAGCAGACAAGACCAACACTTTGGGCGAGTAACCAGACCAATGCGTCTCAGCGAGCAGCAAAATCGACACTGCCACCATGCAACCAGACCAAGGTCTCCGTGGAAAGCATATGTGGTTCTGCCATTGCTTGTGCCAAGGCATGGCCACCTGCGAGCATCACCTATGTATCACTAGCCTTCACCACACATTAGCGGGATGGCTTAGGTTAGCAAATTCCAAACTTGTAAATTATATTACGCTTACCTATTTGGTGTAGTGGAAATCTCTCAGGACGCGGTGCAATCAAGAAGAGTTTCGAGGTCAAAAAACCCCATGACCTACTTAACAAGCAAAAAGGGGGTCAAAGGATTCCACAACCCATTTAGCAATTAAGAAGGGCGTGGAGGTCAAAGAACCCCACGACCCACTCAGCAACCAGAAGAAGACCCGCGCCTCTCGTCGGGCAACAAGACCCGCACCACTTGGCGGGCAACAAGACCAACACCCCTTGGTGAGCAACAAGAACAATGTCTCCATGGAAAGCATATGTGGTTTTGTCACTGCCCGTGCCAAGGCATAGCTACCTGCAGGCATCACCCATGTATCACCAACCATCACCATGCTTTAGAGGGGTGGCTCAGGTTCACAAATCTCAAATTTGTAATTTGTATTACACTTACCTATTTTATTTTTTGTGAGAACTTCTTAGGACGTGGTGCAACCAAACGAACAGGCGTGGAGGTCAGAAGACCACACAACCCTCTCCAAATATCGCCATCGAACAAGCATAGAGGTCAGTATACCACACGACCCTCTCCAGAGTTCGCCATTGAATGGGCGTAGAGGTTAGAAGACCACATGACCGTTTCCAAACGAATTGGTGTGGAGGTCACAAAGACCACACGACCCTCTCCAAAAGAATTGGCGTAGAGGTCACAATGAACACACGGCCCTCTCCAAACGAACTGGCATGGAGGTCACAAAGACCACACGACCCTTCCCAAACGAACTAGCGTGGAGGTCGCAAAGACCACACGACTCTCTCCAAACTAACTAGTGTGGAGGTCGCAAAGACCACATAGTCCTCTCCAAACAAACTAGTGTGGAGGTCACAAAGACCACCCTACCCTCTCTAGAGATCTCCATAGAATGGGCGTGGAGGTTAGAAGATCACATGACCCTCTCCAGAGATTACCATCGAACGGGCATGGAGGTCAGAACACCACACGACCCTCTCTAGAGATCGCCATTGAATGGGCATAGAGGTTAGAAGACCACATGACCGTTTCCAAACGAATTGGTGTGGAGGTCACAAAGACCACACGACCCTCTCCAAACGAACTGGCGTAGAGGTCACAAAGAACACACGACCCTCTCCAAACGAACTAGCATGGAGGTCACAAAGACCACACGACCTTCCCCAAACGAACTAGTGTGGAGGTCGCAAAGACCACACGACTCTCTCCAAACGAACTGGTGTGGACGTCGCAAAGACCACATAGTCCTCTCCAAACAAATTAGTGTGGAGGTCACAAAGACCACACGACCCTCTCCAGAGATCTCCATAGAATGGGCGTGGAGGTCAGAAGATCACACGACCCTCTCCAGAGATCCCCATCGAATGGGCCTGGAGGTTAGAAGACCACTCGACCCTCTCCAAAGTTACCTTCTGGAATGAGCCACCGAGCTCCACAACTGCCTCGTGCTGGTTTCTTTCAGGAACGAGTCGACGGGCTTAACAACCGCCTAATGTGGATTCATGGAGTTGACGAGCTCAACCACCGCCTAATGTGGATTCAAGGAGTCGATAGGCTCCTTGATCACTTAAGCCCAAGATACTACCAGCGAACACCAACAACAAAACAAGAACACAACAAAAATTTACACCAAGGGGCAGAAAATCCACAACTACGAACAAAAACAAAAGCTATCACAAAAATACACACAAAAAACCAATAGGCAAAAACAGTGACTCTTCGCCAACAATAAACAATCTGGCAAACATTCACACAAACAAACAAACTCAAAATTGAGCTCCGTGCTCACACCAAATGTGGTCGAGTACATCTTCCGCCTATCTCTCCAAGCTGAGCCCCTCACCGTTTAGCATGAAACAAACAGAAAACCAAGGACCGAACAACAAACCAGGGACCAGACAACAAATTAGGATTATTGACTTGAAGATTCTCAAGGCCTTCTAAGGCTTCTAAGGCTTCACAGCTATCAGAATTACTTTTTCTGCAGGTTACCTCCATCACGGTTGACTTGAAGATTCCCAAGATAACCAAAAGGCCGAGCCACTAAAGGTCGAGCCTCGTTCACGGTGAAACCAACTGGTAGCTAACCAAAAGGAAGTGAAGTCACCCACACGCACTAACTAGCATGGATCCTCGGTGGCGTAGGGGAAAACAAAAGTAAGCAGATGCCCACGAGCCAGCGGGGTAAAAGGTAGGTACAAAGAATGCAAAGTATTTAATTTCTCATGTGCCAGCACAAAGAAAATTAGCAGGATAGCTAGAAGGGATATTTGAGCCCCCATAATTTTAGCTAAGAAATAAAGTCAAGAAGGGACTCAGACTCTTAATAAGAGATGGACTTAGACTCCTAAAAGGAAAATGATTCACAAGGCAAATTAGACTCTATCACACCAACGAAATAACATCTATAAATAGCCTACAGGAGGTAACAAATTCTTAACTTGATTTATTTGCTACTTTATATACTTACTCTCATATTGCTATACTAACTTAAGCATCGGAGACTCCATAGGAAAGCCAGTACCGCCCCTTTATTCGTTGGAGATCATCCGTGTGGTTGGTGGTGTGAAACAAGTTCTTCACACACACAAATGTCAAACGTCTAGAAATTTGGGTATGGTGAGAAAATAAAGTTTAGATTAGTAACAAACTGCAATCAGGGTTCCATAGCATACAGTCTTTTTTAGTTGCTCATTCATGGTGCCCAAATTTTCTGGAACCCCAACGAAATATTCCATTACAATTGGTACAAGGCATACAATTAAAAGCAAAAACACAAAAAAAAAAAAAAAAAAAAAAAAAAAAAAAAAAAAAAAAAAGACAATGAAGACAAAACATTGATTCGTACCTATGTTCATTGAAGGACCAACAAAGTGACCATCAAAAGAAGGTTTTGCATGCAAGCCCGCAGAGTATTTAAAAAAAAAAAACTAAAGTGACATTTATATATTAAGTACAGAGTTCCTCAGCCATAATAAGAGAAGAAATACAAGGAGCAGCATGATCCACATCTATAACTTCAGACTCAAGAAGCACAGCTTCTCTAGGAAGCTTATCTGCTACGCCATTAGCATGTTGAATTCTCCAGTCAGAACCAACCAGTAAATTATGAAAATATGAGAGGATACAACCAATTCTGTAATCATCTTGATTATTTGATAATGCAGCATGTACACCCTAAAGTGAATCACCCTAAAAAAATAATGAATGCAGCCCAAGATCAAGACAAAAAATAGCAATAGCCATTTTGTTGCAATTAATAGTTCAACACAAAAAAGTAATGGTTGCATCAAACTAGCAATGAAAACACCATCACAATCTCGAATGATCACCCCTATACCAATTTTGTTGCAACTAGCTTGGATAACAACATCCCAATTAACCTTAATCCAAGTAGGAAGGGGTGCTTCTCAATCTAATGTTGCAAGATGTACTAATGGTCTAACCACAATTGAGGTTAGCATGGCTTACAGATAATCCTCATTGGCCTGTATAGCATTACCAAAGAGAGTTGAAGGAGGTGTAAAACTGCCCACATGGATCAAGGAGTTTCTCCTATGCCAAAGTTATCGAGCAATGATAGCAACCAACTCCAAATCTTTCTGTTCTAGCCTCATGTTCATTTGCTCAACAATGAGACCAAAGTCAGTTGCTGTGATTGCAACTTTCTGAAGAGCCCTAGAACCAAGAAGCCAAACATCACATGCTAAAGGACAAGTCCAAGGAATATATTGGGCACACAGAATTTGTGATGACATGCTTTTTATATAAATTCATTTTTGTTGGTAGAGCATCAATACAAGCATGCTATAGAAAAACCTCAACAACATTGGTAACTTGCAATGATCAAATTCTTTTCTAAAACACCTCACACTACCCTTTCATAGAAGATTCCCCAATAGACAAAGTCAGTAGCTGCTTTTGCAAATGGTAGGCATTTTTACTGAAAAACATCCATTGGAAGTATCCCTCCACAATAATCTGTTGGCACAACCTTGTAAGCTTATAGGAATCTTCAGAATTGCTTCAACATCTGTGTCATTAAAGATAGAATGTAGTAGATCCAGATTCCACAACCCTTTTTTAGTATCAATCAGATTAGCAACCATTGCATTCTCAGGCAAAACTGAAATTGTAGATTGAATTTTACAAGAAACATCACGAGGTAATCATCTATCTTTCCGAATTTGGATCTGTGTCCCATCTCCAACTCTCCATAGAATACCTTCATGTAATAGAGGAATGGCTTGGTTTATACTCCTCCAAATATAAGAAGATTTATTCCCCAACTCAGCATGCAAGATATTGGTAGTAGGAAAATATTTAGCTTAAAAGATCCTACTTGGAAGAGAGTGAGGAGATTTCAGTATACTCCATACTTGTTTAGCCAAAAGGGCTAAATTAAAATATTTTAGATCTCTAAAACTGAGACCCCCATATTGTTTCCCAGAACTTAAAAAGTACCAGCTTTTCTAATGAAGTCTGGAATGATTATCAAAATGACCTCACCAAAAGTTAGTAAACAAGGAGTTGAACATTTTACAAAAAGAATTTGGAACCAAAAACACACTCATACTATAGGTAGGGATAGATTGAAGAGCAACTTTAATGAAAATTTCTTTCCCAGCTTGTGAAAGAAATTTGTTCTTCCAGTTGTTAAGCTTTTTGCTAACCCTATCCATAATACCTTGAAAAGCAACCACCCTAGATCAACCCATTAAGGAAGGAAATCCCAAGTATTTATCCAAATTATAAGATACTTCATAGTTGCAAGCTTGGTCTTGCTCCAAGAGGGGGGGGGGGGAAGGGAGGGTTTCCCTATTAAGCTGTTGGTCTTTCCCAAGTTTCTTTCGGTCTTAGCATCAAAGATAAAGTTTGAAAGAATTGCAACAAAAATCAAGAGTCTGGGCCTATACGTGTTTCGGCCTATGCTTGTTTGACCTACTTGTGTTATGTTTTATATTTTTCTAATTAGATATTTGGAGTTAAGACAAAATTTACATGTAGAATGTAAATTTTGATAAATTTTAAAACTAGGATGTGAAATCTTTTAATTAAGGATAAAATGATCATTTTGCATATAGAGGTGTAAAATGATAATTTTACTCCAAGTCAGTATTTTTATGTTTATAACTTGTTAATGAGGTGTTTCTAACATTTAGAAATATCTCCTTATAGTTTTCCGTTTATTCGTGCTTTAATTCGCCACACTATGTTCACTATAAGCTAGTTTTTAACTTACTCTAAGAATAATTGTGTATGTGTGTTGATAAGAGAACAATTGTTCGTGTTCTTATGTTCTTATATATATCATACTATGTCATGTCACAACATGTATATCTGTTACATATTTTATTTTGTCACGAAATGTTTATCTGTTACATTTCATGTCTTGCCACAAAATGTTCATTTGTTTCACGTTATGCTGTGTCATTCATCTCACGTACATATCTCGTTATGTCATGTCATATCATATGTGATTTCGTTTCACGTCACGTCATGTCTCAAGTATCTCTATTGATAATTCACGCAAAGTACTTTTGGAGGAATTATCCTTATTGTTTGAATACCTCTACTCAAATCCTCATGACATAATTATTTTGATTGTTAGAATGTTATTAGGTACGCCTAGCCTAATCATTCTGATTGTTAGGGTATCTCATTTAAAATATTTCTGGCGTAATCATTCTGATTGTTAGGGTATCTCATTTAAAATATTTCTGGCGTTATCATTGTGATTGTTCAATTTCATGTTCAGTTCATGTTCAGTTTCATGTTCAGTTTCACAATCAGCTTATGTTCACCTTCACGTTCAGTTTCACCTTCACGTTCAGTTTCAGTTCATGTTACTTCACATTCAGCTTTATGTCATGTTTCTTTAACAATTCAATTCATCTCATGTTAATTCAAGTCATGTCAACACATGTCATGTTATTTGTCAAGTCACATCAAGCTTACTCATGTTCACACATTTTGCATTCATACTTTTATTGTCATGCATGCATCTTTAAACTGCCAGTTTAATTTATTTGTTAACTTGTTGAGATTTGTAATCAAATCTTACCTGGTAATCCAAACTACAATTCCCCTCGGAATGGAAGATCATGTGCCAGGATCAGAAGACGCTACAGAGGATCGACTGGAGGAGGTCAATTAGGCAGCAACGACACGATGCGGAGCATATCATTGCGATGCTCTGTTTATCGATAGGATTTTGGCTTCCTTGGCCGAGTTGTCCGAGCTACTTGAAGGATTAGCCTAATAGTTATCTTAGTCTTTGCATGTACTTAGGGAGCTCTTTCTCTAGTACTTTTATGGTTACAAATCTTTGGGACATACACTATAACTTGAACGTATAGATCTTTAGTTTATAAAATATATTTTGATGTTTTGGAATATGTCTTATCTAGTACATAGTATTGCTCAAAGAAAATAATTATCCGCTATCAATATTGCATATTGTTTAGATGAATGCTAGGTGCATTGCATATTTATTTGTCATGAACAAGGATAGGTAACCGTTTGTTGCATGTCCAGACGCATTAGGCTCCGCCAAATCCCATGGAGAATCTGGGGGCGTCACACCATTGCCATGGGGACCAGGTGACTTATAAGGGCCCATTTGAAAAACTATCGTCTCAACCTTATCCATAGTAAAAGGTTTAAGTAGAGCAACATTCATGTCAGAAGAAACCTTTGATGTCAAAGCTTGTAAGGAGGAATCAATGTTGGATGGTTTAGAGGTTGTAAACAAGTGAAAATAGTATTGTGTAAAGGCTCTCCCTATCCCAACAGTATTTGAAAACTTGATCCCTTGAGCATCCTTAACCTGCAAAATTGTGTTTCTTCCCTTGTTTTGGCTAGCACATAAATGAAAGAATTTGGTATTCCTATCTACACTCTATAGCCAAGTAATTTCCTTTTTAAGTTGTCTTGTTTGCTCAACAGTCGTAGTTGTCAAGTTTTGCTAAAGATTCACCAAACTATCTAGTTTCCCTTTCAAGGTTTGGTCTGAAATAGGATCTTTGTGCTTGCTTGCTCCATCTTTTCAACCTTTGCATTAAACTGCCTAGTTTCTGTGTGAGATTGGAAAAGCCCCAGAAAGGGATCCAGGTTGTGTCCTAACGTCTTGAATAACATATTCACAATCCTCATAAGTAGACCAGTTTGCTTCAAATCGACATAACCTATGAGAAACTGAAGACTACATAGGGAATTGTTGACCGATAAGCATGATTGGATAATGAACTGATGTAGAAGAGGGCAGTATTTGAACATTATCATCACCAAATTTTTCACTCTATGTAGGATTGGCACCTGCCCTATCAAGCCGTTTTTTAGTGAAAGTACTGTCCTATCTATTATTAGACCAAGTGTATTGATCTTTGAAAGCTCCCAAATCACAAAAATTACATACCTGTAAGACATCTCTAAAAGAAGCCATATGCTTTTTACTTCTTCTAGCCCCCCTTCCCCCAAAATTTCTAACTTTGAAACAATATCTCATTGAAATCACCCAAGCAAAGCCACATATGAGGTTGTCATCTGTGTAGACAGTGTAGTACATTATAGCCTTCAAACCTTCTATCTTTATCAGGATGTCCATAAAAACACGTAAGCATCCATTGCAAATCACAATCAAGATCAGTACTGCAATAGGAAATAGAAGTGGATAATGGTGTATTGTAGTGACCGCTCCGAAGTATATAAGAGAGTATTGCTACATCAAAAAGACCATTTGAGCAATAAGTTTCAAATTACTAAATAACATTATTCTTTAAACAGACACGTAAAAGTCAAGTAATAAGGCACTCAAGGTGCTTGAGGAAATGACACAATCAGAAAAGGAAAAGTTTCTTCGTATATTGTATTCACCCCCATACTGTTCATTACATCCATACGCTATTTATATCAAAGAACTATCCAAAGAATCAGATTACATCAACGGTGCAGATCTACACAAGAATTGAAAAATGATATTCTAGACCTAGGACACTTGTAGCTCTTTCATCGGTTCTCTTGAAGATGCTTTTGGTAGAGGCTCTTTTGTAGCCGTTGTGCATGAGTCTTTTGTTTGCTTTTGGTTGTGGTCTGTACTATCTGGTACAGCAGTGTGGATGTCAGCCTTGCCATGCGCATTACCAAGCATTGTGGCTGCAGAGTTTGTTGTTGCTTCAATAGCCCCCTGCGAGTCAAGCGGCACCGAAGAGATGGTGAGGCTTGATCGAAGCAGTTGAAACCGAGCACTTGAGAGAGGCTTGGTAAAAATATCTGCAATTTGATCTTTAGTGGAAATAAATGAAACTTTAAGGGTTTTGACAGCCACTCATTCATGCACAAAGTGATGATCTAAGGCCATGTGTTTGATGTGAGAGTGCAAAACAGGATTTACAGAGAGGTAAGTGGCACCTAGATTATCGCACCATAAAACTGGAGGAGTGGACAAGGAAATTCCAAGTTCACCCAAGAGAGATTGTAACCATAGTACTTCACATGTCGTATTTGCTACTGCCTTATACTCAGCTTCAGTCGAGGATCGAGCAACAGTGGGTTGCTTTTTGGACCCCTAGGATACAAGGTGCGAACAAAGATACACACAGAATCCACTAGTGGATCGACGATCATCTGGGCAACCGGCCCAGTCAGCATTAGAAAATGCTGATAAATTAAAGGAAGACGAAGGTGAAAGATGAAGGCCATGGTGAGGAGTGTGACGTAAGTAACGAAGTATGCGTTTAACGGCTTGCCAGTGAGGAAGCTTAGGACAATGCATGAACTGACAGACTTTGTTAACAACAAATGAAATGTCAGGGCGGGTAAAAGATAAATACTGAAGACTTCCTACTGTGCTACGGTAGAGTTGTGGGTCTTCAAATGAAGACCCATCAAGGGCAGTGAGTTTTTCAGATGTAGACATAGGAGTCGAGACAGCCTTTGAGTTATGCATGTTGGTTTTTTTGAGAAGATCTGAGATATATTTATGCTGAGATATGAACAGACCACTGGGGTTTCTGATAACCTCAATGCCTAGAAAATAATGCAAGCAACCTAGATCTTTGACTGGAAACAAATTGTGCATGGCAGAGATAAATTCAGAACATAACTTATTGCTAGAGCCAGTGACAATAATGTCATCAACATAAACAAGAACATAAATTAGATTAGAGCCATGGCAATATATAAACAACGAGGAATCCGACTTAGAGGCAAAAAAATCAAGAGACAAAAGTTTGTTGCTTAGTTTTGAAAACCAAGCTCGAGGGGCATGTTTGAGACCATAGAGGGACTTACGTAGCTTGCAAATGTGTGTGGGAGTGTGGGATGATTAGGATTTGCAAACCTCGGCGGCTGTTGCATGTAGACAGCTTCCTCCAAGTCACCGTGCAGGAACGCATTCTGAATATCCAACTGGTGTAGGGGCCAAGACAAGGTAACATAAATGGATAGGATGGTTCGAATGGTCACTGGTTTGACTACAGGATTGTAGGTCTCTGTGAAGTCGACCCCCGCTTGCTGATGGAATCCTTTAGCAACTAAGCGAGCTTTTCGCCATTCAAGAGTTCCATCGGCAAGACGTTTGGTCTTTAGGACCCATTTGCAACCGAGAGTGTTGAGGTTGGAGTCATGAGATCCCAGGTGTGGTTGAGAAGCAGGGCATTAAACTTGGTGGCCATAGCAGCGCGCCACTTGGGAAACTTAGTGGCCTCAGTGAAGGAGGAAGGTTCCTCCGGAACCACGGAGGGAGCGGAAGTGGTGAGGTGAAGGGAAGTGTTCCACGCAGGCCAGGGGATAGTGCCATCAAGACGACGGAGGGGTTTATGGATGTTGGTGCGGGACCTCGTAACCATGGGGTGGATAGGAGGTGCTGCGGGAAGGGATGTGGCAGACGAAGGGGATGGAGGCCGAATAATAGAGGGAGAAGATGATGCAACTGGGTTGATCTGTGATGCGGCAGTTGGGTTGGTCTGGGATGATTGCCGAGTATTAGAGGGATAGCTGCGGGAAGGGAGGTTTGATATATGCGAAGTAGATAACTGCAGGGAAGAGGAAGATGAAGCCCTATTTGGAGAGGAAGATGTTGCGACGGGTTGGGTTGATCTGTGAGGAAAAGGGTGTATTTTTGGGCTTGGGTGTAGAATGGGTTGGGACCTGGACGGGTGTGAAGTTGTGGGCATCTTGGGAGGCCTGGGTTTAGAGTGAGGCCTGGTAAGGGAGCTGGGAAAGTATTGCCGTGAGAAGGGAGAGTGGACTGTGAGTTTTGAGGGGCAAATGGGAAGGTGTCTTCATAAACCTGGACATCTCGTGAAATATAAAGCCTACCCGTAGGTATGTGAAGACAAAAATACCCTTTGTGATCGGGACTATAACCCAAAAAAACACATGGTTTGGATCTCAAGTCCATTTTGTGATGGTTGATGGTTGAATGGCCTTAAGTTGGGCCAACAAAGGCATCCAAATGTGCGTAAAAAGGTATAGTCGGGTGGTTGATTAAAAATTAATTGAAAGGGAGATTTGTTTTGGAGAGTTGGTGTAGGCCTTCGATTTATAAGAAAGACTGCGGTTGAGAAAGCTTCGGCCCAATTTTTTTGTGGAGCAAAAGAATGGGCCAAAAGTGCAAGGCTGGTTTCGACAATGTGGCAGTGTCGCCTCTCAACCGTGCCATTTTAGGCATGAGAGTAGGGACACGTCACACGGGGTTGAATTCCATGATTTTGAAAAATTTTATGTAAGGGCCGAAATTCGCCACCCCCATCGGTTTGAACCGAGGCAATATTGGAGGAAAAGAACATGGTGACATATTTTTAAAATGCAAGAAACATAGATGATACATCCGATTTTGCTAAGAGAGGAAAAAGCCAAATGTATTTCGAATAATATCAACAATAGATAGATAAAAGCGACAACCATGAGACGACGACACAGGCGCCGGTCCCCAAACATCTAAAAATAAAAGACTAAAAGGCTTAGTAGAAAGGGATGGAGTAGGTGGATGAGGTAAAGTATGTGATTTGGCTTGAGGGCAAGAGTGACAGGAGGACATCCGGTTGTGAGAGGTGAGGGGAAGGTTGAATTTTTTTATGGTGAAGGTAGTGATCTGTGGGTTGGGATGGCCAAGACGAGAGTGCCATGTTTGAGTAGAGGTTCATTCACCGATCATTGCTTGAGGAGAGAGGGAAGGTTGTGGAAACACCTTAGTCACTGAAACACCAGTAGGGAGTTCATACAACCCATTCCTAACGTTGCCCTGAAAGAGTGTTGCCCGGGTGCGCAAATCCTTCACAAAAAAAAAAGTTGGAGTGAAATTCAAAAAACACAGAGTTATCAAGACAAAACTGACGTATAGAAATTAGATTACGCGTAATAAAGGGCACATGAAGAAGATTTTTAAGGATAAAATTTCCAAAAGAAGAGGGGAAGTGAGCTGAACCAATATTGTGTATGGGAAGAGTAGAACCATCCTCGATGCTAACTTGGTCAGGGCCTTGGTATGATGCAGCGTCAAGATTGAGATTGGCAAAATCATTGGTAAAGTGGTTCGTCGTCGTTGTATCTGGGAACCACAAATTGGAGTTAGGAGCTTCCTGATGCAGAGAGGTATAATGGGTAGCAAATGAGGCAGGTGCAGGGGTTTGATGTGCCAGATTCAAACGTTGGTAACATGATACTTCCAAGTGACCAGGTTTGTTGCATATTTGACATATCATTCGGTCAAAGGGACGATTAGACGGCTGGTTGAAGGCCCCACGTTGCCCACCACATCCATGTTGACCCCTGAATTGATTTCCCCTACCTCGGTTTGAAAATGTATTGAGAGGAGCCTGTCGAGAGGTGGAGTTTGCTGCAAGAGAGGTACCTGAAAGCAGAGCATTAGTTTGATGAGCAAGTCGACTTTCATGGTTTAAGAGATAACTGAAGACCTGAGGAGGAGTAAGGGGTCCAGACCATGTGGTTAGGGAAGTAACAATGGAATCAAAATCAGTTCCAAGGCTGGCTAAGAGGTAAATAATGAGCTCTAAGTGGGAGAGTGTTTGGCCAGTAGCGGCAAGAGTAGAGGCTAGGGAGGTTGCTTTGGGAAAGTAAGTGGAGATGGAATCAGATCCCTTTTTCAAGGTAGCAAGTTAGTATTGGGTTTGCATTATATGAGCGGAGGATTGAGCCAAAAATATTGTTTGAAGGGTAGACCAAACATCAAAGGAAGTGGTGCACGTTAAAACCTGGGCAAGAATATTTTCGGACAAAGAGGCATTTATGGCCGAGATGATCAACTGGTCTTGTAAGACCTAGTTGGTGTGTGCGGGGTTGGGAGAATCGGCAATGGTGGAGGGAGGAGCAGAGATGGATCCGTCCACATAGCCGAAGAGACGATGTCCCTTCAAGAACGGTTCCATCTGTGCTTTCCACAATAGGTAGTTCTCTAACGTTAACTTGATGGTGATGAAATGGGTAGAGGAGTTAATGGTGGTGAGGTTGTGGGAAGGTGGTGGGGAAGAAGAATGAGAGGAGGAAGAAGAAGAAGAAGAAGAATGTCCTGAGTTGGCCATGGGTAGGGGACGTGAGTCCTAGAGGGCTCTAGATACCATAAACAGACATGTAAGAGTCAAGTAATAAAGCACTCAAGGTGATTAAGGAAATGACACAATCAGAAAAAGGAAAAGTTCCTTCATATATTGTATTCATCCCCACACTGTTCATTACATCCATACGCTATTTATATCAGAGAACTATCCAAAGAATCAGATTACATCAACGATGTAGATTTACACAAGAATTGAAAAATGATATTCTAGACCTAGGATACTTGTAGCTCTTTCATTGCTTCTCTTGAAGATGCTTTTGGCAGAAGCTCTTTTGTAGCCGTTGTGCATGAGTCTTTTGTTTGCTTTTGGTTGTGGTCTGGACTGTCTGGTACAACAGTGTGGGTGTGAGCCTTGCCATGCACATTACCAAGCATTGTGGCTGCAGAGTTTGTCGTTGCTTCAATATTCTTTCATTGTATATAAAAGAGATATCAATGCTCAATCAATTTCAATTCGATTATCGGAAAAGGCTTAAAAACAAACCGGTTAGGGGTATCAACTCCAAATAAAGATACATGAAACTCAAACAAATTCCTTTTTGAAAATAAGTAATCCCACCTCCTTGGATTATTATGATTGTGACTTTATTCCTGATATGGAAATTGGTTTGCAACCAAAGAAAATAAGAGGGTAACGTAAGAAAAAAATTTATTCATTATTTTTATATATTGTACATTATATATATATTTTTTATTAAATATATAATTTATAGATAATGAGTAAAAGAATTTAATTAATTTAAAAAGAATAAAATTAAAAAAAATTAAAAAATATAAAAAAATAATGTATAATACGTGAAGATGATATAATAAAATTCATTAGAAAAAGATTGTGAAAAAGGCAGTACCATTTGGACATTAGGGGATGTGACATGTCAAATGTGCCGTACGTGTAGCGGTTTCCATTTCAACTGGTGGTTGGATCTGACGGAAAGGGCAATTCTGGAACAAAAGATATATACATCTAAGGCAACTTTTCTTGACCTTTAACACGTGCCTACCAAATGCTGTGAGTAACAAGTTTAATCCTACCTTAAGCGTGTACAGTTTTCGGTTTTCCTGATCAGCCTCGTCTTGTCCCTATAAAACCAAAGCCAGAAGCTTGGAATCGACAGGCACAAAGCCATTAACGCACCCCTCTCTCTCTCTCTCTCTCTCTCTCTGTTCTGCATTTCATTTACGTTCACGAATCAAATCCTAGATATTTTTTCTTTTTCTCGCATGCCAAACGCGCATTTTCTTCTCTCTTCAGCTCATAATCGTGGATAAGATTTCGAAACCTGATTGAAGTTACCACATAAAAAAGGTACAGAGTGAGAGAGAGCTGTCTGAGCTGCTTTTGGAAGCAGGGTTTTGTGTTGAATTATTCGAATTCCAGCCATTTCATAGCGTGTCTTTGATTTTTGTTCTCCATTACTCGCCTCAACTGCCTCCTTACGTGTTTCAATTCACGAAAAGCTTCTGGATACTTCATTCTTCATTAGCAGTAGTCGTAATAACTTCTCAAGTAATTTTCTTATTGTCGATCGGCGATTGTCTCAGCGAAATGGAGTCTGTACGCACCACGAGTAATCCCCAACTGCGCAGAGGTTTGCTTTTGCAATTTTTTGTAGTTTTTCCTCACTGGTATATGTATTAAACTACAACTATAATTATAGTGCTATGCTTTAGAGTATGATCTAATTTGTTGTCGAAGCTTCTGAAATAATGATCTTCTTATATTTTGAAAAAAAAAAAGTTATCTTTTCACAGAAATTTAATTACGGGCTGTTTGTATTTTTGAAAAGAGAAGGATTTAAGTATGCCGATGTGACTAGGAAGCTTTGGAATATCTTCAATTGCTATTCGTTAATCAGAGTTCGTTCATTTTTTGTGCAGGTCTTTCCTATTCAGATGCCGAGAGAAAGCCATCTGTCATTGTCATTGGCGGGGGTATGGCTGGAATTGCAGCTGCTCGTGCTCTTCATGATGCCTCATTTCAGGTGTGCAAAGAATGATGTGAATTGAATTCCAATTTCCTTGTAATGCTTCGTGTTGCCCGTGAAACTTTTATACATGATATTCTCTTTCCTAACTACCGTTCAAGAAGCAGCCGGTTTTTGTTTGCTTTTTTAAATCACACTTGTTGAAAAAGTCTTTATTTATTTACTTGGGTATGGCTCGCTCCAATTTATTCGAGATCGAGATGAAGAGAAGAGAGAGAAAGAGACTCGAGATGGAGGGGAGAGCGGTGCAGCACGGTGCGTGAGAGAGGAGAGAGAGAGAATCGAGATGAAGGGAGGGGAGGGCGGTGCAGCACGGTGCGTGAGAGAGGACAGAAATCGAATCGAGATGAAGGGAGGGAGGGGGTCGGGATATTAAACCCTAACCCAAAATGCTGTCGTTGTTTCGTTTATTTTTATAGATGAAATGAGATGAGTTAAAATTAAAATTAAAAATTAATTAAAATATTGTTAAAATAATTTTTTTTATTATTTTTATTTTAAAATTTAAAAAAATTGAATTATTTATTTTATTTTATGTGAGAATTTAAAAAAATTATAATGATTAAATGAGATGAGTTGTAGGAAGTTGTGAAAACATGAGTTAGTGCTTGTTTGGAAACTGAAAAAGTTTTAGAATTTTCTCACAAAATGTCTTCGGCCTCGTTTATTTTCACAACTCCTCTCAACTTATCTCATCTAATCGTTACAACTTTATCAAATTTTCACAGAAAATAAAATAAATTATTCAATTTTTTCAAATTTCAAAATAAAAATAATATTAAAAAAATATATTATTATAATATTTTATTTAACTTTTAACTTTAATCTCAACTCATCTCATCTGTAAAAATAAACGAGGTCATCTTCAATTCAAAAATATTTATATCTCCAAAATAAAAATCTCTCAATTTTTACAAAAACGTAACAACTGTTAAAAATTTAAATTGAACCAACTTTTCAAATCCATATACTCCATTTTCACAAACTCTCATACAGGCCATATCTTAATAAACTTTTATTCAATAAATTCTATAAAAATTCCTAAGACTTTCACCAACCCAATAAGAACTACATTTCCAGATTTTTTTAAAAAAATTCTCAACATCTATCTAATCGTTTCAGTCTTAGACTCTTAGGAATGCATAATTGGGTATTATATGCCAGGGAGGAATTGATATATTGGCGAGTCTTTCTATTCATCAGCTACTATTGATCAAACACACCCTACAACTGATGTGGATTTCCTTTTCTTTTTTTAAACCCATCCTAGTCTCCATCTTGCGTCCCCCTCCCACTCGTCGTAGCCCCTCTCCCTCTCCTTCCCATTTCTCTCTTTCTCACGTGGGTCCTTGCCTTTGAAGCCTAGATCCGCCACCTACGGCCATAACCCGAGCCCTTCCTCCTCCCTTAGCCCAAGGCCCGTAGCTCCTCCCTCTTCCCTCTTCCCTCGCACACACGCCTTCTCTCTCTACACAGTTTCCCCACGTCGCGGCTCAGATCAGCCATCTACGGCCCCGCGTTGCAGCCCATGAGCACGCCAGACCTCTACCCCTCGGTCATAACCTCCTTTCCCAGCCCACGTCGACCTTCCTCTCTCCCTCATACGCCCTCTCCCTCTCCCTCACGGGTTCTCCACCTCACGGCTAGATCTACACCACTGGACCACCGTACCACCCCCTCGACAGTCAATGGCACCACCAGCTCCACCGTAGCCTCCCTTAGCCACCACATAGTCAGGCCTCTTTCTCTCTCCCTCTCCCTTGTAGTATTCCTCACCCACGGCCTCAGCCACCCCAGCACAACCGTGCTCCTCCTGAGCCACCATGAGACACCACGAGCCTCCTCATGACCACCCCTTTCAGATCCCTCTAGCCATGAACCAAGCCGCCTCCAAAACAGCCCAAACATCAGCGACAGGGGTGCTGGGCAGATGAGAATCGGGGGGTGAATAGGGAGAAAGGGAGACGGGAGACGTGCTTCGTAGGGAGAAGAGATAGAGGGGGGGAAAAAAAAGACATGTAAGGTGTGCTCTGGCTGCTGCCAAACAGTGGCTGATCCGAAGATTATATCTATATTGGCGCTGGAAATTTAGGATTTCCTTGTCCAAGACTAGCTAAATTCAGTGAAACGTGAAGCTCAGTCCACATTATCATAAAATGTGCCACCTTCTTTCAAAAAAAAAAAAAAAAGAAACGAAAAAAAAAAGAAATGAGCTACCTATAACTAGTGCTCTAGGTGGGGCGTGACGGGTTTGTTTGTAAAGAGAAATATCCCATTTGGATATAGAAACCGTTTTATATCATCTCATTTCATTATTACAACTTTCTTAAATCTCCACACAAAATATAATAAACAATTCAACTTTTTTAAATCCTAAAATAATAATAATATTTAAAAATAATATTTTATTTAAATTCAACTTTCATCTCATCTCATCTCATCCTATCTCACTATCTAAACGGGGCCAAAGTAGCATTGTACTTCGATGTGACAGGATGTATGTTTGTTTCCACTGGGATGGATGCATCCATGACGTTACTATACATTCTGTGACTAAAGAAATTCTATTTCCCCTTTTCTGGTTTGTTCAGGTTGTCCTGTTGGAATCACGGGAAAGGATTGGTGGTCGTGTTTGTACAGATTACTCCTTTGGTTTTCCAATTGACTTGGGTGCATCATGGTATACTGCTTTGAAATATCTTCTTATTAGATACTTGAGTGTGGCCTGTTTATTAATGTTGAACCTAATATATGGACCGTGATTTACTGATTACAAAAAATATATTGATCGTGATGCCTCAGGTTGCATGGAGTAGGCAAAGAGAATCCCTTGGCACCATTGATTGGGAGACTAGGGCTACCATTATATCGTACCAGTGGTGATAACTCTGTTTTGTATGATCATGACTTGGAAAGGTACATATCACTTCGCTTTTGATGCGCTTATATTCCTGAGTTTTATCCTTGCGGTCTATATATCTATATAAGTGATCCATTTGGAGAAGGGACTGAATCTTCATCTTCCTATAGTTGAAAGAAATAAATGATATTACAAAACGTGGCAATGTCTCTGTTTCCATTCCTGTTAATTATTTCGATTTGACATTTTTTGTATTCTCTTCAGCTATGCGCTCTTTGATATGGATGGGAATCAAGTACCTCAGGATTTAGTCACTAAAGTCGGTGAAGCATTTGAGAGCATTTTGGAGGAGGCAAGTGATACTTCATTTTTAATGATTTGATCTTAGTTTTTCTCTATTCTTGATAGATAACATTGTCCCAACTGGAATGTTGTTGGTGCTGAAAATGCACTCTAATACTTAAATCCTCAAGTGGTATTATGTCTCACTACCGATGTTCATTGACTTGGTTTTCTTTCTTTAGTGTAGACAGATAAAATAAGACAGGAATCTAGCGAAGACATGTCCATATCCCGTGCCTTTTCGATTGTTTTTGCAAGGAGCCCAGAATTGAGGTTTCATCAACATGATGGCATATTACAATTAAAAGTTCATTTCTACATAAATTGTCAGCAAAGACATTTTTACTTAAATTGGCCCTTGCATACAGGTTGGAGGGGCTTGCCCATGATGTCCTTCAGTGGTACTTATGTAGAATGGAAGGCTGGTTTGCTGCGGATGCTGATACCATCTCACTAAAATGTTGGGATCAGGCAAGTTTTTGTGCATTAGAAATTTAAAACCGAGTGACTTCCTTCGGTGAAATTAGCAGTGTATAATGACATGTAGTAGAATTTAAATTTGCATTGTGATTATTTCTTATGTGGGAACACAAACGAGTTAGGTAGACACGCTTGCAGCTTCCTACATATCATAGAATGAATTAACCAAGTGTTAAAAGTGTAAAATTTCTGAATGGCTTGCTTTAAGCAGTACGAGGCTTCTAGTTCCTTTTATTCGTCTCCTGATCCTTCATCCAAAAGTTTACATGAGATCCTAATAGCATCACCTTATATAATTATTTTGATGTAAAATTTATGCATTTGGTATAGGCTGAAGCTTGACAAATAGTGTAACCATGGATGCAATTTGCTTGAAAAGCGACCTTTCCAATATAGTTAGGCAATATAGTAAAACTTTTTACTTTTCAAACTTCAAAGGTATTTGAATTTGAGTGCTTATTTGCTGCTGGTTAGCTTCACAAATGCTGGTACTATACACATATGATCCACTCCAATATTTAAGTCTTGATGTAATGTGTTTTGGCCCTTTTGGGTCGGGGGATATCTCATTGATCATGGTTAACTTTACACTGGATTAGGGTTTAAACAGGCCGTACAAAGACATATTGCATTTCCACTGTCTCTGGGACTTCCTCGTTATTAAAACAAGAGTGTTGTCATGTGATGCTATTGTTTTGTGCTTCCCCTTCTTGTTGCTTTCGTTGGGCAATTATGCTCGTTTATGCCTTGTCACTAATAATTTATTATTTAATGCTTGCTGCATTTCTTTTCCTCTTATATACAGGAAGAACTACTCCCTGGTGGTCATGGGCTTATGGTAAGGGGCTACATTCCAGTTATAAACACTCTTGCCAAAGGTCTCAACATCCATTTGGGCCACAGGTTTGGATCAAGTATTTGCAATGCTTCTCTTCTGCTCTATCCATTTGTTATGTTACCTACTCATCAATTGTAGCTATCAATCCTTATGCCAGGGTTACAAAGATTGTAAGACGTTATAATGGAGTAAAGGTAACGGTAGAAAATGGGAAAACATTTGTTGCAGATGCCGCCATTGTTGCTATACCACTTGGGGTGCTGAAAACAAAAAGCATAAAGTTTGAGCCAAAGCTCCCTGAGTGGAAGGAAACAGCCATTGCTGACCTTGGTGTAGGGATTGAAAATAAAATAGTTTTGCACTTTGAAAAGGTGTTCTGGCCAAATGTGGAGTTCTTGGGTGTAGTTGCAGAGACGTCTTACGCGTGCAGCTACTTCCTAAATCTTCACAAGGCTACTGGTCACTCTGTCCTGGTTTACATGCCCTCAGGGCGGCTAGCCAAAGACATTGAGAAAATGTCTGATGAAGCTGCTACTAATTTTGCTTTCATGCAACTCAAGAGGATCCTTCCAAATGCTTGTGCCCCAGTAAGACTTCCACTTTACGCATTTTATTCATTCCTTTTTGAAGCTTTGACAGAGGCAGTGTCAAGGTTTCATATTTCCCAAATTGTTTTTTTTATAATTATTTGTTTGAATTATGCAGATTCAGTATCTTGTTTCTCGGTGGGGCTCAGACATTGACTCACTTGGCTCCTATAGCTATGATACAGTAGGCAAATCCCATGATCTGTTTGAGAGGTTAAGGATCCCGGTGGATAACCTATTCTTTGCAGGGGAGGCTACTAGCTCAAACTTCCCAGGGTCCGTGCATGGTGCTTTCTCAACCGGATTGATGGCTGCTGAAGATTGCCGGATGCGGGTCTTGGAACGTTATGGGGAGTTGGATCTGTTCCAGCCAGTCATGGGTGAGGAGACACCAATGTCTATCCCATTATTGATCTCCCGAATGTAACTATTAGGGTACACCGCCTCCATATCTTATTAAGGATACAGTAGATATGTTAATTAGGGGATCCGATTAACACATTATTGCCATTTTGATTGGCTCTGATGGGAAATGGAAATGCATTTTCCATGGACTGACGAGTCAAATGTTGGTTGATGTTTAATAGTCTTTTCGTGTGACATAATAGTTATAATTCTTGCGACTGTCAGTAAAATGAATCTAGTAATTAGAAAGTATGCTAATAATTAGTGCTTTAATAGGAGATGCCTCTATTCTTTTTTCTTTATTTTTTTTTTCTCAACAAATAAGACATTTATAGATAAACTAACAGTTACAAGATACAAGTTTTGGGTGGGAGTCTCATACAGCCTTTTCAAAACCAACATATTACAACACAAAAAAGAAAAATAAAAGGCTGGTTTAGGAGCCAAATAAATGGCTCCCACCCAATTCCCACAAGCGGAGACTACTTGGTGACGGGTTTAAAATAGTCTGCTGAACAAACTATAAAGCTGCAGGTAGAAGCCGCAGTAAAAAGTTGTGTGCTGCAACATGTTGGTCTGGATTGGTTGGAATGAATTTCATCCACTTTCACTCGATTCTTGGTTAGGGAAAGCGAGAACATAGGAAAGCAATCAGAAACTAAGACGAATGGCCGGCGAGGGGTTACCACTGTCTGTGGAGGCGTGTGTACCGAGGAGTGGAAGGTTGGGTTCCGAAGACTCAATGTCGTTGATCCCGTCGTTGCCGCGCGTGGCGGCAAGAAACTTCTCCAGGCATGGCGGCGAGTGAAACTCGCGCATGGCATAAGTTGCGCGTGAGGCTTACGCGCTGCTCGTATGGACATATTTCTTCTACCGTCTTGAATATTGGCGCCTAGGGAGGCTGATGGCGGGGTGTGTGTCATCATATGCTCGCCGAAAAGCAACGGATCGACTAGTTTTGGTGCTAACGGGTAAAAGCTAACTAGACAAAAGGAAAAAAAAAAGCCCAGGCAGAAACCGAGGCTAGCAAGGGAGGGAGGTGGGTGGAGCCAAAGCTCCGACCCCCCTACCCCCAGTGAACGGATTGAATTCTTGGAAGCGGCAACGGGTTTTGCAAGAACGGAGAGAAAAACTAGTTTCGGGTTTCAATATAAGGTTTCAATATAAAACATTAGTTAGAATTTGAAGGTGAGCCCGGAGATGCTCTATTCATGTATTGGTGGGAAGTATTCTGGAATTTGGTACATAAATTTTTAATCAATAAATGTTATGGTACTTATTGTTTCCTTTTTTTTCTCTCTCTCTCTCTTACACACATCACGTGCGTTATCTTGTTGTGCTCTACCACCAACTTGCGTGGATTGATTGCAAATTGAAAGGAGAGCTCAAGTACCATGATCATAAAATGAGGAGTGGGACTACATAAGAGTAATACTATAAATTAATATGATTTTACGTGATTTATTAGATTTATTTTATAATAATACAATCTGACAAATTATATCTAAACATATTAATTTGTGAAATTATTTTTATATAACTCTCTACGCAGTCATGTGTTCTAACTCTAACCCGAATATTGCGATTCAGTTTTGCTCTACAGACAGCTTTGTAATGCTCTCTACATCTCTCACGCCATCCTATCATTGGTAAACTCAGAAAATTAGGAATTGACATCACAAAGAAAAATAGTGTTAATTATGGAGTTCTTACCTTTGTGCTATTCGAGATTTTAGTTTCGCAAAATTAATGTATGAGTTTTCACATTTTTGTAATTCAATGCCTCCACAAGAAAATTCACACGAAGACCACAATATAGCATTAGTATCCAATAATGCCATGTGTCAGCTCTCGATTTGTGACGTGGAATAGTATACAATATAGCAATAGTATGCAATAGTACGCTCCCGTTATCGGAGTCTACAAATTGAGAAAAGTGAAAACTAAGTACTGATTTTATAATTAACCCATAAAAATATAAAAATTCTTACAAAAGGTTAAAAGAGAAAAAAAAGGAAACAGAGTGAATATATTTCTGATTATTTTTGTAGAGAAATGAAAACACGAGGAGATGGAAAACTTTTGGTATTTTCTTCATTGCATTCTTTGTGTATAGACTTGAATATTTATAGAGTACATGCTAACAAACTTCTCCTAGGAATATACTCGAGTACTTGTTGTGCATTACAAATTACAAAATGAATTGGCAGAGTCAGTTACAAAGTGCCGGCCATAGTACAATGTAGTACAATAGCAGTACAATAACCATACCCAGAGGGTAAGCCCCAACCTATTCTAGGTGATTCTAGAAGATTCTTCTTGAGATGTGTCCAATGGGCAGTTGATGTGGTTGCTCTTTTAGAGGCAGTTGACGTGGTTGCTCTTTTAGAGGCAGTTGATGTGCTGGAATTCTGGGAGGCAGCAGTAGATAGCTCAATACGCTCCCGCAAGTCTAACGATGTGTCAACCACTATGAGACTTGTTCGCTGTAAATGAAAGCGAGATGAGACAATTGGTTTGGTAAAAATATCAGCTAACTGGTCATTGGAGGGGAGAAAGGCAACTTGAAGTGTTTTTGCAGCGACTCTATCACGTACAAAGTGGAAGTCAATTTCCATATGTTTAGTTCGTGAGTGAAGTACAGGATTGACGGAAAGATAAGTGGCACCGAGGTTGTCACACCAAAGGGTTGGGGGTTTGGGAAGGAAAATACAGAGTTCTTTTAAGAGAGATTGAACCCAGAGTAATTCACCAGTGACATTTGCTAGGGCCTTATACTCGGCCTCAGTGCTTAATCGAGCAATAGTTCGTTGCTTTCAAGAACTCTAGAATACTAAATTTGGACCAAGAAAAATACAAAAACCATCGGTAGAATGGTGATCATCAGGGCAACCAACCCAATCTACATCAGAGAAGGTTTGTAGCTGAAGGGACATTTTTGGATTATGCATGAACTGTGAAATTTTGTTTGCGACAAAAGCAAGGTCTGGGCGAGTTAAGGACAAGTATTGTAGACTGCCTACAATACTTCTATAAAGTGTTGGGTCAGTGAAGGTTGGAGTATCAGAAGTGGATAGGTGGGATGAGACAGACATGAGAGAAGTTATACCATTGGTAGTCAACATGTTTGTGCGAGCTAGAAGGTCACAAATATATTTCCATTGGGAGTGACGGATGCCATTAGGTAAATATGATACTTCCAGGCCAAGGAAGTAAGACAATTTTTCCAGGTCTTTTATTGGAAAAACAGAGGCAAGAAATTTAATAAGATGTTCAATTTGGGCATCATGAGAACTGGTGACAATAATGTCATCCACATACACAAGCACATAAATAAGAACTGACTTGTAAGAGTAGACAAACAGAGAAAGGTGGAATTGGGTGGAAGGAAGCCATATTCATAGAGTTTGGAACTCAGTTGTGCAAACCATGCACGAGGTGCTTGCTTAAGGCCATAAATGGCCTTTACCAAGCGACATACGTAGCGTGGGTGATCAGGGTGGACAAATCCAATAGGTTGAGACATGTAGACAGTTTAGGTCAAGGCACCATGGAGAAAAACATTTGAAATGTCTAGTTGTCTAAGAGATCAACCACGGGAAACAGCGAGGGAGATGTGATAGGAACCAAGGTGGGCCTACTCTTAAAGATCCTTTGCAAGTTCCAGATGGGCCAATTACAAGATCAAGGGCCAAGAAGATCAAGGAAGCAATGCAAGGATTGGTGCAATCCACCTGGGATGAAGCCAGCAAGAGCCCAACACTGAAGATGGGTCTGAAAGAAGAAGAACCAGTTTTGATCCACTTTATTCAAGCTGTGGAAGACATGACTTAAACATACGGCCTATCGTTATTGGAGGCTTCCAATTTGGTTAAATGATTTATTTTATTAGTTTAGAATAAGTGGGCTTGAAGATGCTTGGCTCACATGTCTTATTTCTTTTGAACTATGTTTTTGGGAAGGCCTTGTATTTTGGCCAAGGGCTTATTTGGAAAATTACATTTTAGGAACTAGGGTTTCATCAATTTACTGTTGGGGTTACTGTAGCCGCGCGTACTGTAGCCGGTACTGTTCATCAAGGGTAATTTTGGGTAAAAGGGGCATTATTTTGGCTAGGGTTTTGATTAGGTTTGGCTTTAAAAACTCTTTGTAGCCTCATTTGAGAGTTAGACAATATTGAATTTTATTTGTGAGTTGAGTTTTCTCCTCTTGTTCTTGATTGAACTCTTGAACTTATCAAAGGTAAATCACAACCTTTGTGGCGTTCCTCCTTTGTAATCTGGGTTCTTGAGACGGGTTCTTCAACGGGTCTAGATTTTAATATAATCTAGGTTCTTGAAACGAGTTCTCATCGGGTCTAGATTCTCCATCCTTGACTTGATTTTGGCTTTCTTGGGGAGTTTTCAAATTGATTGTGGGTTCAAGGGAATTCATTCCCACGGGTTCATATCATTTGGTATTCAGAGCAAGGTTTCCAATCAGGTCTTATTCTATCTTTTATTTCTTGCATATTTAATTCTAGGGTGTCATTGTTCTAGGATTGATTACAAAAAAAACAAATAGTGGTGGTTAGTAGGGTTGCTGAAATTCATTGTTCTAGGGTTTGTGTTGGCTGAAATCTCTTGTTCTAGGGGCTGCCGTATATCATTTGCCCAAGGGTTTTTGTGTTATTGTTAGGGTTTTTCTCAACTGCTTATTCTTGATTGTGATCAAATCAGTTGGTGAAAGGAAAAGAAAAGAAAAGAAAAGAAAAGAAAAGAAAGGAAAAGAAAAAAAAAAATCGTGAAAAAAAAAAAAAAAATTCGAGATTTTTTTTTTCCTTGATCCTTATCATCAAAGGGGGTGATTCTAGTTGATATCTTGTCTTATTGCTACTGTTTCATTCGTATAATTTTCTTGATTCACGTGCCATTTTTTTTTCATTCCTTCCGTGTTTCTCTTGTTCTTGTTTCTTGGACTTAATTACTAGTTGGGATAAAACAAGGTTGCTTTGTCTTGATTGAGTCAATTAGTTCTTAAAGAACTTGAGTGGGAAAACTCTTGAGGTAAAAGGCAAAGAGAGTGTGAGACTATTATCGAAAAAAGCCAATTAAGAGTGAAACACGAGTGGAGTGTCATTATTCGAGTGTAAACACGTGAGGGAGTGTGTGAGGTTTACTTTTTTTTTTGCCACTAACTTTCTCTTGTGTAGCGCCTAATAATGTCTCATCGGAGTAGCGCATCACCAAGGGGGAGAGCAGATAACTCATCCTTTGTGTTGCAAGCCATGCAACAACAGTTTGAGCGGTTAAACTTGGTGTTGGGTGAAGTGAGGGATAGGATGGATCATCAAGAAGCAGCGATTAGAAATCTACAAGGTAGGAGGGATAGGAGGCGATGTGAGCATAGAGTCGAAAATCAGTATGAGAATGAAGGAGATGGTGGGGAAGAGGAAGATTTAGCATCTGACGTTGGGTCGGGTAGAAATAGAGGAGTTAGGCATGAAAGAGGACTTGAGGGGAATCTAAGGGGTCGGGATGGTGTAGATAGAGACCTTGGTAGCATCAAAATGAAAATACCATCTTTCCAAGGTAGAACTGACCCTGAGGTTTATCTAGAGTGGGAGAAAAAAATAGAGTTGGTGTTTGATTGCCATAATTACTCTGAGGAGAAGAAAGTGAAGTTGGCGGTAATTGAGTTCACTGATTATGCTATTATTTGGTGGGATCAATTAGTGACCAATAGGAGAAGGAATTATGAGAGGCCTATAGAGACATGGGGAGAGTTGAAAGCTCTCATGAGGCGGAGATTTGTTCCTAGCCATTACTATAGAGACCTTTTTCAGAAATTACAAAATCTTACACAGGGGTCTAGGAGTGTGGAGGATTACCATAAGGAGATGGAGGTGGCGATGATTCGGGCTAATGTAGAGGAGGACCGAGAGGCCACCATGGCTAGATTTTTGAGTGGGTTGAATAGGGACATAGCCAATGTAATTGAATTGCAGCATTATGTGGAGATAGAGGACATGGTGCACATGGCTATGAAGGTGGAGAGGCAATTAAAGAGAAAAGGGACAGCAAGGTACACTTCGGTTTCTAGCACTACTTGGAAATCAAAATGGGATAGGAATGATCCAGCTGAAGCAAAGAGAAAGACCGAACCACCTAAGGGAAAAGATGAGGGAACTAGCAACAAACCCAAGGTAGAATCCCAACCTTCACGGAATAGAGATATCAAATGTTTTAAGTGTTTGGGTTCAGGGCACATTGCTTCTCAATGTCCAAATAGGAGGGTGATGATTATGCGTGACAATGGGGAGGTGATGACTGAGAGTGAGGATGATAGTGATGAAGGTGCCCGAGTTGGATGATGCTAGTGATGATGATGGAGTGGTATACCCTGTGACAGGTGAGTCTCTTGTTGCCAGGCGTGCTCTTAATGCACACATTAAGGTGGATGATGCAGAGCAACAGAGAGAGAACATTTTCCATACTAGATGCCATGTCAACAATAAGGTATGTAGTATGATCATTGATGGAGGGAGTTGTACTAATGTGGCTAGCACTACTTTGGTTGAGAAATTGAATTTACCAGCCTTAAAACACTCTAGACCATACAAATTGCAGTGGTTGAATGATTGTGGAGAGGTTAGGGTGGATAAACAAGTGTTAGTTACTTTTTCTATTGGGAAGTATCAAGATGAGGTGCTTTGTGATGTTGTGCCTATGCATGCGGGCCATATTTTGTTGGGGAGGCCGTGGCAGTATGATAGGAGAGTGACACATGATGGGTTCAAGAACATGTCCAGCTTTGAAAAGGAGGGCAAAACAATTAAACTTGCTCCTTTAACTCCAAGCCAGGTCTATGAGGACCAATTGAAATTGAAAAGTGAGGTTGCTCAAAAAAGAAAGAGTGAAAATGAGAGTGATCAGAAGAGAAAGAGTGAAAATGAGAGTGATAAAAAACGGAAGAGTGAAAAAGAGATTGAGCAAAAAAGAAAGAGTGAGAGTGAATATGAGCATAAAAGAAAGAGTGAGAAAGAAAGTAGAGAGGTGGCTGAGAGTAAAGAAAAAATAGTGGAGCCACGAGAGAAAAAAGAAAGAGAGTTTTCGGAGAGAAAAGGAAAGGCAAAAGTGAGTTTCTATGCAAGAGAGAGTGAGGTTAAGAGGGCTTTCTTCGCAGATCGCCCTACGATTTTTCTTGTCTATAAAGAGTCTTATCTTACTCTTGATGAAACTAACCAGTCTCTTCCTAGTTTGGCTGTTTCTTTGTTGCAGGAGTTTGAGGATGTATTCCCGAAGGAGATGCCGAATGAGTTGCCACCCATTAGAGGCATTGAGCACCAGATTGATTTTGTGCCCGGGGCTGCTATTCCAAACCGACCAGCCTATAGGAGTAATCCAGAGGAGACAAAGGAGCTTCAGAGGCAAGTTGAGGATTTGATGAGCAAGGGGAACGTGAGGGAGAGCATGAGCCCTTGTGCAGTACCAGTGCTACTAGTGCCAAAGAAGGATGGGACGTGGAGGATGTGCATTGATTGCAGGGCGGTCAACAATATCCCGGTAAAGTATCGCCATCCCATTCCTAGATTGGATGATATGCTTGATGAATTGCATGGTTCATGTATTTTCAGTAAAATTGATCTTAAAAGTGGGTACCATCAAATTAGAATGAAAGAGGGTGATGAATGGAAAACCGCTTTTAAGACTAAGTATGGGCTTTATGAATGGTTGGTTATGCCATTTGGACTTACAAATGCGCCCAGTACTTTCATGAGATTAATGAACCATGTCCTACGTGCATTCATAGGCAAGTTTGTGGTTGTGTACTTTGATGATATCTTAGTGTACAACAAGAACTTAAATGAACATATTGAGCATTTGAGATATGTGTTTGATGTGTTGAGATGTGAAAAGTTGTATGCTAATTTCAAGAAATGTGCCTTTTGCATGGAAAAAGTTGTTTTTCTTAGTTACGTTGTTAGTACAAAGGGTATTGAGGTGGATGAAGAGAAAGTCAAGGCCATCAAGGAGTGGCCAACGCCAAAAAGCATCACTGAAGCATCACTGAGGTAAGAAGCTTTCATGGCTTAGCTAGCTTTTATCGGCGTTTTGTTAAAGACTTCAGCACCATTGCTGCACCACTCACTGAGGTAATTAAAAAGAATGTTGGGTTTCATTGGGGGCTAATCAAGAGAATATGCTTTTGTCACTATTAAAAAGGTTGTGCTCTGCACCTGTGTTACCATTACCTGATTTTAACAAAGTTTTTGAGATTGAATGTGATGCCTCAGGAATAGGGATTGGAGCCGTTTTGATGCAGGATAGGCGGCCCATAACCTTCTTCAGTGAAAAGTTAAGTGGGGCATCCCTGAAGTACCCTACTTATGACAAAGAGCTTTATGCTCTTGTTCGTTACGTAGAGACTTAGCGCTTTACCTATGGCCAAGGGAATTTGTGATCCACACCGATCATGAATCATTGAAGCATCTCAAGGGTCAAGGTAAGTTGAATAAAAGGCATGCTAGATGGATGGAATACATTGAGACCTTTCCCTATGTCATCCGTTACAAGCAAGGTAAGGAGAACATTGTTGCTGATGCTCTATCCCGGAGGTATGTACTTCTTACTTCTATGAGTGCCAAAATGCTTGGGTTTGAATACGTGAAAGACATGTATGCCGATGATGCTGATTTTTCAAATGTGGATGTGGCATGTGATAAGGCGGCATTTGGTAAGTTTTACAAGCATGATGGTTATTTGTTTAAAGAAAGCAAACTTTGTCTGCCAAATTGTTCTATGCGTGAGTTATTGGTGCGTGAGGCACATGGTGGGGGGTTAATGGGACACTTTGGTGTCAAGAAAACTTCAGACATTTTGCATGAACATTTCTTTTGGTCTAAGATGAAGAGAGATGTTAACCGTATTTGTGGAAGGTGCATTACATGTAGAAAGGCCAAATCTAAGATTTTGCCACATGGGTTGTATACACCCTTACCCGTTCCTAGTGAGCCATGGGTCGACATATCTATGGACTTTGTTTTGGGGCTGCCTAGGACCAAAAGGGGTAGAGATTCTATTTTTGTTGTTGTTGATAGATTCAGTAAGATGGCACATTTCATTCCATGCCATAAAACAGATGATGCAACAAATATAGCTGACTTGTTTTTCAGGGAGATAGTGCGACTCCATGGTGTACCTAGGAGTATTGTTTCTGATAGGGATGTTGAATTCCTTAGCTACTTTTGGAAGGTGTTGTGGGGGAAATTGGGTACTAAGCTCTTATTTTCCACTACTTGTCATCCACAGACTGATGGTCAGACTGAAGTAGTTAATAGGACTTTAACTCAGCTTTTACGCACTGTTGTTCATAAGAATTTAAAAACTTGGGAGGATTGTTTGCCATTTATAGAGTTTGCATATAATAGGATGATGCATACTACTACTTCATACTCTCCTTTTGAAATTGTTTATGGATTTAATCCACTTACTCCTTTGGATTTGATGCCTTTACCTGTTGATGACAGGAGTAGTTTGGATGGACAAAAGAAGGCGGAGTTGGTGAAGTCACTTCATGAGAGGGTACGGCTTCAAATTGCCCAAAAGAATGAAAGGGTTGCTTCCCAAGCCAATAAAGGACGAAGGCGTGTCTTCTTTGAACCAGGAGATTGGGTTTGGGTTCACATGTGCAAAGAAAGATTCCCAGCCCATAGAAGGACTAAGTTGCATCCTCGAGGAGATGGACCTTTCCAAATTCTTGAGAAAATTAATGACAATGCATATAAAGTCGATCTTCCAGGTGAGTATAAAGTTTCTGCAACTTTCAATGTTTCTGATCTTTCTCCTTTTGATGTAGGTGAAGATTCGAGGTCGAATCCTTTTGAGGAGAGAGGGAATGATAGGAACCAAGGTGGGCCTACTCTTAAAGATCCTTTGCAAGTTCCAGATGGGCCAATTACAAGATCAAGGGCCAAGAAGATCAAGGAAGCAATGCAAGGATTGGTGCAATCCACCTGGGATGAAGCCAGCAAGAGCCCAACACTGAAGATGGGTCTGAAAGAAGAAGAACCAGTTTTGATCCACTTTATTCAAGCTATGGAAGACATGACTTAAAGATACGGCCTATCGTTATTGGAGGCTTCCAATTTGGTTAAATGATTTATTTTATTAGTTTAGAATAAGTGGGCTTGAAGATGCTTGGCTCACATGTCTTATTTCTTTTGAACTATGTTTTTGGGAAGGCCTTGTATTTTGGCCAAGGGCTTATTTGGAAAATTACATTTTAGGAACTAGGGTTTCATCAATTTACTGTTGGGGTTACTGTAGCCGCGCGTACTGTAGCCAGTACTGTTCATCAAGGGTAATTTTGGGTAAAAGGGGCATTATTTTGGCTAGGATTTTGATTAGGTTTGGCTTTAAAAACTCTTTGTAGCCTCATTTGAGAGTTAGACAATATTGAATTTTATTTGTGAGTTGAGTTTTCTCCTCTTGTTCTTGATTGAACTTTTGAACTTATCAAACGTAAATCACAACCTTTGTGGCGTTCCTCCTTTGTAATCTGGGTTCTTGAGACGGGTTCTTCAACGGGTCTAGATTTTAATATAATCTAGGTTCTTGAAACGAGTTCTCTTCGGGTCTAGGTTCTCCATCCTTGACTTGATTTTGGCTTTCTTGCGGTGTTTTCAAATTGATTGTGGGTTTAAGGGATTTCATTCCCGCGGGTTCATATCAGCCACAAAGGTTATGATTTACCTTTGATAAGTTCAAAAGTTCAAGTAAGAACAAGAGAAGATAAACTCAACTCACAATGAATAAAATCATCAAATTTCATAAACTTTATAAACTGATTAGAATGAGGCTACATAGAGTATTTAAAGCAAAACCTAATGAAACCCTAGCCAAAATAAACCCCCATCTTCCAAAAGTGCCCCTGGATGAACAGTGTCACGCTACAGTAACTCGGCTACAGTAACCCTAACCCTAGTTCAATAAAATAATAACTTTTCCAACATGCCCTTGCATAGGCCCCCTTAAGTGCTTCCCATAATAAACTCAATTATTCTAAACTAATAAAATAAGTTCTTTAAATGAATTAAATAAGTTGAAACCCTTCAAGAGCCCAAGCCTTTAAGTCTTGTCGTTGCCATCTTCCATAGCTGATCAAATGAATTAAAACTGGATCTTCGTCCTTCAAGCCCCATCTTGAATGTTGGGCTCTTGCTAAACTTGTCCCAAGTGGATTGCATCAATCATTGCATTGTCTCCTTGATCTTCTTGGCCCATCTGGAAGTTGTAAATGATCTTTAAGATTAGGCTCATCTTGGTTCCCATCATTTTGGCTTTCTTGGGGAGTTTTCAAATTGATTGTGGGTTCAAGGGAATTCATTCCCACGGGTTCATATCAATTAGACTACCGGTAACTTTGCAAGTCAAAGAGTTGCTCAGAAAACATTGGATGTTTGGTTCATTTCTGGAAAAGACCAACTGCTAATGTCCTCACCAAACCCCTACCATCACCATGTTTCTCTTCATTAAAGACAAGCTTCACGTGGCTACTGTCCCGCTTTGCTTGAAGGGGTGTGTAAGAGACAAAGACCCAGATGAAGAGTCCAACTATCATACAGAGTACAAGTGATTCAAACACTATCAAGTGATACAGTTTTCAAGATGTTATAGAGTTCTAGTTCCAGTGATAAGAGTCCTAGGTGCATGATAGAGTTATAGGAGTGTTTACCACTTGGCAGCCAATCCTTTACCATCTACCACCTGAAAAAGCCTTTAAGGAGTGTCTTGATACCTGCACAAATCAGCCATGGAGATAAAACAAAAGTGATATAAGCAAGAGATAAAAATCTATCCAGATTTTTAGTCTACTACTCGACGACATCATGGCATGACTTCATGCCTTGTTTTTCTTTTCTTTTTTTCCTTTTATTTTCACACCATTGCGACACCTGCACCCACATAACAACTTGCAACACCTGAAATGAAGAAATCATGAGGGTTAGGGCACTATTCACTGATTGTGCTGAATTATTGCATATTTATATACATCTAGAACCCATATATTTGAATTATTTCATTACAGTATTATTGGTTTTAGATGGAAAAATGATTAAGATGCATAAATCCGAGTTGTGATTTAAATTAATTTATATCATAGTTAATGCTTAATTTTATAACTTGTGATTTAATTGGGCAATATTTCCTCACATGCATAATACATCTTTAATATTTTATTCTTCCTTTTAATCTTTTCTGTTTTCTAATTTCTGAGATAGGCCAAAGACACAAGCCTAAAAAAAAAAAAACACTAGCCATTGGGCGAAAATGAAAAGAAATGCACGCACGCAAAAAAGAAAGAAATGCACACAGAAAGGGAAAAAAAAGGATCAGGTGGAAAAGAAAGAAAAAAGGCATGTGGGTCCGAGCAAAAGGAATTTTTTTTTTTTACTTGGCTTTTGAGACGTAAGAGGCACGAGAGTTTTTTTTTTTTGGTATCTTTTTCGTTCGGAGGCAAGACGCACTTAGAGAGCACCACACATTGAAGAACCTTGAGGGGTCCAACGTTTGCCGCTATCCAGTCGTCCTCCACTGTCTACCACCTCCATCTCCATCTATTTGGCTTGCTCTTTCTACTCTCTTCTATTTATTTAATTTTAGTTTAAAATTTATGATGTATTTTTGAGATATTTGTCTTAGACCTTTGGACATTTTATTTACTGTTTATTTTCCTTGATGTTAGTTATTTTTCTTTCTTCTTTAAGCTTCCATTAAATAGGTATTACAATTGTTATGGATTGATATTGAGAATTTATGATTTAAATACAAGGATGAACCCTAGAATTTATTTCTTGCTTCTTTCAGCTCGTATTGCATTAATTATTTTATAATCTAGCTTAGTTCTTAGTTTAATTTTGTTAATCTTTTAGTTCCATTGCATATTAGGTTAATTAGGACTTAAATAATTTTGTTTTTATTAATAATTTTCTGATTAATTGAGATTGTTTAGCTTAGTTGGTTCCTTGATTGTTAATTTCAATTTGTTAGTCTCTTACATTTCATTTTGACATTCAAAAAAACCTAAAAATATAAATCTAGTCCACAACTAGTGCCCTTTTTATTCTCATTGCACTCTTTCATTCATTGCACATACCACCACTTTTATTTTCTATTTGTGGATATTTTCACAATTTTAAACGAGTTTGAATTTTAAGTAACGTTCCTTGAGGAGACGATCTAGGAATTTATTCCTAATTATTATGTGACATCCTCCTGCACTTGGGACAGTCTTTGTACTGCTGCTCATTTTTTAGTGAGTCATTCAGTTGCACAAGTGATGACACAAGCTATAAATCCCACCACACTCCACCACCCACTCAACCAATCACCAAGCCCTCCTTTTAGCCAAGGCCAACATCCCCCTCCCTCTTGAACTCTATAAATACCCCCTTCACTCCCTCATTTCTCCACACCTCTCCTCCCAGCCATCTCTTGAGTTATTGTAAGCTTTCCTTCCCTTAGCAAAAGAGTGAAATCGAGTGAGGTTCTTGAAGTTCTTGAGAGTTCTTGAGTGTTATTGTGTTGGAGGCTTTAAGGGCAACAAAATTTCGTAAGTAGTCTTGCCCTCTTTTTTTTTAATGTTTGAATGACATGTTAGGCTCTAAATTATGCCTTGGGAATTAATTTTTAATTGAGTTTAGATGAAGTTACCATGCTTAGATCAAAACCGGGACAAATTTGATGTTTTGAGGAAATAAATTATTTTGGGTTGAAATTTTAGCTATGTCATGTGTTAGTATAATTTTATATGATTCATAAATTTCTTAGAATGAATTTTAAAGGTTTAATTTTGAAGTTAGAAGCATGTCATAATAGGCTTTAATTCTATCTTGTGTTAATCATCTAAGAATGCACGGTTTTGATTAATTTGTGCTTAACTTGTGAAAGTTTCGATTAATTTACCTAGGCTTTAATAATTTGCATTTAGAAAAGCCTTGTGATTGGGATAAGAATGAAAAATGCATAATTTGATTAAGTTTTGAAAACATCTCTTGGTGAATAAAGCTAGAAACATTATGCATGAGAAACATTATTATGCATGCTTAATGAATGATTTAATATTGATTAAAGTCTTAAGCCATGTTTAAGTGTTGGGATGAACTTTTATGGCCTGAACTTGCAGTGTTTTTTTAATTGTCATTAAGGTTATTAGAATGCATGGCACTTGATGAAATGAGGTACACAAGCATCCATAGGGGTTAATTAGTTGAAATCGCACTTAGGCATTTATGGAATGCATACTGCGGGTTGGGTTTAATTAGCATAGTTTCACTTTGATTCTTAAATTCTAAAGGCATAAATGGTTTTAGAACATAGAAAATATGAGGTTTATTAAGTTTGGTTAATTTTGGAGTTTATTTGCAAATCGTAAAAATTTAAGGCCTTGGTGGCAATTTTGGAAAGTTTAGGAGTATTTTTGTAAATACTAATATTTGAACTTTTTTTATTATGAACATCTTCCTTAGAAGCTCATATCCTAACTTAGTATAACCTTGTTTACAGTCGCTACGATTTTTCCAAACTCGGACAGTTTGTAAGTTGACTTCCAACTTACATCTTGATAAGTTATATATGATTTATTGATAAATGCTACATTCATTATATAAATTTCATTTGAGCATGAAAATATCATGTTATATGATACATTGAGCAAATGACTACTTGCTTACATGACATGTGCAATTTCCATCACTTGAACATTTTATATAAAGCACCATTTCATACTTCACAAACACACGTCATGAAAATTAATTTCAAGCATAGCATGAAAACATAAATTTTTATCACGACCCAAAGATTAGGATGATGAATTATCCTAGTGGAACTCCTCTGTCTACTCGGGAGTGAGTAAGAATGGAGTGGTAACCCATGCGTTGATGAAGAATAGTCAACGGGCTTCGAATGGATTTTTTCAAAGAACACTGGAGCGAAGTCATATGTTATGACACCCTAAGACTGGTGGGTGTATATGTTATGATGTTATGATGTTTTGATGTTACATTACCAATGCATTGAGAACGAGTCTGCAAACAACACATGACAACAAGCCCTAGGGTGGCCGAATGACATTGAGCTTGTCATCAAGCTTCCCTTTACAAGGACGAAACTCTAGTGGCCAAGTGTGTGATAAGTCACTTCCGTGCATGAGTAAAACCCTAATGGCCAAAGGTTACTAGCGGTATAATACATCATTCTTGGTGACTCAATGAAAATATTCTATGAAAACCTGAGTGATGGTCGACTAGCACTCAAGCATTCAAAGTGTTCGGATTCTAGGAAACCCTAAAGGCAAAACCAGACTCAAATTGATTTCAAGCATGGCCCATCCTCTCATGGTCAAAATCATACCCTCCTTCCTTTCTCCTTCCGTACTTCTTACAACACAAAAAAGCACACCAAACACTTCTCACTCTCACAACTTGAGACCACTAAGCTCCCTCCCCTTGAATTTTCGTGATGTGAACTAGAAAAGGGGTAAGGTTTGAGTTTACTTACTGAGCTAGGGCTCCATGAGATGCTTGGATCTTCCTACACTTATTCTTCTAGCAAGTGAGGCATGTGTGTTGTTTGGATGGATGGAAGAATCAACTAGGGTTCTTCCCTTGGAGGTTGGCATGAGAATGGAGAAGGAGGAGAGGAAAAATTTGATGGATGATACAAATGACTGTTGGGTTTCTCTTCAAGGGGTGTAATTGTGTGCCATAAGGCGTAAATGTTCCCCCTTAAATACCCTCTCATCCACCAGTTCTCTCTCTCTCTCTCTCTCTCTCTCTCTCTCTCTCTCTCAACACACACACACACACACATCCTCATAATTGCTTACCTAGGGAATACTAAGAGCCTCACTGCATGCGTGACATGTGTCATGCCCTCTCTCCCTCACTTGGTCTTGGATATTTTTGGAATCCTAAAGTCCCTCCACCGAAAATCCCTTTTGTAAACCATAGGAACCATGGCGTGGATGCCATGTGGCATGACCCTAGTTCAAACCGTGCATGCCTTCTTATGATTGCCTTCTAGAAACCCTAAAGGTCTTCTTGCATGAGTGCCAACTAACGTGGATGATGGGAACCAAGGTGGGCCTAGTCTTAAAGATATGTTGCACGTTCCAGATAGGCCAAATACAAGTTCAAGGGCTTAAACGATGAAGATTATGCTTTGATTCATTTCATAAGCTATGGAAAGGGCAACAACATAACTTATAGGCTTTGGACACTTGAAGGCTTTCAACTTATTTAATTAATTTCAAGGACCTATTTTATTTGCTTAGAATAATTGGGTTTATACCTATGTAAGGGCATGTTGGGAAAGTTATTATTTTATTCAACTAGGGTTAGGGTTACTGTAGCCGAGTTACTGTAGCTCGGCACTGTAGCCGCGGCACTGTTCATCCAGGGGTACTTTTGGAAGATGGCGGTTTATTTTGGCTAGGGTTTCATTAGGTTTTCCTTTAAATACTCTATGTAGCCTCATTTTAATCAGATTATGAATTTTATGAAATTTGATGAATTTATTCATTGTGAGTTGAGTTTTACTCCTCTTGTTCTTAATTGAACTTTTGAACTTATCAAAGGTAAATCACAACCTTTGTGGCGTTCCTCCTTTGTAATCTGGGTTCTTGAGACGGGTTCTTCAACGGGTCTAGATTTTAATATAATCTAGGTTCTTGAAACGAGTTCTCATCGGGTCTAGATTTTCCATCCTTGACTTGATTTTTGGCTTTCTTGGGGAGTTTTCAAATTGATTGTGGGTTCAAGGGAATTCATTCCCGCGGGTTCATATCAGTGGACCTCTAGAAAACTGAACCCCACTTCCTCTGCCTTATAATTACTATTCTCTTTCCGAAATTAAGAATCAATCTTGCATGTGTGCAAGTGGCCCTAACCGAAACTCTCTCATGTCATCTTCTTGATTATTCCATTGGCAACCTAAGAATCTCACATGATCATGGTGCCAAGTGGCAAGTCCTCACCATTACCGAAACCCTTCTTTCTCCCTTCATCAGAGTTTCCTTGAAAACTCAAGAGACACCCCTTGCATGGGTGCCATGTGGTGTCCCTCTAGGTTAATTGAATATCCCTTCCTTCTCTCTTATCATTAACTACTCTTGGGAACACAAAGAGTCCTTGAACTACTAGTGCATGGTTGCCAAGTGGCTAACGGAGGATGACAATTCATGAGGTGGCGTGTCTCTCTTCTTCTCCCACTTAATCAAGCCTCACTTCATCTGATGTTAATGATTTGGGCTAGTTGAAACCTTAATTTGATGGGCTTTCTTATGGCACACATGGGTCCCCTTCTATTGGCCTCATCATTGTTTTATTGGAACCCTAAGAAGCTTGTAGCATGCATGCCTTATTGATATGAACCAGCGGGAATGAAATCCCTTGAACCCACAGTCAATTTGAAAACTTCCCAAGAAAGCCAAAATCAAGTCAAAGGATGGAGAACCTAGACCCGATGAGAACTTGTTTCAAGAACCTAGATTATATTAAAATCTAGACCCGTTGAAGAACCCGTCTCAAGAACCCAGATTACAAAGGAGGAACGCCACAAAGGTTGTGATTTACCTTTGATAAGTTCAAAAGTTCAATTAAGAACAAGAGAGTAAAACTCAACTCACAATGAATAAATTCATCAAATTTCATAAACTTCATAATCTGATTAGAATGAGGCTACATAGAGTATTTAAAGCAAAACCTAATGAAACCCTAGCCAAAATAAACCCCCATCTTCCAAAAGTGCCCCTGGATGAACAGTGCCGCGGCTACAGTGCCGTGCTACAGTACTCGGCTACAGTAACCCTAACCCTAGTTCAATAAAATAATAACTTTCCCAACATGCCCTTGCATAGGCTCCCTTAAGTCCTTCTCATAATAAACTCAATTATTCTAAACTAATAAAATAAGTTCTTTAAATGAATTAAATAAGTTGAAACCCTTCAAGAGTCCAAAGCCTTTAAGTCTTGTCGTTGCCCTCTTCCGTAGCTGATCAAATGAATTAAAATTGGATCTTCATCCTTCAAGCCCCATCTTGAATGTTGGGCTCTTGCTAAACTTGTCCCAAATGGATTACATCAATCCTTGCATTTTCTCATTGATCTTCTTGGCCCATCTGGAAGTTGCAAATGATCTTTAAGACTAGACCCATCTTGGTTCCCATCATTCCCCCTCTCCTCAAAATGATTCGACCTCGAATCTCCACCTGGATCAAAGGGAAAATTGTTAGTAACATCGAAAATAGTAGAAACATGATACTTACCTGGAAGATCCATTACATATGCATTTTCATTAATTTGTTTAAGAATTTGGAATAGTCCATCCAAGCTACTCATGTCATCAACTAGTAAAGACTTTAAATCTGAAGGAGGAAATTGATTAAGTAAACAAACAATTTCAATTGGTGAAAATTTAGTAGTAGCATGAACACTCCAATTATATGTAAACTCAATGAATGGCAAACAATACTCCCACAAATGTTCATGAAGTACATCTAAAGTTTTCCTCGAACCAAAATGACCACTCCAATATGCAAGCTCAATGAATGGCAAATGATACTCCTGCAAATGTTCATGCAACAAGTCAATGAATGGCAAATGATACTCCTGCAAACGTTCATGCAACAAGTCAATGAATGGCAAATGATACTCCCGCAAACGTTCATGCAACAAGTCAATGAATGACAAATGATACTCCCATAAACGTTCATGCAACATGTCTGAAATCTTATTTTCACGAGAATGACCACTCCAATTATATGCAAACTCAATGAAAAGCAAATGATACTCCCGCAAACGTTCATGCAACACGTCAATGTATGGCAAATGATACTCCCACAAATGTTCATGCAATACATCAATGAATGACAAATGATACTTCCACAAACGTTCGTGCAACAAGTCTTTGAATGGCAAATGGTATTCCCACAAACAGTCATGCAACACAACAAAAGTTTTCCTTACACCAAGGTTACCCAACAAACCAGCATGTCCATCACACACAAGCAACTTACGCATAAAACTAGTAGGCACACAAAATCTAATCTTTCTAAACAAGTACCAATCTAGTTTATAGAACTTACCAAAAGATGCTTTCTCACATGTCCCATACACACTAGCAAAGTCATCATCATTAGCATGCAATTCCTTATCATATTCAAGTCTCAACAATTTTGCATCTAAAATGAAGACAAGGACATACCTTCTTGCTAAAGTATCAACCACAAAATTTTTCATACCTTGTGTGTATTTGAATACATGAGGAAAAGTCTCAATACAATCATCCCGCTTAGCATGCATTCTAGTCAACAACTTACTTTGTCCTTTAAATGTGTCAATGACTCATGTTTTTCCAAGAAAGGTCGGTTAGGAATTGTCGCACCAGGCACAAAGTCAATGTAGTGCTCTATCTCCCTAATAGGTGGCAATCCACAAAATGCACCACTTGGAAACACGACCTCATATCCCTGCAACAAAGAGACAACAATACTAGGCAAACATACGTCAAGTTCGTTAGGATTAAGACTCGCCTTAGCATAAAAACTCACTTTTGTCTTTCTATTTCTCTCTAAAATCTCCCTTTCTTTTTCCTCTTCTGCCTCCACTCTTTTTGCTTGACTCTCAACCACCTCTCTATTTTCTTTTTCTCTCTCTCTTTCTTTTGATGTTTCGGCCTCATTCTCTTTTTTCCTCTCACTCTCTTTGTTCTTTTCACTCTCTGTTTTTCTTTCAGTCTCCTCTTTTTTTGAACTCTCGGCCTCACAATTGTTTTTCAACTCATTCTCTCTTTTTCTTGAGGTTTCAGCCTCACCCAAATCTTTTCCCTTTGGTGGTTCGGTCTTCCCCTTTGCTACAACTTGTTCATTTTTGTCCCACATAGATTTCCAAGGAGTACTAGAAACCGAAGTATACCTTGATGTACCCTTTCCTTTTAGCCGCCTCTCCACCTTCATAGCCATGTGCACCATGTCCTCTACCTCCTCATAATGTTGCAACTCAACTACATTGGCTATCTCCCTATTCAACCCCCTCAAAAATCTTGTCATCGTGGCCTCCCGATCCTCCACTACATTAGCCCGAATCATAGTCACCTCCATCTCCTTATGGTAGTCCTCTACACTCCTAGACCCCTGTATAAGATTTCGTAATTTTTTGTAGAGGTCTCTATAGTAGTGGCTAGGTACAAATCTCCGTCTCATGATAGCTTTAAACTCTCTCCATGTTTCTACAGGCCTCTCAAGATTCCTCCTCCTATTGGTCACTAATTGATCCCACCAAACAATCGCATAATCAGTGAACTCAATTACAACCAACTTCACCTTCTTCTCCTCAGAGTAATTATGACAATCAAACACCAACTCTATTCTTTTCTCCCACTCTAAATAAATTTCAGGGTCAGTTCTACCTTGGAATGATGGTATTTTCATTTTGATGCTCCCAAGGTTCTTATCTACTCCATCTTGACCCCCAGAGTTTGCCCTAAGGCCTCTTCCATGCCTAACTCCTCTATATCCACCCCATCCAACTTCAGATGTTAAGCCTTCCTCATCCTCACCAAACTCTCCATTCTTATACCCATTCTCAATTCCAGGCTCACGTCGTCTCCTATCTCTCTCACCTTGCAAATTTCTAATCACTGCTTCTTGATTATCCATACTATCCCTTACTTCACCCAACACCAAGTTAATATGCTCAAACTGTTGTTGCATGGCTTGCAACACAATGGATGAGTTATATTCTCTCCCCCTTAGTGATGAGCTACTCCGATGAGACATTACAAGGTGCTGCACAGAAGAATGTTAGTGGTAAAAAAGAAAATCTCACACACTCCCTTACGTGTTTCAACTCGAATAATGACACTCTACTCGTGTTTCACTCTTAATGGCTTTTTCCCGATAATAGTCTCACACTCTCTTGCCTTTTACCTCAATAGTTTTTCCACTCAAGTTCTTTCAGAACTAAATGAACTCAATCAAGACAAGGCAACCTTGTTTTATCCCAACTAGTAATTAGATTCAGGAAACAAGAACAAGAGAAACATGAAGGAATAAAAATGACACGAGAATCAATGAAGTTATACGAATGAAAGAGTAGCAATAAGACAAGATACCAACTTGAGTGATGTATGCAGCAGCCCCTTTGATGGTAAGGTTCAATCAACAAATTTCTTTATTTCTCATTGTTGTAACTATGTAGCAACTTTGAATATGCTACCTTCGCTTCTCTTCAACTTCTTCTTTTTTTTTTTTTGGAATTTTCTTTTCTTTTCTTTTCCTTTCTTTTCTTTTCTTTTCTTTTCCTTTCCTTTCTTTTCTTTTCTTTTCTTTTCTTTTCCTTTCTCTGATTGGAAACCTTGCTCTGAATACCAAATGATATGAACCAGCGGGAATGAAATCCCTTGAACCCACAGTCAATTTGAAAACTTCCCAAGAAAGCCAAAATCAAGTCAAAGGATGGAGAACCTAGACCCGATGAGAACTTGTTTCAAGAACCTAGATTATATTAAAATCTAGACCCGTTGAAGAACCCGTCTCAAGAACCCAGATTACAAAGGAGGAACGCCACAAAGGTTGTGATTTACCTTTGATAAGTTCAAAAGTTCAATTAAGAACAAGAGGAGTAAAACTCAACTCACAATGAATAAATTCATCAAATTTCATAAACTTCATAATCTGATTAGAATGAGGCTACATAGAGTATTTAAAGCAAAACCTAATGAAACCCTAGCCAAAATAAACCCCCATCTTCCAAAAGTGCCCCTGGATGAACAGTGTCGCGGCTACAGTGCCGTGCTACAGTACTCGGCTACAGTAACCCTAACCCTAGTTCAATAAAATAATAACTTTCCCAACATGCCCTTGCATAGGCTCCCTTAAGTCCTTCTCATAATAAACTCAATTATTCTAAACTAATAAAATAAGTTCTTTAAATGAATTAAATAAGTTGAAACCTTTCAAGAGTCCAAAGCCTTTAAGTCTTATCGTTGCCCTCTTCCGTTGCTGATCAAATGAATTAAAATTGGATCTTCATCCTTCAAGCCCCATCTTGAATGTTGGGCTCTTGCTAAACTTGTCCCAAATGGATTACATCAATCCTTGCATTTTCTCATTGATCTTCTTGGCCCATCTGGAAGTTGCAAATGATCTTTAAGACTAGACCCATGATGGGAACCAAGATGAGCCTAGTCTTAAAGATCATTTGCAACTTCCAGATGGGCCAAGAAGATCAAAGAGACAATGCAAGGATTGATGCAATCCACCTGGGATAAGTTTAGCAAGAGGCCAACATTCAAGATGGGGCTTGAAGGATGAGGATCCTGTTTTAATTCATTTGATCAGCTACGGAAGAAGGCAACGACAAGACTTAAAGGCTTTGGACTTTTGAAGGGTTTCAACTTATTTAATTCATTTAAAGAACTTATTTTATTAGTTTAGAATAATTGAGTTTATTATGGGAAGCACTTAAGGAGGCCTATGCAAGGGCATGTTGGGAAAGTTATTATTTTATTGAACTAGGGTTAGGGTTACTGTAGCCGAGTACTGTAGCACGGCACTGTAGCTGCGGCACTGTTCATACAGGGGCACTTTTGGAAGATGGGGGTTTATTTTGGCTAGGGTTTCATTAGGTTTTCCTTTAAATACTCTATGTAGCCTCATTCTAATCAGATTATGAAGTTTATGAAATTTGATGAATTTATTCATTGTGAGTTGAGTTTTACTCCTCTTGTTCTTAATTGAACTTTTGAACTTATCAAAGGTAAATCACAACCTTTGTGGCGTTCCTCCTTTGTAATCTGGGTTCTTGAGACGGGTTCTTCAACGGGTCTAGATTTTAATATAATCTAGGTTCTTGAAACGAGTTCTCATCGGGTCTAGATTCTCCATCCTTGACTTGATTTTGGCTTTCTTGGGAAGTTTTCAAATTGACTGTGGGTTCAAGGGATTCATTCCCGCGGGTTCATATCATTTGGTATTCAGAGCAAGGTTTCCAATCAGGTCTGATTCTATCTTTTATTTCTAGCATATTTAATTCTAGGACTTCATTGTTCTAGGATTGATTACAAAAAAAAAAAAAAAGTGGTGGCTGTCAGATTTCTTTACTATTGTTGGGGTTGCTGAAATTCATTGTTCTAGGGTTTGTGTTGGCTGAAATCTCTTGTTCTAGGGGTTGTCGTATATCACTTGCCCTTGGGTTTTTCAATTATTGTTAGGGTTTTCTCTACTGCTTATTCTTGGTTGTGATCAAATCAGTTGGTGAAAAGAAAAGAAAAGAAAGGAAAGGAAAAGAAAAGAAAAGAAAAGAAAATTCGAAAAAAAAAAAAACAGAGAGAAGAAGAAGAGGAAAAGAGAAGGTGGCGTATTCATCGTTGCTACATAGTTACAACAAAGAGAAAGAAAGTATTTGTTGATTGAGTTTTTATCATCATAGGAGCTGAATACATCTTTCTAGTTGGTATCTTGTTTTATAATTACTGTTTCCCTCGTATAAATTCCTTGAGTCTCGTGTCATTTGTTTCATTCCTTGTTTCTTTCATCTATATTACTGGTTGGAATAATACAAGGTTGTATTGTCTTGATTTAGTTCAACTAGTTCTTAAAGAACTTGAGTGGGAAAACTATTGAGGTAAAAGGCAAGAGGATGTAAGACTATTATCGGGAAAAAGCCATTAAGAGTGAAACACGAGTGGAGTGCCATTATTCGAGTGTAAACACGTAAGGGAGTGTGTGAGGTTTTTCACTAACATTCTTTTTGTGCAGCATATTATGATGTCTCATAGAAGTGACTCATCAAAAGGTGTGGAAGAGAACTCATCCTTTATGTTGCAAGCCATGCAACAACAGTTTGAGCGGTTGAACTTGGTGTTGGGTGAAGTGAGGGATAGTATGGATAATCAAGAAGTTGTGATTAGAAATCTGCAAGGTGGAAGAAATAGGAGGCGACGTGAGTCTAGTGTTAAAAATTGGCATGAGAAAGAAGAGATTGGTGATGCTCTAGTTACTAGGCGTGCGCTCAATACACAAATTAAGATGGATGATATAGAGCAGCAGAGTGAGAATATTTTTCATACTAGATGCCACATCAACAACAAGGTATGTAGTATGATCATTGATTTGAGGAGTTGTATTAATTTGGCTAGCACTACTTTAGTTGAGAAATTGAATTTACGTACCTTGAAACACCCTAGACCATACATGTTGCACTGGTTGAGTGATTGTGGGGAGGTTAGGGTAAATAAGCAAGTGCTAGTTTCTTTTTCAATTGGGAAATACCAGGATATGGTGCTTTGTGATGTAGTGCCTATGCATGCTAGTCATATTTTGTTGGGGAAGCCATGGCAGTATGATAGGAAGGTGATCCACGATGGGTTAAGGAACATGTACAGTTTTGAAAAAGATGGAAAAACAATCAAACTTGCTCCTTTAACTCCAACACAGGTCCATGGGGATCAATTGAAGCTGAAATGTGAGGTTGCTCAAAACAGAAAGAGTGAAAATGAGAGTGATAAAAAAAGAATGAGTAAAACTGAGAGTGATCAAAAAAGAAAAAGTGAAAAGGAGATTGAGCATACAAGCAAGAGTGAAAGTGAGAATGAGCTGAAAAGCAAGAGTGAAGGTGAGAGTGAAAGTGAAAGTGAGATTGAGCTGAAAAGCAAGAGTGAAGATGAGATTGAGAAGAAAAGAAATAGTGAGACCGAAATGGAGAAAGAGAGAAAAATGAGAGAGAAAAAAGAAGAGGGTGAGAATAAGACCTCAAGCACAAGAGAGAATGAGTTGAAAAATAATTGTGAGGTCGAGAGTACAAAAAAAAATGAAGAAAAAGAGAGTGACAGAAAACAAGAGAGTAAAAAGAAAAAAGAGTGTGAAAGGAAAAAAGAGAGTGAAAAAGAAAAAGAGAGTGGAAAGAAAAGAGAGTGTGAAGAAAGTGAGAGAAAAACAAAGAGAAAAGTGAGTTTTTATGCTAAGGCAAGTCTTAATCCTAACGAACTTGACATATGTTTGCCTAGTATTGTTGTCTCTTTGTTGCAGGGATATGAGGTCGTGTTTCCAAGTGGTGTGTTTAGTGGATTGCCACCTATTAGGGAGATAGAGCACTACATTAATTTTATGCCAGGTGCGGCAATTCTTAATCGACCTTTCTTGGAAAAACAAGAATCATTGACACACTTACAGGGACAAGGTAAGTTGTTGACTAGAATGCATCCTAAGCGGGAGGATTGTATTGAGACTTTTCCTCATGTATTCAAATACACACAAGGTATGAAAAATTTTGTGGTTGATGCTTTAGCAAGAAGGTATGTCCTTGTCTTCATTTTAGATGCGAAATTGTTGAGATTTGAATATGATAAGGAATTGCATGCTAATAATGATGACTTTGCTAGTGTGTATGGAACATGTGAGAATGCATCTTTTGGTAAGTTCTATAAACTAGATTGGTACTTGTTTAGAATGAATAGATTTTGTGTGCCTACTAGTTTTATGCGTAAGTTGCTTGTGTGTGACGGACATGCTGGTTTGTTGGGTAACCATGGTGTAAGGAAGACTTTTGTTGTGTTGCATGAACGTTTATGGAAATATCATTTGCTTTTCAAAGATGTGTTACACGAACGTTTGCGGGAGTATCATTTGTATTTCATTGATTTTGCATATAATTGGAGTGGTCATTCTGGTGAAAATAAGATTTCAGAAATGTTGCATGAACGTTTATGGGAGTATCATTTGCCATTCATTGACTTGTTGCATGAACGTTTGCGGGAGTATTATTTGCCATTCATTGAGTTTGCATATTGGAGTGGTCATTTTGGTTCGAGGAAGACTTTAGATGTGCTTCATGAACATTTGTGGGAGTATTCTTTGCCATTCATTGAGTTTACATATGATTGGAATGTTCATGCCACTACTAAATTTTCACCAATTGAAATTGTTTATAGACTTAATCAATTTCCTCCTTTAGATTTAAAATCTTCACCAGTTGATGATATGGGTAGCTTGGATGGACTAGTCCAAATTTTTGAACAAATTAATGAAAATGCATATCTAATGGATCTTCCAGGTAAGTATCATGTTTCTACTATTTTCAATGGGACTAACCACTTTCCCTTTGATCCAGGTGGAGATTCGAGGTCGAATCCTTTTGAGGAGAGGGGGAATGATGGGAACCAAGATGAGCCTAGTCTTAAAGATCATTTGCAACTTCCAGATGGGCCAAGAAGATCAAAGAGACAATGCAAGGATTGATGCAATCCACCTGGGATAAGTTTAGCAAGAGGCCAACATTCAAGATGGGGCTTGAAGGATGAGGATCCTGTTTTAATTCATTTGATCAGCTACGGAAGAAGGCAACGACAAGACTTAAAGGCTTTGGGCTTTTGAAGGGTTTCAACTTATTTAATTCATTTAAAGAACTTATTTTATTAGTTTAGAATAATTGAGTTTATTATGGGAAGCACTTAAGGAGGCCTATGCAAGGGCATGTTGGGAAAGTTATTATTTTATTGAACTAGGGTTAGGGTTACTGTAGCCGAGTACTGTAGCACGGCACTGTTCATCCAGGGGCACTTTTGGAAGATGGGGGTTTATTTTGGCTAGGGTTTCATTAGGTTTTCCTTTAAATACTCTATGTAGCCTCATTTTAATCAGATTATGAAGTTTATGAAATTTGATGAATTTATTCATTGTGAGTTGAGTTTTACTCCTCTTGTTCTTAATTGAACTTTTGAACTTATCAAAGGTAAATCACAACCTTTGTGGCGTTCCTCCTTTGTAATCTGGGTTCTTGAGACGGGTTCTTCAACGGGTCTAGATTTTAATATAATCTAGGTTCTTGAAACGAGTTCTCATCGGGTCTAGATTCTCCATCCTTGACTTGATTTTGGCTTTCTTGAGGAGTTTTCAAATTGTCTGTGGGTTCAAGGGAATTCATTCCCGCGGGTTCATATCAACCCATCTTGGTTCCCATCACCTATGTCCCCTTATCCTAGATGGCCAAAAATGACAAGGGCCTAAGGCCTTCATGGGCTTGGACGGCCACCTACTTCTAAGTGTAGGGAAATAAGTCTCTTATCAAGTAAAATTCTAACAATAAGGGCCCTAGGTCCATTAATTCTATAATCACTAGGCCCAATGGCGACCTAACATAACCTCCAAGTCCTAGCCTTAAGTTGGGGTGTCACACAATGACTATGACTATGCATGCACACGTTCACGTAAATAAAGCCGAGAATACATATATCTTGAGCATGGCGAGGAATCACCCTCTATGCAAGACACATATATTTATGAGAATGGCAAGAAATCACCCTCTAGTCTAATCACATATATTCTCATAAATATGGCAAGGAACCACCCCCTAATCAAATCACATACATTTAGGAAAGCATTACGATTTTTCACCAAGTACAGGGAAACATTGCATTCATTTGGCACGGGGAGTCTCTCTACTTGGTCAACAAAGGAACACCTCCACCAAAACAACATGGGGAATCACTCCACCTGCTTGGCACGGGGAATTTCTACCCGGCCAACACGTGGAACACATTCACCAAAAACATCACAAGGAATGCTCCACCTGGCCAACATGTGAAGCCATATGAAAATGCCTCACCCCTATCATCACGAGGAATCCCACTACTTGTATAAAATTTGTGGTAACATACCACCCAGAAATGGTACGGTGAATCCTTAACCCGATACCTTTAGTACAAAGCACAACTGTGATAACCCAGACTTAGCCAAGTCCATGTCCATTATTTTCATGGTTAGTTTTACCCATTTAGTTATATGTCCAAATTTTGGCATGCAAAGTATATGGGAAGTATCATGGGCCTTGTTGTCTCATGAAAGGGGTGCCCAAGCCCAATAAAAAGCCACCACGGGCTAGTGTGTATCGGCCACTAAGGGCCAAGGGTTTAGGAAAAACCCTAATTAGGGTTTAGCATAGGAGGCATCCACATGGAAGAAGGGAAGGCGTTTTTGGTCTTCCCTAGAGATTTCCATCATTGGAACCTAGGAAAGGAGCGTTTTGGTTAGCACAAGGGATGCCATGTGGCTAGCATGCAAGACCACGCCCTGGGTGATGGGAACCAAGATGGGTCTAGTCTTAAAGATCATTTGCAACTTCCAGATGGGCCAAGAAGATCAATGAGAAAATGTAAGGATTGATGTAATCCATTTGGGACAAATTTAGCAAGAGCCCAACATTCAAGATGGGGCTTGAAGGATGAAGATCCAATTTTAATTCATTTGATCAGCTACGGAAGAGGGCAACGACAAGACTTAAAGGCTTTGGACTCTTGAAGGGTTTCAACTTATTTAATTCATTTAAATAACTTATTTTATTAGTTTAGAATAATTGAGTTTATTATGAGAAGGACTTAAGGGAGCCTATGCAAGGACATGTTGGGAAAGTTATTATTTTATTGAACTAGGGTTAGGGTTACTGTAGCCGAGTACTGTAGCACGGCACTGTAGCCGCGGCACTGTTCATCCAGGGGCACTTTTGGAAGATGGGGGTTTATTTTGGCTAGGGTTTCATTAGGTTTTGCTTTAAATACTCTATGTAGCCTCATTCTAATCAGATTATGAAGTTTATGAAATTTGATGAATTTATTCATTGTGAGTTGAGTTTTACTCCTCTTGTTCTTAATTGAACTTTTGAACTTATCAAAGGTAAATCACAACCTTTGTGGCGTTCCTCCTTTGTAATCTGGGTTCTTGAGACGGGTTCTTCAACGGGTCTAGATTTTAATATAATCTAGGTTCTTGAAACGAGTTCTCATCGGGTCTAGGTTCTCCATCCATTGACTTGATTTTGGCTTTCTTGGGGTATTTTCAAATTGACTGTGGGTTCAAGGGATTCATTTCCCGCGGGTTCATATCATTTGGTATTCAGAGCAAGGTTTCCAATCAGGTCTGATTCTATCTTTTAATTTTAGCATCCTTAAATTTAATTCTAGGGCTTCATTGTTCTAGAGTTGCCAAAAAAATAAAAATAGAAACAAAAAGTAGGCTGCCGAAATTCTTAGGGTTTTGGGTTTCTCTGAAATTTGCATCACCTAGGGTTTCAAAATTCTAGGGTTTTCCTGCATCTCTAAGTTTGTCAATTGCTTGGAATGTCGTTCCATTGATTCTCTTCTACTTCATTGTCGATGCTTGTGTGTTTGAATTCAATTGGTTGGTTTTCACAATTGAATATTGCTATTTGTGGATGAATTAAAGAAAAGAAAAGAAAAAAAAAAAGAAAAAAGAAATTTGAAAAAAAAAAAAAAGAGAGAAGAGGAAGAAGAAAAAAAAAAGGAAGCATATTCAGAGGTTGCTACATAGTTACAAAAATGAGAAAGAAAGAAATTTGTTGATTGAACCTTATCATCAAAGGGGCTGCTGCATACATCTCTCAAGTTGGTATCTTGTCTTACTTTCATTCGTATAACTTCATTGATTCTCGTGTCATTTTTATTCCTTCATGTTTCTCTTGTTCTTGTTTCCTGAATCTAATTACTAGTTGGGATAAAACAAGGTTGCCTTGTCTTGATTGAGTTCATTTAGTTCTGAAAGAACTTGAGTGGAAAAACTATTGAGGTAAAAGGCAAGAGAGTGTGAGACTATTATCGGGAAAAAGCCATTAAGAGTGAAACACGAGTAGAGTGTCATTATTCGAGTTGAAACACGTAAGGGAGTGTGTGAGGTTTTCTTTTTTACCACTAACATTCTTCTGTGCAGCACCTTCTAATGTCTCATCGGAGTAGCTCATCACCAAGGGGGCGAGTAGATAACTCATCCTTTGTGTTGCATGCCATGCAACATGAGTTTGAGCGGTTGAACTTGGTGTTAGGTGAAGTGAGGAATAGCATGGATAATCAAGAAGCAATGGTTAGAAATCTGCAAGCAGAGAAAGATAGGAGGCGACACGAGCCTAATATTAAGAATGGGTATGAGAATGGAGAGTATGGTGAGGATGAGGAAGTGCTAACATCTGAAGTTGGATTGGGTAGACATAGAAGAGTTAGGCATGGAAGAGGCCTTAGGGCAAACTCAGTGATATGAACCCGTGGGAATGAATTCCCTTGAACCCACAATCAATTTGAAAACTCCCCAAGAAAGCCAAAATCAAGTCAAGGATGGAGAATCTAGACCCGATGAGAACTCGTTTCAAGAACCTAGATTATATTAAAATCTAGACCCGTTGAAGAACCCGTCTCAAGAACCCAGATTACAAAGGAGGAACGCCACAAAGGTTGTGATTTACCTTTGATAAGTTCAAGAGTTCAATCAAGAACAAGAGGAGAAAACTCAACTCACAAATAAAATTCAATATTGTCTAACTCTCAAATGAGGCTACAAAGAGTTTTTAAAGCCAAACCTAATCAAAACCCTAGCCAAAATAATGCCCCTTTTACCCAAAATTACCCTTGATGAACAGTACCGGCTACAGTACGCGCGGCTACAGTAACCCCAACAGTAAATTGATGAAACCCTAGTTCCTAAAATGTAATTTTCCAAATAAGCCCTTGGCCAAAATACAAGGCCTTCCCAAAAACATAGTTCAAAAGAAATAAGACATGTGAGCCAAGCATCTTCAAGCCCACTTATTCTAAACTAATAAAATAAATCATTTAACCAAATTGGAAGCCTCCAATAACAATAGGCCGTATCTTTAAGTCATGTCTTCCACAGCTTGAATAAAGTGGATCAAAACTGGTTCTTCTTCTTTCAGACCCATCTTCAGTGTTGGGCTCTTGCTGGCTTCATCCCAGGTGGATTGCACCAATCCTTGCATTGCTTCCTTGATCTTCTTGGCCCTTGATCTTGTAATTGGCCCATCTGGAACTTGCAAAGGATCTTTAAGAGTAGGCCCACCTTGGTTCCTATCATTCCCCCTCTCCTCAAAAGGATTCGACCTCGAATCTTCACCTACATCAAAAGGAGAAAGATCAGAAACATTGAAAGTTGCAGAAACTTTATACTCACCTGGAAGATCCACTTTATATGCATTGTCATTAATTTTCTCAAGAATTTGGTAAGGTCCATCTCCTCGAGGATGCAACTTAGTCCTTCTATGGGCTGGGAATCTTTCTTTGCGCATGTGAACCCAAACCCAATCTCCTGGTTCAAAGATGACACGCCTTCGTCCTTTATTGGCTTGGGAAGCAACCCTTTCATTCTTTTGGGCAATTTGAAGCCGTACCCTCTCATGAAGTGATTTCACCAACTCCGCCTTCTTTTGTCCATCCAAACTACTCCTGTCATCAACAGGTAAAGGCATCAAATCCAAAGGAGTAAGTGGATTAAATCCATAAACAATTTCAAAAGGAGAGTATGAAGTAGTAGTATGCATCGTCCTATTATATGCAAACTCTATAAATGGCAAACAATCCTCCCAAGTTTTTAAATTCTTATGAACAACAGTGCGTAAAAGCTGAGTTAAAGTCCTATTAACTACTTCAGTCTGACCATCAGTCTGTGGATGACAAGTAGTGGAAAATAAGAGCTTAGTACCCAATTTCCCCAACAACACCTTCCAAAAGTAGCTAAGGAATTTAACATCCCTATCAGAAACAATACTCCTAGGTACACCATGGAGTCGCACTATCTCCCTGAAAAACAAGTCAGCTATATTTGTTGCATCATCTGTTTTATGGCATGGAATGAAATGTGCCATCTTACTGAATCTATCAACAACAACAAAAATAGAATCTCTACCCCTTTTGGTCCTAGGCAGCCCCAAAACAAAGTCCATAGATATGTCTACCCATGGCTCACTAGGAACGGGTAAGGGTGTATACAACCCATGTGGCAAAACCTTAGATTTGGCCTTTCTACATGTAATGCATCTTCCACAAATACGGTTAACATCTCTCTTCATCTTAGGCCAAAAGAAATGTTCATGCAAAATGTCTAAAGTTTTCTTGACACCAAAGTGTCCCATTAATCCCCCACCATGTGCCTCACGCACCAATAACTCACGCATAGAACAATTTGGCAGACAAAGTTTGCTTTCTTTAAACAAATAACCATCATGCTTGTAAAACTTACCAAATGCCGCCTTATCACATGCCACATACACATTTGAAAAATCAGCATCATCGGCATACATGTCTTTCACGTATTCAAACCCAAGCATTTTGGCACTCATAGAAGTAAGAAGTACATACCTCCGGGATAGAGCATCAGCAACAATGTTCTCCTTACCTTGCTTGTAACGGATGACATAGGGAAAGGTCTCAATGTATTCCATCCATCTAGCATGCCTTTTATTCAACTTACCTTGACCCTTGAGATGCTTCAATGATTCATGATCTGTGTGGATCACAAATTCCCTTGGCCATAGGTAGTGCTGCCAAGTCTCTAATGCACGAACAAGAGCATAAAGCTCTTTGTCATAAGTAGGGTACTTCAGGGATGCCCCACTTAACTTTTCACTGAAGAAGGCTATGGGCCGCCTATCCTGCATCAAAACGGCTCCAATCCCTATTCCTGAGGCATCACATTCAATCTCAAAAGCTTTGTTAAAATCAGGTAATGCTAACACAGGTGCAGAGCACAACCTTTCTTTAATAGTGGCAAAAGCATTCTCTTGATTAGCGCCCCAATGAAACCCAACATTCTTTTTAATTACTTCAGTGAGTGGTGCAGCAATGGTGCTAAAGTCTTTAACAAAACGCCGATAAAAGCTAGCTAACCCATGAAAGCTTCTTACCTCAGTGATGCTTTTTGGCGTTGGCCACTCCTTGATGGCCTTGACTTTCTCTTCATCCACCTCAATACCCTTTGTACTAACAACGTAACCAAGAAAAACAACTTTTTCCATGCAAAAGGCACATTTCTTGAAATTAGCATACAACTTTTCACATCTCAACACATCAAACACATATCTCAAATGCTCAATATGTTCATTTAAGTTCTTGCTGTACACTAAGATATCATCAAAGTACACAACCACAAACTTGCCTATGAATGCACGTAGGACATGGTTCATTAATCTCATGAAAGTACTGGGCGCATTTGTAAGTCCAAATGGCATAACCAACCATTCATAAAGCCCATACTTAGTCTTAAAAGCAGTTTTCCATTCATCACCCTCTTTCATTCTAATTTGATGGTACCCACTTTTAAGATCAATTTTACTGAAAATACATGAGCCATGCAATTCATCAAGCATATCATCCAATCTAGGAATGGGATGGCGATACTTTACCGTGATATTGTTGACCGCCCTGCAATCAATGCACATCCTCCACGTCCCATCCTTCTTTGGCACTAGTAGCACTGGTACTGCACAAGGGCTCATGCTCTCCCTCACGTACCCCTTGCTCATCAAATCCTCAACTTGCCTCTGAAGCTCCTTTGTCTCCTCTGGATTACTCCTATAGGCTGGTCGGTTTGGAATAGCAGCCCCGGGCACAAAATCAATCTGGTGCTCAATGCCTCTAATGGGTGGCAACTCATTTGGCATCTCCTCCGGGAATACATCCTCAAACTCCTGCAACAAAGAAACAGCCAAACTAGGAAGAGACTGGTTAGTTTCATCAAGAGTAAGATAAGACTCTTTATAGACAAGAAAAATCATAGGGCGATCTGCGAAGAAAGCCCTCTTAACCTCACTCTCTCTTGCATAGAAACTCACTTTTGCCTTTCCTTTTCTCTCAGAAGACTCTCTTTCTTTTTTCTCTCGTGGCTCCACTATTTTTTCTTTACTCTCAGCCACCTCTCTACTTTCTTTCTCACTCTTTCTTTTATGCTCATATTCACTCTCACTCTTTCTTTTTTGCTCAATCTCTTTTTCACTCTTCCTTTTTTGATCACTCTCATTTTCACTCTTTCTCTTCTGATCACTCTCATTTTCACTCTTTCTTTTTTGAGCAACCTCACTTTTCAATTTCAATTGGTCTTCATAGACCTGGCTTGGAGTTAAAGGAGCAAGTTTAATTGTTTTGCCCTCCTTTTCAAAGCTGTACATGTTCTTGAACCCATCATGTGTCACTCTCCTATCATACTGCCACGGCCTCCCCAACAAAATATGGCCCGCATGCATAGGCACAACATCACAAAGCACCTCATCTTGATACTTCCCAATAGAAAAAGTAACTAACACTTGTTTATCCACCCTAACCTCTCCATAATCATTCAACCACTGCAATTTGTATGGTCTAGAGTGTTTTAAGGTTGGTAAATTCCATTTCTCAACCAAAGTAGTGCTAGCCACATTAGTACAACTCCCTCCATCAATGATCATACTACATACCTTATTGTTGACATGGCATCTAGTATGGAAAATGTTCTCTCTCTGTTGCTCTGCATCATCCACCTTAATGTGTGCATTAAGAGCACGCCTGGCAACAAGAGACTCACCTGTCACAGGGTATACCACTCCATCATCATCACTAGCATCATCCAACTCGGGCACCTCATCACTATCATCTTCACTCTCAGTCATCACCTCCCCATTGTCACGCATAATCATCACCCTCCTATTTGGACATTGAGAAGCAATGTGCCCTGAACCCAAACACTTAAAACATTTGATATCTCTATTCCGTGAAGGTTGGGATTCTACCTTGGGTTTGTTGCTAGTTCCCTCATCTTTTCCCTTAGGTGGTTCGGTCTTTCTCTTTGCTTCAGCTGGATCATTCCTATCCCATTTTGATTTCCAAGTAGTGCTAGAAACCGTAGTGTACCTTGCTGTCCCTTTTCTCTTTAATTGCCTCTCCACCTTCATAGCCATGTGCACCATGTCCTCTATCTCCACATAATGCTGCAATTCAATTACATTGGCTATGTCCCTATTCAACCCACTCAAAAATCTAGCCATGGTGGCCTCTCGGTCCTCCTCTACATTAGCCCGAATCATCGCCACCTCCATCTCCTTATGGTAATCCTCCACACTCCTAGACCCCTGTGTAAGATTTTGTAATTTCTGGAAAAGGTCTCTATAGTAATGGCTAGGAACAAATCTCCGCCTCATGAGAGCTTTCAACTCTCCCCATGTCTCTATAGGCCTCTCATAATTCCTTCTCCTATTGGTCACTAATTGATCCCACCAAATAATAGCATAATCAGTGAACTCAATTACCGCCAACTTCACTTTCTTCTCCTCAGAGTAATTATGGCAATCAAACACCAACTCTATTTTTTTCTCCCACTCTAGATAAACCTCAGGGTCAGTTCTACCTTGGAAAGATGGTATTTTCATTTTGATGCTACCAAGGTCCCTATCTACACCATCCCGACCCCTTAGATTCCCCTCAAGTCCTCTTTCATGCCTAACTCCTCTATTTCTACCCGACCCAACGTTAGATGCTATATCTTCCTCTTCCCACCATCTCCTTCATTCTCATACTGATTTTTAACTCTATGCTCACGTCGCCTCCTATCCCTCCTATCTTGTAGATTTCTAATCGCTGCTTCTTGATGATCCATCCTATCCCTCACTTCACCCAACACCATGTTCAACCGCTCAAACTGTTGTTGCATGGCTTGCAACACAAAGGATGAGTTATCTGCTCTCCCCCTTGGTGATGCGCTACTCCGATGAGACATTATCAGGCGCTACACAAGAGAAAGTTAGTGGCAAAAAAAAAAAAGTAAACCTCACACACTCCCTCACGTGTTTACACTCGAATAATGACACTCCACTCGTGTTTCACTCTTAATTGGCTTTTTTCGATAATAGTCTCACACTCTCTTTGCCTTTTACCTCAAGAGTTTTCCCACTCAAGTTCTTTAAGAACTAATTGACTCAATCAAGACAAAGCAACCTTGTTTTATCCCAACTAGTAATTAAGTCCAAGAAACAAGAACAAGAGAAACACGGAAGGAATGAAAAAAAAATGGCACGTGAATCAAGAAAATTATACGAATGAAACAGTAGCAATAAGACAAGATATCAACTAGAATCACCCCCTTTGATGATAAGGATCAAGAAAAAAAAATCTCGAATTTTTTTTTTTTTTTTTCACGATTTTTTTTCTTTTTTACTTTTCTTTTCCTTTCTTTTCTTTTCTTTTCCTTTCACTAACTGATTTGATCACAATCAAGAATAAGCAGTTGAGAAAAACCCTAACAATAACTCAAAAACCCTTGGGCAAGTGATATACGGCAGCCCCGAGAACAAGAGATTTCAGCCAACACAAACCCTAGAACAATGAATTTCAGCAACCCTACTAACCACCACTATTTTTTTTTTTTTTGTAATCAATCCTAGAACAATGACGCCCTAGAATTAAATATGCAAGAAATAAAAGATAGAATAAGACCTGATTGGAAACCTTGCTCTGAATACCAAATGATATGAACCCGTGGGAATGAATTCCCTTGAACCCACAATCAATTTGAAAACTCCCCAAGAAAGCCAAAATCAAGTCAAGGATGGAGAATCTAGACCCGATGAGAACTCGTTTCAAGAACCTAGATTATATTAAAATCTAGACCCGTTGAAGAACCCGTCTCAAGAACCCAGATTACAAAGGAGGAACGCCACAAAGGTTGTGATTTACCTTTGATAAGTTCAAGAGTTCAATCAAGAACAAGAGGAGAAAACTCAACTCACAAATAAAATTCAATATTGTCTAACTCTCAAATGAGGCTACAAAGAGTTTTTAAAGCCAAACCTAATCAAAACCCTAGCCAAAATAATGCCCCTTTTACCCAAAATTACCCTTGATGAACAGTACCGGCTACAGTACGCGCGGCTACAGTAACCCCAACAGTAAATTGATGAAACCCTAGTTCCTAAAAATGTAATTTTCCAAATAAGCCCTTGGCCAAAATACAAGGCCTTCCCAAAAACATAGTTCAAAAGAAATAAGACATGTGAGTCAAGTATCTTCAAGCCCACTTATTCTAAACTAATAAAATAAATCATTTAACCAAATTGGAAGCCTCCAATAACAATAGGCCGTATCTTTAAGTCATGTCTTCCACAGCTTGAATAAAGTGGATCAAAACTGGTTCTTCTTCTTTCAGACCCATCTTCAATGTTGGGCTCTTGCTGGCTTCATCCCAGGTGGATTGCACCAATCCTTGCATTGCTTCCTTGATCTTCTTGGCCCTTGATCTTGTAATTGGCCCATCTGGAACTTGCAAAGGATCTTTAAGAGTAGGCCCACCTTGGTTCCTATCAACATTTTTTTCACCTAGATTAGTATATCATATTTTTGACCTGATTCACTTGTTAGGATGAATTCGACCTCGACTTTGGCCGTAGCGAGGATTTGAGAACCGTGAATGAATTGATGGCTACACTATTCCAACGTCACAAGGGACGATGTCATGACCATTTCAATAAGTTAGAGACGTTGGAAGAGGCTACGCAATCTTTTTTCCAGCAGATGAAGTTAGATGATTGGAGAAAGTGTTATAATCTTTTCGCATCTCCAGATTATCAGGTATTTTACATTTATATCTTTTAATTATTTACATTTATATTCATTCTATATATTATATGTATACATATTACAATTAATATTCTTAATATATTTTGTCGCACTTAAGTTCTACAAATGCACATAAAAGATCCGCTCAGACTGTCCATCATTGTGCTGGTTCAAGGTTGATGAAGGTACGAAAGTGCACTCTAAATACTCTATTATTGGACTAAAATGCTAAAATTTTAATAAAAATCATTGGAATTAATGTGTATTCTTAAATTGAGTTTCTATTTACTTTGGGATACTCTTGAGTAGATTTTTATGTTTAATTTCAGAGTTTATAAAAGAGCAAGTCCAAACCCATTCAAATTCAAAGGACTTTCAAGTGGGTAAGAAGTTGGAACAACCTAAGAATTTTCAACAAGTGTAGGACTATTTAAATAAGGATAATGCTGGGATTTTAGAGTAATTCGGATCAAAATCCAAAATGTGCTAGGAGACAAAATGGACATATTTTAGTATTTTAATCATAACTTTCAGTTCAAATATCGGATTGATGCGATTCTAGATACATTGGAAAGCTATCTTAAAGGGCTACAAAGTTGTTTCTAACAAGGATTTCCAAATTCAAATTCCTGAAGTACGTACGTGGCTGCCAAGTTGACTCCTAAAATTTAGACGATTTTGTGTGCGGAAATATGAACACATTAGGGCTTCTTTCCTGCCCTATTTAAGCATATCATTAGCATGAAATTGAGGAGTTCAGAAGAGGGGAGACGACTCATTTTGAAGGAGGAAGATCTGAAATTAATTTTCATGGCCGTCGTTTGCTCTGTTTTTCTCTTGAGATTTTTATTGTCCATTATATTTATGGGTAACTAAATTCTCAAGTAGGAGTATGGATGAACTTGCACATTAGATGGTATTTTAATTTATTTTATTTATGTATTTAATTTTCAATTACTAAAACTCTTTTGTTTTATCATTCTCAATTCATTGTTAATGTTTTCTTCTCCAAATGATCATAGAATTTATTATGTTTATGGATTCAATTATAATTTTTCTATTGAATGAAATAGCTCTTTTATTATGTTTGGATCAATTATTTATCTATATTGATTTAATTCTTTGCTGCAATATCGTTTCGTGAGTATATTGTCGTCGTTGAATTTTCTAAATAGTGATAATAATTTATGTATTTTAAAAATCTATACCTTTCAGTTGGAAATATTAAGAATTTAGTTCCCAATTGAGTTATTCAATGAATTAAGAATAATTAAAATATCATATTTGTGGAAGAGATTCCCGACGCTTTATTGCTTGTCAAACTTGAGTACTTTTTTAGTTAGTCACTTTGCTTCACTTTAATTTGCATTTAAAATTAATCTTTGTTCTCCATAAATCATTGAATCTCTTTCTTTAGTTTTTTTATTCCTTCTACAATTCTTTTAATTTGTCTCTTTGTGGAATCGACACCCTAAAGTTGTGCTACAACTACCGTATTATTCTTTGGGTATAATCAAATTTTGGCGCCATTACCTAGGAGACGGTAAAAGAATTGCTAGATAGGTTTTTATTTCAGTAATTTGTAAATACGGTAACTTCGTTCTCCCTTTTAGCTTGCTGCATTATTATTTTTTTCTTTCTTTTCATAGTATTTTTAGTTTTTAGTATTTTGTTACCTTGCATGCACAGATATAGAGATACCTTAGGTAGATTTGCTTGTAGGCCAGTGGAAGAGTCAGTCTCAAGTTTTTAAATCCTTTATTTGACAATTCATCTAGTCCTGAATAAATGAGTGAACACGGAGATTAACCCACTAGGACCTTTCAGGATTACCTTCACCCTACACGCATAGCCACACCATCATGCATCATGTTTCCAGCTAATACTCGCCAACTGGATTTTAAAACAAGGATGATATAGTTATTCCCTACTTTTCATAGCTTGGAAAATAAAAATCCATATGTGCACATTAGGGAGTTTGAGGAAGTAATTGCAACTTTTCATTGTCAAAATGCAACTGATGACATTGTGAGACTGAAGTTCTTTCATTTCTCTTTGAAGGATAGAGCTAAGAGTTGGCTATACTCACTGAAATCCCGATCTATTAGGACATGGATTGAGATGACTCAGGTCTTCTTTAATAAATATTTTTTCCAATATAAGACTAATGCTTTAAAAAGGCAAAACTCCACCTTTGCACAAAAGGACAATGAGACTTTGCATCAGTCTTGCGAGAGATTTAAAGAGTTGTTGAGTATGTGTCCTTACCATGAGTATGAGAATTGGCGCTTAGTGAGTTATTTTTATGAGGGACTTACACCTAGAAAGCGCCAATTTGTGGAGATGATGTGTCATTGTGAGTTCTTACATAAAGATCCTGATGAGGTCATAGAATACCTCAATGAGCTTGCTAAAAAAGCTCACACTTGGACTAGACCTAGTGCTACTGAAAGCACAAATAGGTCACGACCTATAGGAAACCTAAATGGTGGTGGAATTTACCATCTCAGGGAAGAGGATAGCCTAAAAGCTAAGGTTGAGATGTTCACTAGGGAGCTAGATGTGTTAAAGACTAAGGACTTGAAGCCAACACAAGTGGCTAATCATGCAGAGTCTTTTGGACCATGTTTTGTATGTGGTAGGATAGATCACCTTGCCCAAGAGTGTCTCACACTTGCTGAGATGAGAGGGATGTATGAGGAACAATGCAATGCCTTAGGTATGTACAAGAAGCCTTTTACACCTTACTCTGATACCTATAATCCGGGGTGGTGCAATCACCCCAATTTTAGCTAGAAGTCTAAAAACCAACTGCCTGCACAACCTCCTATATCATATCCTGCACTATATCATGCACCTTCATCTTCTAGGAGTCCTTTAGAAGACACTTTGCATGCTTTTATTGAGGCACAGGGTAAAACTAATCAAAAGTTTGAATATTTGATTATGCAGGTTGTTGAAGAAAACAAAGAGATAAAGAGTCAAGTATCCAAGTTGATGAGCTCCTTGAGTGTGCATTAGCATGGCAAGTTCCCTTCTCAAGCTCAATCCATACCCCAAGGTCAACATATGGCTCAAGGAAATTTGAAGGAGATCGATGCCATTGTGACGCAAAGTGGTAAGTCTTCACACATCCCAACAACTGATAAGCCAGAGGATGTTGATTAGGAACAAAGCAAGGATAGTGCTGAGTTGCCCAAAGAAGCCGAGGTAATCAAGAGCCCAGTTAAGGTACCATTTCCTCAAACTTTAAAATCTGGTGTGCGAACCTTGGATTTTGGCAATGAAATCTTGGAGAACCTAAGGTAGGTAAAGATCAATCTTCCTCTTTTGCATATTATTAAACAAGTTTCTACTTATGCAAAAGTTCTAAAAAATTTGTGTACAGTTAAGAGGAAGCACCATGTTAAGAAGACAACATGTCTAACAAAGCAAGTTAGTGCTCTAATTGAGTAGCGAATTCCTCCTAACTACAAGGACCCTGTTTGTCCAACCATTACATGTAATATTGGGAATCATGAGTTTGGGCAAACATTGCCAGATTTAGGAGCTAATGTAAATTTGATGCCTTATTCCATTTATTTGCAGCTTTGTTTGGGTGAAATTAAGCCTACTTCTGTTGTGCTTCAATTGGCTTACCATTTAGTTAAGAAACCAAAATGGATAGTTGAGGATGTTTTGATCCAAATTGACAAGTTTTACTACCCTGTTGATCTTTTAATTTTGGATACTCAGTCGGTTGTTGACTTTGACTCTAAGATTCCTCTCATATTAGGTAGACCTTTCTTTACTACGGCTAATACACTTATAAACTGCAGGAATGAGCTAATGAAACTATCTTTTGGAAACATGACCATGGAGATCAATATTTTCCACATCAATAATCATCCCAGGGAGGATAATGAGTGTCACCAAACATACATTATTGACACATTCATAGACAAGGGAGTTCACACAACTCATGATTCTGATTCCCCTAAATATTTTCTTGTTAATTTTGAGTTTGATACTATGAATGATTCATCTGATGTTGTTAATATTTGTACTATTTTTTATGAACCTCAGGATTATGGTCCACATATTTGGCAATTTAAATTTGAGGAGCTGTCTAAGAAAAGTGAAAAGCAAATTTCTTCAAGCATGGATAGTCACAAATTGGAATTGAAGCCACTGCCCCCAGGTCCTAAGCATGGATTATGATCGAGGTGACACGTCCCCTGTTAGTATTTATTCTAAATTGAATGAGGATAAGCTTAGAAAATTTCAGTCAATCGAGTTAGAAGAGTTGATAAATGATGTTTATGAGAACTCTAAAATCTATTAGGCTAAAACGAAAGCGTCTCATGATAAAAATAATGATAGGAAGACGTTTAAACCTAATGATCGAGTGTTCTTGTATGATTCTAGACTCCATAAGCACCCATTAAAACTTAGGTCTAGGTGGACCGACCCTTTTATAGTGAAGAATGTTTTTGTAAATGGGGTGGTAGAAATAGAGAACCATAAGGATGACCGGATCTTTAAAATAAATGGTTATCACCTTAAAATATTAATTGATAGGCAAGTTTCGAAAGTGGAAGACATTCCACTTGTGGATCCGGTATCAACCTTGACCACACCACTCGGGTATGTTTTTCTTTATTTGTTTTGTTTTATTTTTGTTTTCTCTTATTTTCTTTCTTTTCCTTTTTGTTTGTTGTTATTTTCTTTGTTTTTGTTTGCAGGTTAGTTTCATTTTGTCATTTCAAGTTACCATCTTTAGTGCTTAACGAGCTACCCACATCACTCATCAGGTGTATTCGACCCTTTTTAGTTACTCCCCATTCAAATTTGATTCTTAAACATTGAGGATAATGCTTTATTTAAGTTGGGGGTGGTGGTAAAAATTCAGTATTTCAAATGCTTGTTGAAACTCTATGGCATATTTTCATGTGTCAAATTTTGTTAATTTTGCATCACACATGCATCTTTTTCACATGTGTACTCATTCTCATTCATAGTCATCTTCATAAATTCACCAAACCCACCATAATCATTTTTGCTAAGGCATTCACAGAACCTCTAATGTACTCATCTAAGGTTTGTGGTAAGATGGTAGTTTGACACATGTAGCTAGAGAACTCTTTTGCTTAAGTATTCATGTGAGTTTTAGAGAGGATTGAGAGCCTAGACATGCAGTAAATTGTGATAAGCGGTTTATTGATATGTTGAATTGGGCACTTCTTGTGAGAATATCATTACATGGTTTTGTGGTAAGTGGTGGATATACTAGGGATATGACGAACGTCAACTTAGAATCAACGTTTGAGCCTTTCAAGCCAACCCTTTCCATCATAGACCCCTAGTAGCCAACTTTGAGCCAATAAATAGATATAGCTTTTTCTTTTCATATGCCCACATTATCCTTACCTCTCCACATTGGAGTATAACCTACACACTTGTTTTTTCTACCCTTGTTACTTCTAAGTGTGTATTAGATGTGAAATTCTTATGATATGAACCCGCGGGAAAAGAATCCCTTGAACCCACAATTAATTTGAAAACACCCCAAGAAAGCCAAATTCAAGTCAATGGATGGAGAACCTAGACCCAATGAGAACTTGTTTCAAGAACCTAGATTATATTAAAATCTAGACCCGTTGAAGAACCCGTCTCAAGAACCTAGATTACAAAGGAGGAAAGCCACAAAGGTTGTGATTTACCTTTGATAAGTTCAAAAGTTCAATTAAGAACAAGAGGAGATAAACTCAACTCACAATGAATAAATTCATCAAATTTCATAAACTTCATAAACTTCTGAAAATGAGGCTACAAAGAGTATTTAAACCAAAACCTAATTAAAACCCTAGATAAAATAAAACCCCATCTTCCAAAAATACCCCTGAGTGAACAGTGCCACGGCTACAGTACGGCGTAACTACAGTAACCCTAACCCTAGTTCAATAAAATAATAACTTTCCCAACATGCCCTTACATAGGCATAAACCCAATTATTCTAAGCAAATAAAATAGGTCCTTGAAATTAATTAAATAAGTTGAAAGCCTTCAAGTGTCCAAAGCCTATAAGTCATGTTGTTGCCCTTTCCATAGCTTATGAAATGAATCAAAGCATAATCTTCATCGTTTAAGCCCTTGAACTTGTATTTGGCCCATCTGGAACTTGCAACATATCTTTAAGACTAAGCCCACCTTGGTTTCCATCATTCCCCCTCTCCTCAAAAGTATTCGACCTCGAATCTCCACCTGGATCAAAGGAAAAAATGTTAGTAACATTATCATTGATTTCATATGTATTGTCATTAATTTGTTCAAGAATTTGAGAACATCCATCTAAGCTACTCCTGTTGTCAACAGATAAAGACATTAAATCTAAAGGAGTAAATAGATTAAGTCTATAAACAATTTGAAAAGGAGAATATAAAGTAGTAGTATGCATGGTCCTGTTATATGCAAACTCTACAAATCCATCCATAACCACAAAAATAGAATTTCTACTCCTTTCTTTCCTAGGCAGCCCCAAAACAAAGTCCATAGATATGTCTACACATGACTCACTAGGAATAGGTAAGGGCGTATGCAACCCATGTGGCAAAAGTATAAATTTGGCCTTTCTGCATGTAATGCACCTGCCACAAATACAATTAACATCTCTCTTCATCTTAGACTAACATAAATGTTCATGCAAAATGTCTAATATTTTCTTGACACCAGAATGACTACTCCAAATATATGCAAACTCAAGGAAGGGCAAATGATAGTCCCACAAACATTCATGCAACACATCAATGAATGACAATTGATACTTCCACAAATGTTCATGCAACACGTCATTGAAAGGTAAATGATATTCCCACAAACATTCATGCAACACAACAAAAGTCTTCGTTACACCATGGTTACCCAATAAACCACCATGTCCATCACACACAAGCAACTTACGCATAAAACTAGTAGGTACACAAAATCTATTCTTTCTAAACAAGTACCAATCTAGTTTATAGAACTTACCAAACGATGCTTTCTCACATGTTCCATACACACTAGCAAAGTCATCATCAGTAGCATGCAATTCCTTATAATATTCAAGTTTCAACAATTTTGCATCTAAAATGAAGATAAGTACATACCTTCTTGCTAAAGTATCAACCACAAAATTTTTTATACCTTGTGTGTATTTGAATACATGAGGAAAAGTCTCAATACAATCCTCCCGCTTAGCATGCATTATGGTCAACAACTTACCTTGTCCCTTTAAGTGTGTCAATGACTCATGTTCTTCCAAGAAAGGTCGGTTAGGAATTGTTGCACCTGGCACAAAATCAATGTAGTGCTCTATCTCCCTAATGGGTGGCAATCCACTAAATACACCACTTGGAAACACGACCTCATATCCCTGCAACAAAGAGACAACAATACTAGGCAAACATACGTCAAGTTCGTTAGGATTAAGACTTGCCTTAGCATAAAAACTCACTTTTCTCTTTGTTTTTCTCTCACTTTCTTCACACTCTCTTTTCTTTCCACTCTCTTTTTCTTTTTCACTCTCTTTTTCCCTTTCACACTCTTTTTTCTTTTCACTCTCTTTTTTTCTGTCACTCTCTTTTTCTTCATCTTTTTTTGTACTCTCGACCTCACAATTATTTTTCAACTCATTCTCTCTTGTGCTTGAGGTCTTATTCTCACCCTCTTCTTTTTTCTCTCTCATTTTTCTCTCTTTCTCCATTTCGGTCTCACTATTTCTTTTCTTCTCAATCTCATCTTCACTCTTGCTTTTCAACTCAATCTCACTTTCACTTTCACTCTCACCTTCACTCTTGCTTTTCAGCTCATTCTCACTTTCACTCTTGCTTGTTTGCTCAATCTCCTTTTCACTTTTTCTTTTTTGATCACTCTCACTTTTACTCATTCTTTTTTTATCACTCTCATTTTCACTCTTTCTGTTTTGAGCAACCTCACATTTCAGCTTCAATTGATCCCCATGGACCTGTGTTGGAGTTAAAGGAGCAAGTTTGATTGTTTTTCCATCTTTTTCAAAACTGTACATGTTCCTTAACCCATCATGGATCACCTTCCTATCATACTGCCATGGCTTCCCCAACAAAATATGACCAGCATGCATAGGCACTACATCACAAAGGACCATATCCTGGTATTTTCCAATTGAAAATGAAACTAGCACTTGCTTATTTACCCTAACCTCCCCACAATCACTCAACCACTGCAACATGTATGGTCTAGGGTGTTTCAAGGTACGTAAATTCAATTTCTCAACTAAAGTAGTGCTAGCCAAATTAATACAACTCAAATCAATGACAATACTACATACCTTATTGTTGATGTGGCATCTAGTATGAAAAACGTTCTCACTCTGCTGCTCTGTATCATTCATCTTAATTTGTGTATTGAGTACACGCCTAGCAACAAGAGACTCACCATACTCTTCTTTCTCATACCCATTCTCAATACTAGGCTCATGTCGCCTCCTACCTCTCTCACCTTGCAGATTTCTAATCAGTACTTCTTGATTATCCATCCTATCCCTCACTTCACCCAACACCAAGTTCAACCGCTCAAACTGTTGTTGCATGGCTTGCAACACAAAAGATGAGTTATCTGCCACACCTTTTGGTGATGAGTCACTTCTGTGAGACATCATAATATGCTGCACAAAAAGAATGTTAGTAAAAAACCTCACACACTCCCTTACGTGTTTGCACTCAAATAATGGCACTCCACTCGTGTTTCACTCTTAATGGTTTTTTCCCGATAATAGTCTCACACTCTCTTGCCTTTTACCTCAATAGTTTTCCCGCTCAAGTTCTTTAAGAACTAGTTGAATTAAATCAAGACAATACAACCTTGTATTATTCCAACCAGTAATATAGATCAAAGAAACAATGAATGAATAAATTGACACGAGACTCAAGGAATTTATACGAGGGAAAAAGTAATTATAAAACAAGATACCAACTATAAAGATGTATTAAGCTCCTATGATGATAAAAGCTCAATCAACAAATACTTTATTTCTCTTTGTTATAACTATGTAGCAACTTTCAATACGCTACCTTCTCTTCTCTTCTTCTTCTTCTTTCTGTTTTTTTTTTTTCGAATTTTTTTTTTCAAATTTTTTTTTCCTTTCCTTTTCTTTTCTTTTCTTTTCCTTTCCTTTTCTTTCTTTTCTTTTCTCTAATTCAACCACAAACAGAAATATTCAATTGTGAAAACCAAGCAATTGAATTCAAACACACAAGCATGGACAATGAAGTAGAAGAGAATCAATGGAACGACACTCCAAGCAATTGATAAACTTAGAGATGCAGGAAACCCTAGAATTTTGAAACCCTAGGCGATGCAAATTTCAGCCAAACCCAAAACCCTAAGAATTTCGGCAGCCTACTTTTTGTTTCAATTTTTTTTTTTGGCAACCCTAGAACCATGAAGCCCTAGAATTAAATTTAAGGATGCTATAATTAACAGATAGAATCAAACCTGATTGGAAACCTGGCACTGATACCAAATGATATGAACCCGTGGGAAAAGAATCCCTTGAACCCACAATCAATTTGAAAACACCCCAAGAAAGCCAAATTCAAGTCAATGGATGGAGAACCTAGACCCAATGAGAACTTGTTTCAAGAACCTAGATTATATTAAAATCTAGACTCGTTGAAGAACCCGTCTCAAGAACCCAGATTACAAAGGAGGAACGCCACAAAGGTTGTGATTTACCTTTGATAAGTTCAAAAGTTCAATTAAGAATAAGAGGAGATAAACTCAACTCACAATGAATAAATTGATCAAATTTCATAAACTTCATAAACTTCTGAAAATGAGGCTACAAAGAGTATTTAAACCAAAACCTAATTAAAACCCTAGATAAAATAAAACCCCATCTTCCAAAAATACCCCTGAGTGAACAGTACCACGGCTACAGTAAGACACTACAGTAACTCGGCTACAGTAACCCTAACCCTAGTTCAATAAAATAATAACTTTCCCAACATGCCCTTGCATAGGCATAAACCCAATTATTCTAAGCAAATAAAATAGGTCCTTGAAATTAATTAAATATGATGAAAGCCTTCAAGTGTCCAAAGCCTATAAGTCATGTTGTTGCCATTTCCATAGCTTATGAAATGAATCAAAGCATAATCTTCATCGTTTAAGCCCTTGAACTTGTATTTGGCCCATCTGGAACTTGCAACATATCTTTAAGACTAGGCCCACCTTGGTTCCCATCATCTTATTATTATTTTTTTTGCACGGAATAAAAAAAAGAAGAGAGAGAAAAGGGCAGAACATGAGTTACAATATGTTCAAGTGAGTGAGCTTCAAAGTTAAAATACCAAGGCTGGGTAGAAATAGCAAAATAGCAGGATGACATAATTGTTCAGCAAATTATAAAAAAATGAAAAGAGGCATTATTAGATGATTTGAAAGGTTGGAGAGTACATCAAGTGAGAAGTGTGGTCTACTGAGATATTTAATAAGATTCCCTTTGTATGTACTTGGAAGTTTTTTAATCTTTTTTCATTTTTTTATATAGCCTCGAACCTAAGCCACGTTACAACCTTTTGTGTTGACCGTTCTGATCCTAAGTAAACTTTTGGAAAGAATGGTTGAATTCTCATTTGTTACTGTTCTATCATAAGATCAATGCTTACTTATTGCTTGTTCATAATTACCTAAATCTCTATGTGATTGTGTGTACACCACATGTCAACTCCATAGAGAGAGCCCTTAAACGAAACATTATTATACCCGTGAGTTATGGAGCTGAACCTTTTGTTTGAGACGTTCTTGATGTTGCATGTGTCAAGGTTAGTGGTAAAAGATGGATATAGCTTGGAGAACACACACACTGTGAATTGCTATAAGTGGATTGATCTTGATGGGATATTGGATTTCTTAGTTTGTTTTGGATTCCCTATTATTGGACTAAAATGCTAAAATGTTAATAAAAATCATTGGAATTAATGTGTATTCTTGAATTGAGTTTCTTTTTACTTTGGGATACTTCTAAGCAGATTTTTATATTTAATTTTAGAGTCCATAAAAGAGCAAGTCCAAACTCATTCAAATTCAAAGGACTTTCAAGTGGGCAAGATGTTGGAACAACTTAAAAACTTTCAACGAGTGTAGGACTCTTTAAATAAGGATAATGATGGGGTTTGAGAATAATTCGGATCAGAGTCCAAAATGCGTTAGGAGACAGAATGGACACACTTTAGTATTTTAATCATAACTTTTCACTCAAATATCTAATTAATGCAATTCTTGATGTGCTGGAAAGCTATCTTAAAGGGATACAAAGTTGTCTCTAATAAGTATTTCCAAATTCGAAATCCTAAAGTGCGTACGTGGCTTCCAAGTTGACTCCTAAAATTTAGGTAATTTTGTGTGCGCGAATATGAAGACATTAGGGTTTCTTTCCTACCCTATTTAAGCATATCAATACCATGAAATTGGGAACTTTAGAAAAGGGGAGACAACTAAGTTTGAAGGGGGAAGATCTAAAATTAATTTTCATGGCCGCCGTTTGCTCTATTTTTCTCTTGAGATTTTTGTTGTCCATTATATTTATGGGTAACTAAATTCTCAAGTAAGGCTAGGATGAGCTTGCACATTACATGGTATTTTTAATTTATTTTTTATTTATGTATTTGATTTTCAATTACTAAAACCCTTTTGCTTTATCATTCTCAATTCATTATTGATATTTTCTTCTCTGAATAATCATAGAATTTATTATGTTTATGATTTTAGTCATGCTTTTTGTATTGAATGGATTAGCTCTTTGATTATGTTTGGATCAATTATTTATCTATATTGATTTAATTCTTTTCTGCAATATCGCTTCCAGAGTACATTGTCGTCGTTGGATTTTCTCAATAGTGATAATAATTTACGTATTTTAAAAGTGGTGAATGATTTTTCATAGGGTTACATTTGGTTTAATCTTGATTTATAAATCTATACCTTCCGGTTGGGAATATTAGGAATTGAGTTCCCAATTGAATTATTCAATGAATTAAGAATAATTAAAATATCATATTTGTGCAAATGATTGTCGACGCTTTACTTTTTGTCATACTTGAGTACTTTTTTAGTTAGTCACTTTGCTTCACTTTAATTTACATTTAAAATTAATCTTTTATTCTACATTAATCATTTAATCTCTTTCTTTTGTTTCTTTCTTCCTTCTATAGTTCTTTTAATTTGTTTCTTTGTGGAATCGACACCCCAACGCTGTGCCACAACTACTGCATTATTCTTTGGGCGTAATCAAAGATCATTCCACCGTCTTGCTGAAAAAATGATAATTAAAAAAAATATAAAATTCATTTATTTTTTTAATATTCATTTATTTAAATACTAACATTATCTTTGTATTAATTCATTTAGTGCTCGGGCCACAGTCTAGTATGGCAAGAGGTTTCAGACGATCTATCAAGCATAGATGTTCATCCTCAACCTCATTGACTTCACAAATTAATAATCTTACCAAAGATTTAGAAGCTGCAAGGCGTGAAAATTAGTATATGAGGTCGAGACAGCAAGAGTTAGAGTCTCTCTTAGAACGTCAGTCTCATTTAAAGACGCGTTTGCAAGACCAACAGAGAGACCAGGAGGAAAGAATATGCAGTGAAGTCGAAGGGCAAGTGCAACGGGAAATGATGGTGCAAATGGAGCTTGTTATATCATTGCAACAGAATCGTGGCGGGCAAGGAAAAAAGAAGAAATAAATTTTAACAGTAGTGTTGGCTAGTTTTAATAGCTAATTTTAAAATTTTATAAGACATTGTCAGTTGTTAATTGATGGTATGTAATATAATACAATTGATATGTTTTTAAATTTTATGAAATTAATATTTCTGATTTGTACTTTCGAATGTAAATTAAAAACGTTCAAACGTTGGTTCACATTCGAATGTAGGCCTTTACGTTCGAACATACTGACCCTCAAATGAACAAAACGTTCGAATGATTAAACGATTAACGTTCAAACAAACCTCCAAATGTACCACTTGCATTTGAACGCTCCTTCATTTATATTCGAAATAACATCCGAACGTTAAACCCGTTACGTTTAAACGTTAGTCTGTTAATGTTCAAACTTAAATTCAAACGTTTATTATAATGAATGTTTAGACGCATAAACGTTCAAACGTAAATATGATACATTCAAACTATAATCAACGAACGTCAACTTCTCTCATTCGAACGCCAATCGGTCGGGTTGCTATTCGAACGTTCAATTGGACGTCCGAACGTTATTTTCTGTGACAGTTCTCAACCGTCACAAAAAAGGGAACATTCGAACGTTCAACCAAACAGAACACCTCCAACCGTCACTAACAAGTAACGGTTCAACAATAAACCGTCACCAATTGTTTTCTATGACGCACATTACGTGACGGTCGTGGTAATGGTTTCAAACCGTCATCTCATATCTTTAGTGAAGTTTTGGAAATTTTTTGTGACGGTTTACTCTGTCACAAAAGACAAATTATGTTGTAGTGCATGGCTGCAGCTCCTCTGGTCATGGGGGTCGCACCCCTTACCAAGTTTGCCGCACTGAAGGACACTACGCTAATTGCTGCAACTAGCAGTACGCACGCCATGAGTCTTCTACTCACATTGCCGAGGCCTTCAATCACTTTTACTCTGTCTCTGAAAGTGAAACCCCAGACTGGTACTTGGATACTGGGGCTTTGGCCCACATGACCACCGACCCATCTATTTTGGATCACTCAAATACTTACAAGGGTAAGGATTGTGTAATTGTAGGGAATGGTGCCTCTTTACCCATAACTCATACAGGTATTATTTCTCCAAATCCAAATCTTCATTTACTTGATGTTTTGGTTGTTCCTCATCTCAATAAAAATCTATTGTCAATTAGTAAATTAACCTCTTATTTTCCATTATCTGTTACTTTCACTAATAATCTTTTCACCGTCCAGAATCGCCAAACGGGAGGGGTGGTGGCAACCAGTAGAAGAGATGGCGGCTTATATATGCAGGAGCGTGGACATTCAGCTTTTAATAAATCTCTTCATGCTTCATATGATTTATGGCATGCTCACCTTGGACATGTGAATAATTATGTTATTTCTATTTTAAAGAAAAATTGTCATTTTTTTCTTACATCTTTATTGCCTTCTCCAAAACTATGTGGTACATGCCAACTTGCGAAAAATCATCGTTTGCCTTATTCACATAATGAATAGCGATCATCTAATGTGTTGGATTTAACTCATTGTGATATATGGGGTCCTTCCCCCGTCAAATCCACCTTAGGTTTTGCCTACTATGTTCTCTTCATTGATGATTTTTCTTGCTTCACTTGGTTATATCTTTTGAAATTAAAATCTGACTTTTATGATGTTTTCCTCCAATTTCAAACATTTGTGGAAATCAACATTTTGCTCGTATCAAAATTTTCAAAGCGATGGCGGTGCCGAATTCACTAGTCATCGTTTCAAAGATCACCTTCGCAGCTCTGGTATCCATCATCAACTCTCTTATTCATACATACCTGCTCAAAATGGTCGCGCTGAAAGGAAACATCGTTATGTTACCGAGACAGGTCTAGCCCTTCTTTTTCACTCTCTCATTTCTCCTCGCTTTTGGGTTGACGCCTTTAGCACTGTAGCTTACATCATCAACCAATTGCCCACACCACTTCTTGGAGGTAAGTCACCTTTTGAGCTTCTCTATCGTTCATCTCCTAATTATGCAAATTTTCAACTCTTTGGTTGTCGTGTTTATCCTTGCTTGTGTGATTATATGCCTAACAAATTTTCCCCACGTAGCATTCCATACATTTTTCTGGGTTATAGTCCCTCATATAAAGGTTTTCATTGACTTGATCCCTCCACCTCTAGGCTATATATCACCCGACATGCCCAGTTTGATGAAAATCATTTTCCCTTTCTAGATAAATCTTAGTCTCAGCCCATATCCTCTCTTCACTTTTCCAATTTTTTGGAACCCAGCATGCTCCATATCGAAACACCTCCCTCTTCTCCCGAGAACCATTCCCCACCCATTACTCCATCTGGATCTAGCCCGTGTGCTATTTGTAGTAACCTAGTGGATGAGTCTTTGCAGGCTACTGACTCTCCTGTAGGTCCTTCTTCACTGCTCCCGGCCCCGAGCTCGCCTTCAGTTGAGTCTGCCACCAACCCTCACTTTACAGATCTCACTCCCGCTCCAGCATTCCCGTTGGATTCTCACCCTATGGTCACACGAGCTAAAGCTGGTATTTTTAAATCTCGTCATCTGGAAAATATTTGTATTTTGGGATCCTCTGGTCTTCTTTTTGCTTTGCTTGTATCTACTAAACCTAAAGGATTCAAATCTATTGCTAAAAATTCTGATTGGCTTACGACTATGGATGACGAAGTTCATGCCTTGCAAAATAACCACACATGGATTTTGGTCATGCGACCCGCTAACACAAACATTGTGGGTTCCAAATGGGTGTTTCGGACCAAATATATGCCTGATAGATCCGTTGAGCGTATCAAAGCTCGCCTTGTTGCCAAAGGCTATACTCAGGTACCTGGTCTTGATTATACTAACACTTTTAGCCCTATATCAAGGCTACCACTGTTCGTGTTGTGCTTTCTATTACTGTCACCAACAAATGGCCTCTTTGCCAACTTGGTGTCAAGAATGCGATGGTACTTTCACTGAAAATGTTTATATGGAGCAACCTCCTAGGTACATTGATCCTCGCTTTCCTAATCATGTCTGTAAGTTGAAGAAAGCCCTCTACAGTCTCAAACAAGCACCTCGTGGTTGGTTTCAGCTCTTCAGCTCGTTTCTTGTTCAACTTGAATTTTCCTACAGTTGTGCTGACACTTCTCTCTTTATTTTCCATAAGCAGTCTGGCATAATCTATTTGCTTCTTTATGTTGATGATATTATTGTTACAGGCAACAACTCATCTCTTCTTAAGAGCTTCACTTGCAAGCTCAATTATGAGTTTGCCACTAAAGATTTGGGCCCTCTCAGTTACTTTCTTGGTCTTGAAGCTTCAACAACTGCAGATGGTCTCTTCATCAGTCAGCTAAAGTATGCACGAGATATTCTTACTCGAGCTCATTTACTTGACAGTAAACTGGTCCACACCTCCATGGTTGTTGCGCAGTACCTATCTACTTATGGTACACCTTTTTCGGATCCCACTCTCTACAGGTCTCTCGTCGGTACCCTCTAGTATTTGACCATTGCACGGCCCGGCCTTGCCCATGCTGTCAATTTTGTTAGCCAATTTCTCCACACTCCAATAGAGGATCATTTTCTTGCTGTTAAGCATATTCTTCACTATATGTCAAGGGCACCCTTCATTTTGGCCTTCATTTTCGCTCATCTACTACTCCTAGTGCTTTAGTTGCTTACTCTGATGCAGATTAGGCAAGCTGCCCTGACACTCGTTGTTCTACCTTGGTGACAACTTGGCTTCTTGTAGTGCCAAGAAGCAACTTACTGTCTCCTGCTCTAGCTGTGAATCTGAGTATTACGCTCTTGCGCACACTGCAGTTAAACTACTTTGGCTACGCATCTCCCTCATGATTTTAATGTCTCCATTCCACAACAGTCTCTTCTTTTATGCGACAACAAAAGTGCCATTTTTGAGTTCCAACCCCGTTTCTCATAAGCGGGCTAAGCATGTTGAGTTAGACTACCACTTCCTTTGGGAACTTGTTGTTGCTGGCAAACTTCGCACTCAGTATGTTCCCTCTCACCTACAGGTTGCCGACACTTCACCAAAAGTATTCCTCGACCACTTTTTGACATTTTCAGATCCAAGCTTCACGTCTGTTCCAATCCAACGCTCAGCTTGCTAGGGGGTGTTGAGGATACTCTGCCTTAATCTAAGGCTTGACATATGTGAGTTAATTCAGACCTTAATTCTAGGAGATTGCTTTGTATATACTTTTCATTCTTACATTTCATATTAATTGTAATTGATATGTAATTATTTCATACGATATGTAAATTGCTATAAATGACAAATTACTCACCACCTCAAAGTGTGGTGGTTTCATCAAACCTTCTCACGTCCAAACCGTGTCTATCTCCTATTGTTACAAGAAATTCCTTCCTTCCTGATCAGAATCAACCAAAATCGTCATGACCCGCCTCCATGTTCTCAAGTAGTGCAGTACTATTGCTATCATCTCCTTCCCCTGGACCACGCCTTTTGGTCTCATGCATTGAGCTTTTGGCTCTCATATATATGCTACTGCTTTTCATTCCTCTTTTGTCCTTTTCTTTTCTATGCAAGGTGTACCAGGTAAAGCCCACCGGACCCGCCTCTGTTTGTCTATTCCCTCCTCCAGTACATTCTCAAGTAGTGCACTATTATTGCTGTCATCTCCTTTTCCTGGACCATGTCTTTAGGTCTGATTGAGCTTTCGGCTCTCATATGCTACAACTTTTCATTCATCTTTCGTCCTTTTGCTTTTATATGGTGTACCATGTAAAGGCTACCGGATGCACAAGAAAGAATGACTACTGGACTAGTGGATGTCACCAAAAGGTCAATTATTCCAAGATTCAAAGAGTAATAATTAAGCCCTAACGCTATTAAGAATAATAGTCGTCATCATCATCATGGTCTAATTCTCAAGTATATGGAATTTCTATCTTCTACGTGAAAGTGTTCGATCGGGTATGTATAATAATATGACATAAGTGCACCTTGGATCAGGATTTGGTGTAAACACCATCCAATAGATTGCTGTATGTGAGGTACTTAGCATAACACTTTTTTTCGTCAGAACATTAAGATGCACCGAATCATTCCCGGCCAGCCTCAAATACTTCGTCAGAATTTGATATCTAGCTAGTTCGTTCCTTCAGTCTCCCATCTCCAGCGCCATGCACACAATTAATTAAAATCCTTATTTTCAGAGTTTAGATCGAAACAGCAATTTGAACCCATTGTTGTGTCATGTGGGATTTGGGGTTGAGCCTTGTGGAATCTGCAGTGGGGCATCGAGGGAATAGCTGTTCAGAGTAACGGTTTTAACGGCTCTTCAATACGGTGCGTTCAATATTAAGTAAAACGCTGCGTTACAAAGGGTTGAGTTTTAATGAAACGGTTCGTTTGAATTAGTGGTAGCTTATAGAAATAAGCTTAGACGGCGTCGTTTTGTCTTTCTTCTTTAATTGGGAAGCTTTTCCCGAGTTGTCTGTTATTTCTGTTAGAGTTTTTCTATAAATAGGGGCGCGATTGTGTAATCGGGGATGATTTTTCTTCTGTAAACAGTCCTTGTAAGGAGCTTGGAGATTGCTCGAAAATCTCTCTCGTTTACTTCAATAAGATTGTGATTTCAATCTTCCATTCTGAGCATTTCCATTTCTGAGTTTGTAACATTCTAAGGTTCTGAGTATTTGTATGAAGCGGAATTGATAGATTCGTGAAGATTAAGGAGGAAGAAGAAGAAGGCACGTAACATGTTGCATGCCATCTCGTTCAGGTACAAATTTCTCTTATTTTAATTTAATTTGATCACCAAATTAGAAAAATGAAGAGCTATTGATTTTCACCTCCTGAATTTCTTTCTACTTTCGAACATTCTCTCTCTCTCTTGTGCTACATGTACATATATTTTTACTTACAAAACTTATTTTGTTAATTTTCTTTTGAAATTTAGATTTTGAATTTCAAATTTTATAACTTTCAGTATATTAATAACTGACATGCATGTGGTGAATCGAAGTAAGTTTTTGGTAAGTATTTCTGGACTAGTACATTTAAGATTTTCCATCTAGTAATCACGTTTCAGATCAATTCGGTTTTTTTTTTTTCCTGTTGTTTCGTATAAAGAAATTCAATATTGACCAACAACGCCTAAGTGTGTTTTGTTAATTTTGATGGCTTTTAAATACTTTCTCAGAGCAAGCAGCAGGAGAGATTAATATTGAAGAAGAGTAGAGAGGAACAACGTTCTAAGTGTTTAATAATGAAGAGTCGGTTTTTAATATTAGAAGAATCTCATCTTGGACTTTAAAGAGTTTGCCTTTAATTCGAGAGAAACAGCTTGCAATTTGTGAGGAACCGCAAATGATCGATGTTGATCCAATAGTAAGCAACTTTGGGAACGTTATAAAAAGAAACTATGAATCAAATATTATAGATTAAGAGCAATATAACTGAATACAGATTTAAGTTGTGCAAGCGGCCTATTATTTGTAATAAACATATATAGGACCCATATGAAAGGTCTCATTTTTACGAAGTGGGTCGATTTACAAATCTTAACCATGTAGAAATCATTTTTCATAAATAAAAGGGAATCATCGTGAAGCTTTTCCCATAATAAACATAGCATCCAAATAAAGGGTGATGCATGCACCTACAGGTTGATAATCCTCACTGAACAGCTAAAAACGTTTTTTTTTTTTTTTTTTCAAATATTTTTTTAAGAATTTGGCTACTCATTATCCCTACACACCATACGTTTTTTTTTTTTTTTTAAATTTGGTTTTATTCTTCTTAAACTTATTGAATTCTTCTTCTCAATATCATCCATATATCACATATTTGGTAAGATTAAAAAATAAAAAAAAAGTGTGGTGTGTGGTGTGTGGTGTGTTGGGATGACGAATATAATTTTTCTTTTTCTAAATATTTTAAACATTTTTTAAAAAATAAAAAAATTACAATCTCATTAAAAAAAATACTTTTTTAACCATGAAGTAAATAAAAAAAAAAGGAGAATCGTGACGTTATTCGGTGGGAGTAGTGTTTTTCCCCAAATAAATTCATATCAGCCACTAATGATTAGATTTGTAAAAAGGATGATTTCAATTTTCTAGAATATTAGTTTATATAAATATATATATATATATATTTATATATATAGCACACAAGGCCGGTGTTCGATTTTGTTCAGTTGTAAAAGTTGACAAAACAGGATAATTAGTACGATACTTGAAATACAAAAGTTAAATTTCAGCTGTTATCACAATAATAAATTTGAGTTTTTGGGACGAAATTATTTAGGAGTGAACAAAATTTCATCCTTAAAAGTCATTTTTTAGGACGAAATTTAAATTTTATCCTAAAAAATTGATGACTTTACAAAATCGTTCGAATGGTCAAATAACTGTTTGAATAATATTTTCTGTGATGAATTAAATCGTCTCAAAAAGTTTTTTCCATTCGAACAGCAAAAAATACGTTCGAACAGTAAAATCTTGGCAGGGAAGTAATTTATTATGGCTGGAAAAGTTCACAACCGTTCAAACGATAATTTGTTGTGTTCGAACGGAAAATATTTGGTGGCAAATCCAGGCGGGAAGATTTCTAAACCGTTAGAACGGAATATATTTAGTTAGAACATATTCAAGCACTACATTTATACATTCGAAGGTATAATATTATTCTCGGTACGAAACTCAAAATATAAAAAATATATATCATATAGACAAATTCATTAATTAATTTTATGTAATTAATTTTAAAATATTTTAATGATTTATTTTATGTTAAATAAGATTTTTAGTTAAATAAATATTATCAATCATATACCACATAATATAAATAAATAATTACTCCAAAAAAGATAAAATATTTAATTTACAACTAAAGCAAATTATCAAAACACCATATATACTATCCGTAACTATAACAAAAAAAAAATATAAATAAAAAATAGAAACTACTGTGATGCTAGGTCTCTACACACATCCTCGACTGCTGCTAATTGTATCTCTACTTGTGCCAGTGGGGTACTGAGTGTGACCTGAGTTGCATTATTCGCATTAATCTGTGTACGTAAATCATTAACCTTTGTACGTAACCCAAAGATGGTAGCCATAATCTTTGTACACAACTCAGACATGACAGTATGTACTGCAGTATGTACTACAGTATGCACTGCATCAATCACTGCTGATGTGTGTATGCCTATCTCAGCACGCAGTATGTCGGCCATCTCCATGCGAGTAGATGTGCGTGATGCCTCGGCCTGTGTAAATGTCTCACCAGCCTATATTCCAGTATCTTCCGGTTGTGCATCTCTCTGAATATCAGCCCTGTTAGAAGCAACTCCACAAAAATGAAATCTCGAGTGTCCCGTGGTCTGTGACAGGGTGGTGCTATTGATCGGTCTCATCGGCTCTCAGGAACGCTCGGCAGGTTCTAGCATGACCCCGGCATGTAGCAAAAATCGAGTGATGAGGATCCCAAATGGCAGTATATCTATCGTAATGAACCGAGCCTCTGATCGGATCCTCTCAAATATATAACCCACGAGATCGATTGAAATGCCACAAGCAACCTGTATCATAAATCTCACTCGGTCCATGCCGACCTAAATTTTGTGCTGCCGAGGGTTAATATTGTTGGCGATGATCAAATTCATGATCTTGAAGAAAGAAGATAAATCTGCCTGCCTAATACTCTTCGTCCCATCGTACATTAGAGCATCTGGACCAACAATCAAGTCTCTGACCTCATGATCAGCAAGTGTGTCGATCTCATCTGTGTAAACTGGTCCCTCGTCTTGAGACATCTCAACATCACTTGAAAGATCAGACTCTCTAGGCGACAAGTTCGGATAGGCATCGAGAAGCCTAGGAATCTAGAGATATGCAGCGAGTCCATCCACTGAAAATATAACAGGAGCTCCTCGGAAACAGATCCTATATGTCCCTCCATCGTCTGGGTTGGCACCATCGAGCTCTTTATAGAACTCAGTAATGATCTCAATGTAGGAAATGAGCTCCATTCCTTCTTCTCGCTGATCTAAGATTGGTGTCCAACCACGATCGTTGAATACTGATGGGAGGGAATGACCCTCCCATATAAGAGCTACAAAATAGACAATTTTACCTCTCACTCAAGTAAAACAATCTGCTCTCAAACTGTTTGGATGGAAGGTTCTCCTGATCTACCACATTTACGGCCCCTATAAGACATTATTATAAACCTGAAATTTTAAAAATAAAATACATATTCAACATTAGTGATAAAATCCAATTACGACGAAAAGATTTACAAAATTATATACTAATAGCAATTTAATAAATTAATTGATAGAACAATTCAATGAAACGATGAAAACAATTTAATAAGCTAATACAAAGTAAATGGGTCGAACGTAATATAAAGCGTTCGAACGTTTTAAAACTGTTTGAACGTCAAGGTTAAATTGTTCGAACGCGTTCGAACAGAAACCAGATTGAGCTCAGTCATGGCTGAGTCAACTCAGCGGCCATGAAAACACACATCGATTCTGTGGTTTCTTCGACAAAACACATACTACTTTTCATTTCTAAACATCCTATGGTGGATTTGTGGTGTTCTACGGTGACTATCGATGAAAAAAATATAATTTTTCTAGAGAAAACGAATAAAACCATAAAATCATAAAATAAACGATAAAATAACTTTAAAAACGCATACCTTTACTTGGGAGGAAGAGTGTTTGACGTAGGTGCTGATTAAGGCAGTAGATGGCAGCGATTGATGGGCGTTCAAATATTTTTTCTCATTTTCGAACGGTGGGGATGGCTGCGTGAGAGAGAGTTCTGCCCGCGATAAATTATATGTGCATAACCGTTCGAACGTTATACTTTACCATTCGAACGGTTTTAAACTACGGTTCGAACGGTATTTGTTTTAAGTTTAGTAAAAATTTATATTAAATGTATATTATATTTATAATCATATAAATTAATATAATATATATACTATTATAGTAGATTATATATACTGTAATATATATGTAATATTATAATATATTATAGTATATATTATGATAGTATAATACTTTAAATGAAAACATAATAACTTATATATATTTTATTATAGTATAATAGTAATATATCATAATACTTTACTATCAAAGTGTTATATATGAGGTTGTAATATATATATATATATATATATGATAGTATATAATACTATCATACTATATACTATCATATATATGATACTATGAGTTTATGTTTAACTATATATATATATATATCATACTATATATTCCATTATACTTTACTATATATGTTAAATATGATATTATACAACATATCTATATAGAGTACTGATTACTAGTATACTATCATCTTATAAATTTCTCTATACTTTACTATGTGATCTTAGTATATTTGATTCGATATATATGATATACAATATAGATTACTATACTATATATCCCACCAATTAATGACTCTGAATTACTGTCCGAATGTTATTTATTATAGTTCAAATGGATTATTGCAGTGGTGGGAAAATACCCCACTATTTAAAGACTCCTGGATTAATGTTCGAACATAATTTCTAGTCTATCGATCGACCTTGAAGAAATTTGTGCGGGCTGGAAAATTGGTGTGCTGAAATTTTTTCGCGTTCGACCACACTTTATTTACGTTCGAACAATTGGCCATAACTTATAGTCTTCCTGCATGCCGTCAGTCCCTTATTTTTATCTCATCTTTTTCTCTCTTCTCCATTTTAAACGTATCCAATGTCATTTGAACTTCGAGATGAAGAAGCAGACATCGATGAAGATGTACATCCTGAAGTTATTGGTGACGATCCCGAAGAGGATATGGAGCAAATGATGGGTGACATAGGTGCATGAATGTTTATGGATGAAAGTGGAACAGATCCATCAAATTCAAATTATTCGTGCCATGACACTTTTACCCGCTTGTGGAATGATTTACAGCGTGAATTATATCCAAAGTGTAGAAGACACAGTAAGTTGTTATTTACATTTAGAATGTTTCATATAAAATCTATATGCCAAATATCTATTAAGGCTGTCAATATGTTGCTCGAGTTGTTTAAAGAGGCCCTTCCATCGGATAATATTTTACCCTGCAACTTTTAGAAAGCAAAATAGTTGAAAAAAGGGCTCGGGTCTGATTACAATGTAATACATGTATGTAAGAATGATTGTATATTATTTTGGCAAGAGAATGAGCAGTTGAACGAGTGCCCCATTTGGCATGAATCAAGATGGACAACTGGGAAGCAGAATGTGATGCAGAAGGTTGTACGTCACCTTCCATTGATACCTAGATTACAATGGTTATTTATGTCACATTCAACAGCTGTGGATATGATGTGGCACTCATCATCTAGAGTCAAGAATGATAATGTTTTTTTACATCCTACAGACTCTCAAGTTTGGAAGGAATTTGACTTGGAACATCCATGGTTTGCTGAAGAACCTCGTAATACTCGACTTGGGTTAGCAACAGATGGATTTAATCCGTTTGGGAACATGAGCACTAGTCATAGTACTTGGCCAGTTGTACTTATGCCATACAATCTACCACTGTGGAAGTGTATGAAAGATCTATATTTCATGATGAGTTTGCTCATTCCAGGTCCGAGATCACCAGGAAATGATATAGACATACACTTGCAGCATCTGATAGCAGAATTGAAAGATTTGTGGAAGAATGGGGTCTTAACATTTGATTCGTCAAGAGGCAAGTCGTTCAAGATGCATGTTACGGTGTTATGGACAATAAATGATTTTTCCGCTTATGGAAACTTGTTAGGTTGGAGCACTAAGGGGAAATTGGCATCTCCGACTTGTAACAATCATACACAATCCAAATGGCTTACGTATGGGAGGAAACTATATTTCATGGGTCATCGTCGATTTTTATCTAATAACCATAGATGGAGTGGAAATGGTAGGATATTTGATGGCACTGTTGAATGGGGGCACCCTCCACCATTATTGTCTGACGAAGATATTATTGCATAGTTTGTGGATGTCAGAAGTAATATTTTGGTAAAAAATAACGGAAAAGAAAACGAAGTACGAATTAGTTGAATTTGACAAAAAAAAGTATATTTTTTGAACTCCCTTACTAGTTTACGTTAAAATTGCGGCATAGTCACAATGTTATGCATATTGAAAAAAATATATGCAAGTCCGTGTTAGGAACATTGATGTCAATTGAAGGTAAAACAAAGGATAATATAAACTCACAGAAAGATCTAAAGCGGTTGGGAATTAGACCTGAAATGCACTTACAATAAAGTGGTTCGTCTGTTTACATGCCAATTGGGTGGTATACATTGTCAAGAAACGAAATGGCTACATTTTGTGAGTGAGTGCAGAATATTAAATTACCAGATAGGTATGTCTCGAATTTAACAAGGTGTGTGCGAACAAATGATTGGAAAATTACTGGACTAAAAAGCCATGATTGTCATGTATTTTTATAAAGTATCTTGCCTGTTGGTATCTGTGGGTTCTTCACCGGAGATGTGCGGGTTGTGTTAATTGAGTTTGGTGCATTTTTTAAAGATTTATGTGCTAGAACGTTGAATGTAGAAGTTTTGGATCGTATGGAACGGGAAATTGCAGTTATATTATGTAAGTTGGAGAGTATTTACCCACCATCATTCTTCGACATCATGTTTCACTTAGCCTTGCAGGACTAGTCCAATATAGATGGATGTATCCCATTGAACGGTTTCTTGAAAAGTTGAAACGCACAATGAGTAATAAGGTTCGTCCAAAAGGATCAATTGCAGAAATATATATTGATGATGAGTGGCATACATTCTGTTCCGAATACTTCCTTGGCGTTGACATAAGGTTTGATCGGCCGGAAAGAAACTTTGATGTTGACCAAGCAAGACAACGGAACGGATTTTCTGTATTTTCCCAACAAGTACATGCACTTGGTGCTGAACGTGGTTATGATTTGTGTGAAATGGAGTTAGAGAAAGCTCAGTGGTACAGTGCTAAATAATTGCCCAGAGATAGAGAGCCACTTGAAGTAAGTTCAAATTAATTGTTAATTAATCATTGAATTTACTTATTAAACAATTATACGAATATACTTATTGTTGGTAATTTTTAATTTCAGTGATCATATTAACGTTCTAAAAGAACTGAGAGTAAATGATATAGACCAGAAACATGAATAGGAGTTCCCGAAATGGTTCGAGCAACAGGTAATGACATTAATACAGATGCAATTTTGCACTAACATATTTTAAATAGAGAGGATTGTTAACGGTTGAATGTTTACACTTTATTTAATATGTAGGTTGTATAAATGCATGCGAGTAATCCGAACGATATATCAAACAAACTATATGCATTGGAGAGTGGCCCCTCAAGACGCGTTGCTCGATATTCTGCATGTATTTCTCGAGGAAGTAGGTATCACACAATTGATCGTGAACTTTATAGGAAAACACAAAACAGTGGTGTCCTTGTCGAAGGGAGTCATGATGGAGACACAATGTTGATTTGTATGGAGTTATCATAGATATAATTGGAATGAGATATGTGGAGGAGCTTGTGGTTTATATATTTATTTAAATGTGATTGGTGGCATTTAAGCAATCCTCGAAAGGGAAAATGCCATGATGAATATTTTCTAAGTATTAATACATAAAAAAAATGGTATGAAGATGATCATTTTATTTTGGCTTCCCAAGCATCTCAAGTATTCTATTTAGACGATCCTCAGTTAGGAAATCAATGGCAAGTAGTACAAAAGTTTTTTCCGAGAAATATTTATGACGTTATCCCTAAGGCGGAGGGACAAGATGAAGAAGAAGATGATCCCTCTACTCAAGAAGCATACCAAGAGAGTCAACCTACCTTCAACTTTTTTGTGGATTTGAGCTAGTATGAGATTATCTCATTACATAGGGAAGATATCGAGGCTGAAATAGTTAAAGCGACAGTTGATCAAAGTGTTGACTCATCTGAAGTATCTACAGATGATGAGAGCGAATCTATAGATGAAACTGATACATATGATTGGTCGGTTTTGTGTTCATATTATACAGTATCTAGCAATTATGCCACCAAAGAGGAAGGAAGTTCGTATTCCATCTCCACCTGTTCCTAGCTCTTCATCTGACTCACCATTAGAGATTGACTCTACGGAACAAGGTAAATAGTTAATACTCATTTTTTTTAATTAAGATATATGATAATTGATAGAAGGTAAATAACTAATATTATTTTATAGACATAATAGTACAATCTCATCATGGACGAGGCACTACTAGAGGCGTGACATTAGAGAAATATCGTAAAGTAGATAAGATTAAGGTTAACATTCCTGATGAACATACCGGAGGCGAGGGACAATAAGCAGTTTGGCTTGCATCGCATGTAGGTACTCTTACACGGACTTATGCATCTTTGGCTACGAGTTCATGGCATAAAGTCCCGCAAGATGTGAAATAGCTTATAAAGAAGCGTTGGTTGGTACGTAACATTTAAATAATAAATTTTTATTGATATTATTTAACATTCAAAATGATAATATCTTTGTGTATATACTTTTTCAAGGATGACTTCAAACTAAATTTTGGTCGGAGAGAAGAGCGTTGGACTGTCGAAGAGCTGATATGTAATGCATTCCGTAAGTATAAGGCGAGGACGAGCATTACTAGAAGTACGAGAACAATGAAGATGCACGCCAACATCATTTTGAGGATACATCATATAAGGTAAATTAAATGAATTCTTTATGTGTCACATTTGTAAGTTTCACTTACTAACTTTTACAACTTCTATGCAGAAGCAAAATTCTATAAACAAAACCAATAGATCAAAATTAAATATTCATCATCATGCAGGCTCAAGATCTTTCCCTCGCCTCTCTCTGAAATTGGTAATGTACTTTTTTTCTTATTCTATATAGTTTGTTTTAATATAGACTTTATATCTTAACAATGTCTCTTCTAGAAAGAGTCAGATATCAATTATTATCTGACAAAACTATATACTGCATCACATACTAATAGTAATGGAGAGTGGACTCATCCCGATGCTCGTGAGAATTATAATTATGTTAGTATTATAATTTCTTTTCATTAACCATATTTAAATTATTGTGTCAATATTAATTTTATATGTTTTGTGTAGGATAAAATGGTTGCCCTCCATGCTGAAGCTGCATCAGATCATAATTCATCAACAAGTGATGTTGAAATTTTTACACAAGTTCTGGGTCAATGTTCGGGCTACTTGAGGGGTTTGGGTCGTTGTGTAAAGCATTCAGGCTCTTCATCAACATCAAGCACTACTGTCATTACGTTAGAGAATGCAAATTCTAGGATCAAAGAATTGATGGCAAAACAATAGGAGTTAGAGGCTCAATTGACGAAACAAGCAGACATGGAGATACGCATAAAACAACAAGAAGATCAACAAAAAGAGATGCAACTCCAAATGCAAGAACAACAAAGACAGATGCAAATACTAATACAACAATTCAAGCCTCCAAACAATTGAATTTTATTAGAAGTGTTTTTGCATATTGAACAATTATATATCATGTACCGATAATTTTATTAGTATTATTAGTATTTTACTTATTTAGTTCTGACTTATTAGATTAGTTTTATTTATATTGAACAATTTGTAATGTATTTTTGAAATATTTTTAAGTATTGTCCAAAAAAATAATAACCGTTCAAACATATATAAATCGGACACAACCGTTCGAACATTGCAAGTTAGAGTTCGAACTGTAAAAAATTGTGCACCGTTCATACGCGTTCGAACAGGCAATTCACTATTTGTGTTCGATCGTCAATTTTTTTGTTCAAACGTTTCTTCATGTGTATTTGGTCGAAATGAGTGGTATCGATGACCGGCCATGAAATACCCGTTCGAACAGTTCCTCATTGTTTGAACGTTATTTATGACGTTTGAACGGATTTTCGAGACGAATTTAAATCGTCCCAGAAAAAGAAATCCGTTCGAACGCCATTGAACGGTCCCACTTAATTTCATCCCAAAAGATATTTTTTGGTACGAATTTGTGATTTTCGTCCCAAAATACTTTTTGAGACAGTTTTATAAGGATGAACTTGGGATAGTTTTTTTTCGTCCCAAAATATACTTTGGAATGAAATGTCAGTATTTTGAGATGAAAATTTTCGTTCTAAAAGATCTTATTTGTTGTAGTGTATGATGTATCTTCAATAATAACAGAGTTTTGGGTAAATTATCTTTGAGCATCATTTTGTCACCATTTGACTTTGTGCGTACGACTGTTTCAAGCCGTATCGTCTATGGTGGTTTAATTCATGGTTTGAACAAAAGTAGCTTGTACATTGAAAGATTACCGGCCAACGTAGAGTGATGGATCTACGCCATAAAGTGAGTAACAACACGGTTTGTAGAGACAAACCCATCGCCAGCACAAAATCAGAGAGAGAGCTAAGAGATTTCCAAGAGTAATTATTAGATAATTCTGGCTTATAAAAAATTATTAGCAAAGTACATATACATATGATACTCCTAACCTATGATAAGATGTCATATCATTAAAAATTAATACTTACCGGGTTATGATATACTTATAATTTGTTTACAACTATTTTAAATTATTATTGAATCAACCAATACAATCATGCCACTCTAAAAAAATAAATTTCAATATTACAAAATTATCTTTTATTTTATGTATATAGTTACAAAAGAGTTGTAAGTCTATCATTTTCTGTACTTTTATAGTCATGGCGCGACGTACGTTGTAATGAGCTGAATACCACATAAAATGATATTTGTGATCGTAGGATATACAAGTTTTGCACACTCACTTTTAAAAAAAAAATGAATAAATTTGAAACTTATATAAAATAAAATAAAAATATGTATTTTTTTAATAAATAATAGTAGACCGCACTTTAAAATTTTTTTAAAGGCCAATAATTTGTTAATCTTATAATGAGTGTGGTAAGAGATAATGGATGTTAAATACAAACGGTGGAGAGAAAAAAATAGTCAATCGTGATAAGATAGAATCAAGACTGGATATCGATGGCCTGAGAAATCAAGCACGTTTTCATGATAATTTAATAGAAAATCTATCGAGGCAATCTCTTATTGGATTGTGTATGGTTTGGCTTTACACCAAATACAGACCAAATATGCACTCTTTTAGGAACTAGTCAAAAATTCTAGTGTTCATGCGTATTCTACGTCTACCTACCATGTCATCTAAGATTACCTTATATTGTTTAGATAAGATGAAATGATATGATATATTTTGTTAAAAATTAAATAAAATATTATTAGAATATAATTTTTTATTTTTAGTTTAGAATTTAAAAAATTAAATTGTTTATTATATTTTATGTGAAAGTTTAAAAAAATTATAATAACGAGATGAGATGAAAGGTTGTGTATCCAAACCGAGCCTAATATATTCATCTTGTCTCTATTGTCAATTGAAGGGCGAAAGAGGTGAAGGTTTTGACTCTACTCCCACTAAGTAGAGTATTTCAGTCCCACGATTTGTAGAGTTCTCCAGTAGCCATGGAGGATCTTAGAAGTATGGAATCAACTCAGTCTCAATGAAGAAAAAAGTCAAAAGTAGAGATTCGAGTTGATGATTGGGATGATTTGCAGAACCATGAGAGTAGAAGCTTGATTGGTAGAGTTTGAACGGATAGATATATTAGGAAGGAAGTAATTCAGGCCACCATGTTAAAGGTATGGAAGGTAGAAAAATATGTCACGTTTAAGGAGATTCGGACGAATACTTTAGTTATTATCTTTGCAAATTGTAAGGATAGAGACAGGGTACTAGATGGCAAGCCCTGGATGTTTGATAATTGCTTGTTTGTTTTGAACTTGTTTGATGGAACTACACAGCGACATCAAATTAGTTTTGATTGTGAACAATTATAGATTCAATTGCACAATCTTCCTATGGCATGCATGAACCGTCAGATTGGGGAGCAAATAGGTATTTCGATTGGCAAGGTTTTGGATGTAGATGTTCCTGAAGATGGAGTAGGTTGGGGGAGTTATCTCAAAGTAAGTTTGCAAATTGATTTAAGAAAAGCAGTTGCTCGTGGAAGAACAATAAAAATCAATGCAAGAAGCATGTGGGTGCCAAACAAGTATGAAAAAAAGTCAAAAAATTGTTTCAAATGTGGTAAGATTGTTCATGATGATAATGGTTGTGCCTGTGGTTATGGATGTAGAAAACAGAGCACATGAAGGGACAACCAATATGGCTTGTGGTTGAGGCAGTTAATGGAGTTCGACATCGAGGGATTGGAAAACAAACTAATAAAGATGATTCTAGCACCAGTTTTCCGATTCAAGGCTTAGACTAGAAAATTGGTTTTCGGTAGTCAGTTTGATAGTCAAGTCCAAGTGATGATGGTGAGGGTCAGAATCGTGTACCTCTAGGATTCTCAGTGGTAGAAGGCGAAAATTTGGTTGATTCTGGTGGACACATTATCTTGGCACGAAATGAGAAATTGATTGGATAGAATCTGGGGGGAGCTGTTTGCTAATGATCAAGAGATGAGGAGGAGACAAGGGATTCAAATGTTCAAACATTGAATCTAAACTATACTCGGTATGGTATGATGGAGAAGCAAGCAAGATCTGTCGACATGGGCCCAAGGCCCACTAAGCCCAAAAACTTTATGAAGATGAATAAAAATAAGGGTTTACAGAACGTTATCATTTCAGGAAACACAACTCTATAACAAAGGATATCGCAGGAGGAAAGGGGAGATTCAACTACAATGACAAGATTCAAGCTTTAAGAGGAGGTTGGAAGAGAAGGGCTCGGAAGAATGGAAATACATGTTAGTGTTCTCTTTTGCCTAATGCTAAAAAACACACTGGTCTATCTCTAGTTAGGAGTGTCAAATTGTGTTTTTGAGTCGTGTTCGTGTCGTATCAAGTCACAAACATTCGACTATGTAGGTCAATCTGAACCCAACCCGTTAAGCTAAACGTGTCAAATTTTCAAACCTTAACTAAACCTATTTAGATAACAGGTCGTATCGTGTCATCCGTTTTGACCCGTTTAATAATTAATTAGAAATATGTTAACATGACATGAATCATTTAAACTCGTTTGTTTTATATAAATTGTTGAACTAAAATGTATAACTCATTTGACCTGATTAACATAATTTTACATAAAAGTTAAAATTTATATTTATTAATAATCACAATATCTTAAAAATATATATGTTAATATTTTTCACATTTTAACATATAATAAAAACAATGTTATAAACCATACAATAACAAATATGAGCATAGGTCTAAAATTACAATCCCAACAATAAAAATATAAGAATACTGAGAAATTACTAATATTACAACTTAACAATAATAAAATTTTAATTTTGAAATAAATTCTAAATGGGTCAAAACGAGTTGATTTTTTGTTAAGCAGGTTGACCCGTTTAGACACCAACTCGTGTCTAAACGGGTCAACCCGTTTTGACCCGAACCCGTTAACATCAAACCCAAACCCGCTAATTTCGTGTCATGTTCATATTCAAATTACGGATCTTGTCACATATTGTCATCCCTATCTCTGATAGATGAAGATTTAGAAGAGGAAGGTAGAAAAGAGCAAAGATAAGTAATGGGTCTTCTGAATATGGTAGGATGATGAATCGGTGATGCCTGTTAGTCAGCCTAGCAGAGGATTATAAATCTATTGAGTTGGAATTATCGAGAGCTTGGGAACCCTCGTACAACTCACAATCTTTACCAAATGGTAAAGGAGAAGTGTCTCATAGTGATGTTACTGAGGGAAACGCTACTGAAACTTCTAAATTGGAAGCTCTGAAAAAGAAATTAGGTTTTGATGGATGTTTTGTTGTCGATCTAGTAGGTAGGAGTGGGGGTTTGGCACTTTTGTGAAAACCTAAGGTGAATTTCGTTGTCCATAATTTTTCACTAAGGCATATTAGTGCATCAATGGAGGGTCAGAGATCCAAATGGCTTCTATCGGGTTTCTATGGCTATCTAGAGGTTAGTAAAAGAAAGCTATCATCGGACTTAATGATTAGACTCAGCCCAAGGAATAATCCATGGTGCATTTGTTGGTGATTTTAACGAAATATTAGTGCAGTCTGAGAAGGTGGGGGGTAAATCTGAGAATCAAATGGAAGCTTTTATGCTTGCCCTTGAAGAAAACCAATTGTTTCATTTAGGATGTAGTGGTAATATCTACACAAGTAGCAACAAACATACTAATAATAGTTTTACAAAAGAGAGATTGGATAGAGAAATGGAAAATTCACTAATGGAAAGAGATGTATAAACATGTCAAGGTAAAATGTTTGGCAACAAAAAGCTCAAACCATGAGCCCTTAATGTTGTCAAACTGTCATGAGGAAGCGAGACTGTACAGAAAAAAGAAATTATTTAGGTTTAAGGTATGTTGGACAAAAGATGTTGAATGTGGAAAAATAATTGAGAAGGAATGGAAAACTAATTTACCATCAATATATCCACTAGAAAGAGTTCAATCTGCTCTTTATCAGTGTAGTGAGTCTTTGTCAAGATGGTGTAAGAGCAGAGGAATGAGAGGAGAGAAATTAAGAGAAGATAAAAACTTTAAAAAGATTGCAAGAGGTTGAGGAGCAACAAAATATAGGCCAAATTAAGAGGTTGCAGCAAAATGTGGGTTTCTTATTAGATAAAGGAGATATGACGTGGAGGCAAGGAGCTAATATAAATTGGTACCAATTAGGAGATAGAAATACTAACTATTTTCATGTGTACTACTCAAAGGAAGAAGAGAAACCAGATTTCATAGGTGAGGGATGCTCAATCAGTTTTGAGAACATATCAGGAAGAAGTTCAGAAAGCTTTTCAAGAACATTATAGAGGAGTATATAGCTCAATCTGTCCTTCCTCAGCTGCAATAGAAGGTTGTTTGATGAGGAATATTGGATTGTAGTTGGGGATGAGGTTACTACAACATCACTAAAATAATGGCCCCATGTTAGTTAATAAGTTTAGACCAATTAGCTTATGCAATATTTTGTATAAAATCATTGTTAAAATGTTGCTAATAGGCTTAAGAAAGTACTGCTTGATATCATTTCCTATAAACAAAGTGCATTTATACCAGGTAGGCTTATCACAGATAAATTATGATAGCTTATGGAGCCTTACATACAATGAAGACTAGATAAAAAGGGAAAGAATGGATATATCCAAAGCATATGAGTTGGTTGAATGGGCATATATGAGAGCAGTTATGGAAAACATTGGTTTTGGTGATAGGTGGATAGATTTAAACATTAAATTCGTGTAAATAGTGAAATATTCAGTGTTAGTTAATGGAAAGCTAGGGAATGGGATTATATCTACAAGGCCTTAAGCAAGGAGACCCTTTGTCTCCTTATCTATTATTACTGTGTGCAGAAGGGTTAAGTGCTATGATTCAAAATTATGAAAGAATAGGGACTATAAAAGGGGTTTCCATTTGTAAGGGTGGTATTAGTATCAATCATCTACTCTTTACTGATGATTGTATACTTTTTGCAAATCAAATATAAAGTAGTAGAGATCAGTGAAACAAATCTTGGATAGCTATGAATAAGCTTCTGGGCAGAAAATGAATATGCAAAACACTTCTATTTTTTTTAGTATAAACACAAGTCCAACTATTAGAGATGAATTAGTACAAGACATGGTGTTAGGGTTTGTGGGGATGCTGAGAGTACATGGGGTTACCTACAATGGCTGGGAAGTCCAAAAATAAGGTTTTTAGAGGAATTAAGGAGAGAATATGGGATAGAATAAAGAGTTGGAAGAATCTTTGTCTCAAGTAGGCAAAGAATTTCTTATAAAAGCAGTATTACAAGCAGTCCCTCTTATGTAATGAGTGTTTTCAAATTACCAAATCAGTTGTGTAAGAAAATCTCTTTTATGAAGACTCGGATTTTTCGGAGGCATATGAATCAAGATAGGAGAATTCAGTAGAAGAAATTGTAATACCCCACTCCTTCCTTTTTACGTACGCTTCTTCTTTCTGACGTACGTTCATTCTTTCTAATATAAGCAAATCTGAGGACAGGATTATGTAACTGTCTGCCCCTTCTCTCTAGCTACTGGAAGCCTCGTCATGTGTGCCAAACCACGATGGCGTGTCTCTCAAGATATTATTGACTTCTAAGGCACACCAAGTGATTTAAATGTACTGAAAATATTTATAAGAAGTATTTTTAGTGTTATTGAACTCAGCTTGATTTTAAATACGACAATTATAATATTTTTCAAGAGCTCCAAAAATATTATAATTGTCGGAAATCATTTTAATATTATTATTAAAAGGATTTCAATTATTTAAAATATTATGGGATTTAAATTATGTTGAAAGCTTTAACTAATTAAATGGTTTTATCCTTTTAAATATATTAAATAAGATTTCATCATTTATTAATGATGAAGGAATTTTATTTTATAAACTAAAGTTAGTTTAAATAATATTCTACCTTAATTCCTCTAAGTGCTTTTAATTAAGTTAATGTTTACGCATTTTCAAATCAGTGTTTTAATCTTCCACCGTTAGATCGTTTTGAGGATCACAAGACGAAGGGACTGGGTTAAATAATCAGACCCCTCTTCCTTCTCCCTCACTTTTCCCTCTCCTCTCTCTCTCTCCTCCCTCCCTCAGCTCACGCGTATGCAGTACGCTGTCCCTCTCCAAGTCGTGTCTTCCACTGCCCAGCCAGGTGCCGTCATGCGCCGGTGACACCTCCACCACCATCGACCTCCTCTCACGCCGGTGACCCCCCATCGGCAAAGCCAGCCCCCATCTCGCAGCCACCTTCCCCGTCGCACGCACGAAGAGACCCATGCACAGCCTCACCGTGCGCAACACCTAACGCCGCCGTATGCAATCACCACCCTGCCACCGCCAGCCTCCCCTCTCACCGGTGAACTCCTCCCATCGAACCCGAAGCCATGGGAAGCCCCTCTTCCCCCCGCCCCCCCTCCGTTGCATGCACGCACGAAACCCATTTATGGGTTTCGCAAGGCTTCAAGGCCACCGACGGCCCTAGCGCCACCGTGTGCCGATTCTAGCTCCACCATGTGCTTCCCCATCCCTCCCCCTTCCTCCTCCACGTGACCCGAGGCCCATAGCCTCCCTCCATCGCACGGGCTCTCTCCCTCCGTCACGCACGGGTTATCCCCTTTCCAGCGTCATGCTTCGCCACCCATGGTGTCTAACCACCATCATGAGCCTCCTCTAGCCACCACCGACACATCCCTACCACCCATGGCCCCGACTGCCATCCATGCATGCACACTCTCCCTCACTCTCTCTCAAGGCATCTCCCCCTCACACACTACCATTCCTCTCTCCACCACCGTGGACCACCGTGCCGCCACCTCCGAGCCTCCACGGCTCCACCAGCAACTCCCTTAGATGAACCTTAGGTCCAAACCACCACGTTATGTGGTGGGTAGCCACTGCACGTGATGGACAGCCACTGCGTGTAGCTGACCGCCACTGCGTGTAGCTGACCGCCACTGTACAAGGCTAGATCCGTCATGTTACGCTCCTTGCCACCATCACAAGGCCACCACAAGCCCTTCCAAGACCACACTTAGCTATCCAAACGCCCAAACAACCACCGTACGTGGGTTAGTCACCAAGCACGACCCTTCCGGCATCATCGACTGCGACGATCAGCAAGCAACGCATGGGTTATCTCGTCTATGGTATAACCCTTTATCCCTCATTATTTATGTTAGATATTGATTAGTTGATTAGGTTGTGGACTGTGCTGTTAGTATTGTGGAGTTCTGTAATGCCCGTCCTTGTGGTGAGACTTTTTACAAAATATTTTTATAAAAGGACGACAGGAATTACCGTCCGATTTAAAACTTTTCACTTGCATACCCAGGGTGCAAGACTCGACGTTTATAATTTAAAATTTGCTTTGATCATAAAAGAGGTTTACAGCAGAAAACATAAATCTTGAAATAAAAAGGCGTCTCGTACGTTTAAAACTCGTGCCTAGACTTTCGTGCTCTTCCCCGTAGGCCGTGTCCATCCTGATTGTGCAGTTCCTATGGGGGAGCGACATGCATAAAAACTAAAATGAGTCGAAGACTCGTAAGCATTACTTCATACAGTTAAAATATAACAACATAGGTTTTTAATCATGCATTCATCACTCGTACATACTGTTACGTGCATGCATGTGTCTTGCATGCGTTCGTTTGAAAATGTAATTGGACGGGGCTTTCCTTTCAAAAGACTTTCCTTTATTTAAAACGTGTCCTCCGTCAGTAACTTCATTTCTTCAAGAGCCGCTATACGGGGTTTTACTTTTAAAAAGGCTTTCTTGTCGTAAAACGTTTCCCCTGTCAGTGCCTTCATTTCTTAAAGAGTTCGTGCTCTCGTGCTCTTGTGCTTACATGCATTCGTGCATACATACATTCTTCCTTATCACTTTCATAGGCCAGTACACACTGTTACGCCCCGTGTATTTGGGGTTAGCGGTCTTCCTTTAGACTCGGATTCGGCCCATGGCCACAGGCTGGGAATCCCATTTCATAGGGGGCAACACTGGGTGCACTTCCAGTACTACTTACCCGACATTGCAATCTGCCCATTCATTGGTACCCTTTCATTCATTCATGTGGCCATTACGTGTCTTTATAGATTCATGCTTTCATTTCTTTCTTTCTTGCTTTTCCTTCATGCGTTCATTCTTTCATGTCAGCTCGAAAGAGCTGGAGCTTTCGTTCAGTTCTTTCTTTCGTTTTACAGTCCTTTCTTTTCATGAGAAAACATTTCTTTTCATGAGAAAATATCGTTTGGGGCGTAAGCCCGGAAAAGGTCTTTTCGTCTTTCAGTTCATTTCAATTATATCTTTTCTTTAACGGTTCGTTCTTGAAAACTTCATTTGAGAACATACATGAGCTTAAACGTCAGCTTTCGTGGCATCCCATAAGCGTCACCTTGAACGTTGTCAATCATGGCATCCACGAGCGTCACCTCGTGGCACAAATGAGAGCGTCGGTTCGTAGGATTCAGAAAAGCATCCGCTTTCATGCCTTTCATGCATCTTCATCAATTTATGGATTTTCTTAGAAAATACATACAATAGATACAGTGTATAGTCATCCATTCACATGTGTACAATTAATACTTTGGTTGCGTAAAAAGGGGCTGCCAAGGAGGGGCCATACATACTTATACCTTTGAAGACTTAGCATTTTCTTCCTTAAAGCGTCTTTCATTTTTTTTTTTTGTAAGCATCTTAAGGGAAAAACGTTTCTTGTATCTTTGAAAACTCTAGAAGAGTATGAACGTAACACTTACCTGGACTCCATGCTACTTGCATGTCATGCAGTCCATTCATGCTTGTCAGATGGCAACCTACATGCATACACATAAGCTTAATGTCATTTTCTATCTAATGCATAAGCAACTTGAACTATAAATAGAACTACGCTATACTAGGAACACTCTCCTTCTATCCCGTGCACTTATGTGCCCTTTACTATGTTAAACCCTTTGGGGACCACTTATGGTCACCACATCTTCCAACTCAAGTCTTTTCTCAAGTGCTCATCCACTAAAGTGAACCCATGATTCACCTTAGGATTAAGACACTAAGACATTCGTCTTATTCTTCTCATAATCACATTCCGACGCATGATTCCGACCGATGGAATCATGCATACCGATCCTAGATAATACGCTCGTCACTACCTTCCTGCATTTTAGCCTACACTAAATCCTCATTCCCAGCCTACACATATACTCTAGCCCCTTATCACCTAAGATCAACATACAAAATACGTTGATCACCAGTTTCGAGGGACAAGGGCCATACTCCGATACCAGCCTTCTCTTAACCCGGCTAGCATGGCTCTTCATGCTATCTGTCCCTTTTGACAGTTCATCCCAACACTTAACACGACAAGACTCCATTCACAACTACGTCTCATGTCACATCATATGGCTCGAGACTATTCCCAAGCTACACCGTGACCTTGTCACGTTACCCAACCTTCTGGTATCTAAATTTCTAACTCATCACAAGTACAGTTCCTCATGTACTCTCGACACAACGTGACATTTTGTCACGTTCTCCTTACGCCACTCCTACACTTTAACACTTCACCCATCATAAGCATGACTTCCAATAACCACGCCACTTCGTGACGTTGCCCAGTCATGCTTCCGCTGCGTACTCTTACACTTGTTCCACTACTTCGCCCATCACAAGCACGACTATCAGTAGTCATGTCACTTCGTGACAGTCCTCAGTTATGCTTCCGCTGCGCACTCTTATACTTGTTCTGATACTTCACGCATACTCCTAGCCATAAATCCATCACAGTGACACTTGTCACCTCGGATTACAGGCTATGCCAAAACTACTTCAGGACACTGTTCCACAATTCCTGACACTATCCATCACGTTCCACGCCCATCAATTACATAACCATCCTTATCTCATCAATTACACCACACGGAGTGTCGCTGCCATGTGGAGTACACTCCACGTATACTCCCTTCTTACATACCACGCCACATCACCACTATGGCGTACCCGCCATATAGTGCATCACTATACCACATGGAGTATATTCATTATGTACTCCATCCACATGCATTACGCCACATCACCAATATGGCATACACGCCATATGTTGCATCATCACTCCATTACATGGAATACACTCTGCATATATTCCATGCACGTTACGCCACATCACCACTATGGCATACCCGCCATATGATGTGTCACTCCACTACATGGAATACACTCCTCGTATACTCCATACACGTTACGACACATCACCACTACGGCATACCCGCCGTATGGTGCGTCACTCCATCACATGGAATACACTCCGCGTATACTCCATGCACGTTACGACACATCACCACTATGGCATACCCGCCATATGGTGCGTCACTCCATCACATGGAATACACTTCGCGTATATTCCACGCACTTATGACACATCACCACTACGTCATACCCACTGTATGGTGTGTCACTCCATCACATGGAATACACTCCGCATGTATTCCATGCACTTATGACACATCACCACTACGGCATACCCGCCGTATGGTGCGTCACTCCATCACGTGGAATACACTCTGCGTATATTCCATGCACTTACGACACATCACCACTACGGCAGGTAGTATGGTACGTCACTCCATCACATGGAGTACACCTCGCGCGTACTCGATTTATACACACTATGCCATACCGAGTACACCTCACACGTACTCCATACACGTTACATCAGTAAAGCACATGGAGTACACTCCATGTGTACTCCAATTACATGCACTATGCCACAAAGTACACTCTACTCGTACTTATCCCACTCCACATGCCACATCACCATTATGGCATATCCGCCACATGGTGCATCGCTCCGCCACTTGGAGTACATTTCCAATGTACTCCCTGCATGCATGTTACACCACACAGAGTACACTTAACGTGTACTCTTCCCGTTCCACAATATGCTAGGAGAGTATATTCCACATATACTCTCCTCATCTCACACTACACCCCACACAGAGTACACATAGCATGTACTCTTCCCATTCCACACATGCTATGCCACCATTACAACAGGGTCCACAACATTGCACAGCGCACTACCCAATTACACTCAACACTTCACAGTACATTACATGGCACAACACATCTCCATCCAACATGTATATGCCCAACACTTCACTACACAGAATGTCCAACACTTCATTACACAGAATGCCCAACACTTCATTACACAGCATCACATCACAATACCACAACTCCACAAATACTAACAACATAGTCCACAACCTAGTCAACTAATCAATATCCAACATAATTAATGAGGGATAGAGCGTTATATCATCGATGGGATAACCCGTGCGTTGCTCGTTGATTGTCACAGCCGATGATGTCGAAAGGGTTGTACGTGGCAGCTAACCCACGTACGGTAACTGTTTAGGCATTTAGATAGCTAGGTGTGGTCTTGGAAGGGCTCGTGATGGCCTTGTGATGGTGGCAAGGGGCATAACACGGTGGATCTAGCCGTGTACAGTGGCAGTCAACCATGCACAGTGGCTGTCCATCACGTGCAGTGATTACCCACACATAAAGTGATGGTTTGGACCTAGGGCTTGTCTAAGGGTGGTGCGGTGAATCTCGTGGTGGAGTTGGGGTGGCACCACAGTGGCTCACGGTGGCGGATCTGGCCATACCGTGGAGGAGAAGCCGTGGGAGAGTGAGAGAGAGTGTGCTCTCGTGGGTGGCAGATCGGGGCCGTGGGAGGTTGGGTTGGCTTGGTGGCGGCCTGAGGAGGCTAGAGGTGGTGGTTACCAGCCGTGGGTGGCGGTGCACGGCGTGCAACCCGTGCTTGAGAGAGGAAGGACCCGTGAGGTGGAGGAGGGGGTTTCTGGCCATGGGTCACGTGGGGGAACTCGAGGAGGAGCCATGGTGTCACAAGGTGGTCGTGGGTGCTGCGCATGGCGGCGCTAGAGGTCGTGCACGGTGAAGCCGTGCGTGGGTCTCCTTGTGCGTGCGTGTGTGCGAAGGAGGGAAGGTGGCTGTGCAACGGGGGCTGAGTTCGCTGGGGGGGTGGTGGCCGGTGGCAGAGGAAGCTGCCAAGGGAGTGGTGGCATTGGAGGCGGCGCACGGCGGTGCAGTGACCTTGAGCCCGTTCGGGCTTCACACTTCTAAGGGAGAGGAAAAGAGAGCGTGAGAGGGAGAGATTGGCTTGGATGGACTTGCCGAAGGGAGAGAGGGCCAATGGTGCCGGCGGTGAGAGCTGGTGGCGCACGGCGGCACCGGGCTGAGGCCTTAAGCTGAGGGCTACGGGGAAAAGTGAGGGGGGGTCTGGGTATTTAACCCAGTCCCTTCGTTCGGGGATCCACGTAATGATCTAATGATGAGGAATTAAAATACTTATTTGAAAATGCGTAAACGTTAACTTAATTAAAAGCACTTAGAGGAATTAAGGTAAATATTATTTTAAACTGACTTTAGTTTATAAAATAATGTTCTTTATTATTAATAAAATGATGAAGTCTCACTTAACATATTTAAAAGGGTTAAACCATTTAATTAATAAAAGTTCTCAACATAATTTAAATTTCTTAATATTTTAAATAACTGGAATCATTTTAATAATTAATATTAAAATGATCTCCGACAATTATAATATTTTGGAGCTCTTCAAAATATTATAATTGTCTCATTTAAAAACAAGTTTAACTCAACGGTACTGGAAATATCTCATATAATTATTTCCAGTACATTTAAAACACTGGATGTACTTTAGAAGTCACTTAATATCTTAAGAGACACGCCATCGTGATTTGGTACGCATGATGAGGCTCGCAGTCGCTAGAAGGAAGGGCAGATGATCACATAATCTCTGCCTTTGGGATTTGCTTACTTCATAAAGACGAAACATACGTCAGAGGGGAGAAGCGTACGCAAGAAGAAGGTGCTGGGTATTACAAGTTCGTTGTATTGGGATGTTCTGTGTAGTGAAGTGTTGGGCATATCTGTGTAGTGTGTTGTGAAGTGTTGGGCGTAGTTGGAAATTGTGCTATGCAGTGTTGTGGACTGTGCGGTGTAGTGTGGTTGTGGAGTATGTGCTCTATTGGTGATGTGGCATGTGGAATGGGAATAGTACACGCTGAGTGTACTCTTTGTGTGGCGTAGTATGGGATAAGGAGAGTATATGTAAAATATACCTTCCTGGCGTATTGTGAAATGGGAAGAGTACACGTGAAGGGTACTCCATGTGGTAGAGTAATGCACCATATGGCAGGTATGTCATAGTGATGATGTGGCGTAGAGAATATGAAGGAAGTGTACTCCATGTAGTGGAGTGATGCACCATATGGTGGGTATGCCATAGTGGTGATGTGGCGTAGAGTGTGTGAAGGGAGTACACAGAAAGTGTACTCCATGTGTTGGAGTGATGCACCATATGGCAGGTATGCCATAGTGGTGATGTGGCGTAGTGTGTGTGAAGGGAGTACATGCGGAGTGTACTCCATGTGGTGGAGTGATGCACCATATGGCGGGTATGCCATAATGGTGATGTGGCGTAGTGTGTTTGAAGAGAGTACACACGGAGTGTACTCCATGTGGTGGAGTGATGCACCATATGGCGGGTATGTCATAATGATGATGTGGCGTAACGTGTGTGAAAGGAGTACACGAGACGTCTACTCCATGTAGTGGAGCAATGAGCAATGCACCATGTGGCGTGTATGTCGTAATGGTGACAGATCGTAGCGTATGAAAATGGAGTATACATAGAGTGTACTCCACGAGGCAGTGACACTCCGTGTGGCGTGTCGCAGAGAAAATGATGGTTGTGTGATTGATGGGCGTGGAATGTGATGAATAGTATTGGGAATTGTGGAACAGTGTCTCGAAATAGTTATGGCGTAGCCTGTAGTCTGAGGTGACAAGTAGTCACGTGAAGTGTCACCGTGATGGACTTATGGCTAGAAGTATGTGTGAAGTAGCAGAACAAGTATCAGAGTAATGCAGCTGCAGCATGACTGGGCAACGTCATGAAGTGACGTGGTTATTGACAGTCGTGCTTATGATGGGTGAGGAGTTAGTGTAGAAATGATGTAGCAGGATGGTGACAAGATGTCACGATGTGATACGACGTGCATGAGGGATCGTACTCGTGATGAGTTAGGAGTTGGCGTAGAAATGATGTAGCGGGATGTCAGGTCACTTGACAAGATCATGGTGTAGCTTGGGTGTAGTTTCGAGCTATATGACGTAACATAAGGCGTAGTTGTGAATATAGTATTGTCGTGTTAAGTGTTGGGATGAACTATCAAAAGGGACGGGTAGCATGAAGAGTCATGCTAACCGGGTTAAGAGAAGGTTGTTATTGGAGTATGGCCCTTGTCCCTACGAGCAGGTGATCAATAGGTTATATGTTAGTCTCAAGTGATAAAGGGATAAGGTACATGTGTAATCTGGTTAAACACGTGCCAGACGGATTCACCAAATGTAATGGGTAATTTGTCCTTGACCCAGTTACACGGTGCTTAAGCATCATAGTTGGCTTAGAGCTGTGTGGCTTGTATGAATGGAAATGAAGATTTAATGTGGGCTAAGAGCTTTGGCATTGCCAAGTCTAAAATTTAGTTAGAATTTTAACTTTTGGCTATAGTATTAATTTTTGACTAAATGAGTCTACATTGGACTAGCTATCTTAAAGTTAAAATAATAAGATAATAATATTTTTTTTTTACAAATACAATTCATATATTTCCTAGATCTTCATGCTTTGTAAAAATAATGTATCTACTCTATCAATATTCGCAATCAGTAGAATAAATAATGTGCATGCCATGCATGTTTTAACATTCAAAGAGAGAGGGAAGTGATGAAATAATAAAATATTACTTTCCATTGTGAATAGTAGCTAGCCATGTTTGGAGAGGACTTAAGATTTACTGTAGCTCAAGTCTTAAGTTTTGGACTTTTAGCTAGTCCAATGTGGAAGCTTTTTCTCACATCTAGCTAAAGTTTAGCATTGGCATTTGGCTAGTCCATTGTCAATGCTCTAAGGTGCATAGAGGTAGTAATGGGTGTATTATCTAGGACTGGGATGCGTGATTCCATCAGTCGGAATCATGCGTCGAATGTGGTTAGTAAGAAGAGTAAGACGAATGTCTTAGTGTCTTAATCCTAAGGTGAATCATGGGTTCACTTTAGTGGATGAATACTCGAGGCAAGACCTTGAGTTGAAAGATGTGGTGACCGTAAGTGGTCCTCGAAGGGTTTAACATAGTAAAGTACACATAAGAACATGGGGTAGAAGAAGAGTGTTCCAAGTGATGTGTAGCTCTATTTCTAGTTTAAGTTGCTTATGCATTAGATAGAAAATGATGTTAAGGTTATGTGTATGCATGTAGGTTGCCATCTGACACACACATGAATGGACTGCATGATATGCAAGTAGCATGGGTCCAGGTAAGTGTTACGTTCATAATTAAATTTCCTTGTGTTTCTAACTTTAGTAACTAAATTTCTAACTTTTAGAATACCCTCTTACAATTCCTTGTGTTTCGCGCTTTATTCTTGTAGAATGTGACTATCTATGTAAGTTAGCTCTTAAATTACTATTAGTTTACTATGTATGTGTGATGGGTAAGGGAACTATAGTTTATGTTCGTATGTTGTTTTATATACCATGTCATCACATGTTTATCTATTACACGAATTATTTTGTAATGAAATACTTATCTATTACACAATATATTCTGTCTGATGTTACTATCAGTTGTAAGTAAGTGACAATACGTATGCTATCTGTTACATGTATGTCAAGTCACGTAATATTCACTGTCACATGTTATGCCATGCTATGAAATGTTGTTTGTTACATGTTATGCCATGTTATGAAATATTGTCTATTACATGTATGCCATGTTATGAAATATTGTCTGTTATATTTATGTCCCAAAGTATGTTATGTCTGTCGTCTTACGTTCATGTCACATCACATTACAAAATTTCATGTATGCCAGTTAAGTTACTCATGTCAATCACGACCCTATGCGCTAGAATAAGGTAATATCATAGTAGAACTCCTTTGTTCAAGCTGGAGTGTCTAAATAGGTGTGAAATTTTCTGGGTTGACGAAGTATAGTCAATAGGTTGCGAATGGGGCGTAACTAGTTGGTTATCGGAGCGCGCCAAACACTAATGCTGATGGAGCCACACTATATGTTACGTGTGTCCACAGCAAGTGTGGCACAAACAATTTATGGAGCCACAACAATTGTGGAGTATACACTACATGAGACACAACAATGTATTAATGCACTCACAGCTGCTATAGACACCTATGGTGTGATGTAATAATCGACAAGGACACACGGCTTAAGGGGACCCGTGTAGCACCCGTATGATCACTTTTATTAATTAAGTTTATTGAATAAGATTCCAAGTTCATGTATTTTACGTTCAAGTCATACTTCACGTTATATTATGTTTAAGTTTACATTCATGTCAATCATGGTAACCCCATCAGATAAGAAGACGCAATCATGGTAACCCCATGAGATAATAACACGCAATCATGATAACCCTATGAGATAAGAATAGGCAATCATGGTAACCCCATGAGATAAGACTACTCTATCATGGTGAGCCCATGAGACAAGAATATGTTTCAAGTTCATGTTTATGCCATGTTATGTTTAAGTTCAAGTTCATGTTCATGTTATGTATGTCCACGTCCATGCTATGTTTCAAGTCCATATTATGTTTCAAATTGACGTTTATGTCAGGTTATGTTCACGTTGATGTTATGTTCAAGTTCATGTTCATGTTATGTCATGTTCACGTTCACGTTATATTTCAAGTTCAAGTTTATGTTATATTATGCTCAGGTTCATGTTATGTTCAAGTTCATATTCAAATTATGTATGTTCACGTTCATGCTATGTTTCGAGTCATGTTATGTTTCGAGTCAGTCCATGTTATGTTTTAAGTTCACGTATATGCCATATCAAGTCAAGCTAAGTTTCAGTTTCAGTTCAAGTTATGTCATTTATGCCATGCTATATGTCAAGTTATGTCATTTATGCCGAGCTATATGTCAAGTTATGCTATGCTTACTTATGACTTTGATTATATATTCATGCTTTTACTGTCATGCATGCATCATTAACTTGTGTGGAAGTTTCCTGTTAACTTTCTGAGATTTATAATCAAATCTTATCGTGGTAATCCCAACTACCATTCCCCTCAAATCGTAGGCGATGTGCTAGGATCAGAGTAGGGAGCAAACACTAACAGACTGGAGACGGTTGACTAGACGCGTAGATGCAACACGGAGCTTGCAGCCTCCATAGTTAGGTCTTTGGATAGTATTCTAGCATGGTTAGTCGAGTTATGTGAGTTACTCAACGAACTAGCCCAATAGTGTATTTTGGCAATGTAATTATGGAGCCATGTTTCCGTTATTTTGGGATTACAATCTTTTGAGACCCGTGCTGTAATCGTGGATGTTTTAAGTATACATGGTTTATGTTTTAATTATTTGGGATATTATAAGTTTGGTGCATAGTTATGCTCAAGAAAAAAATTATCCACTGCGAATATTGCATAATGTTAGATGTATGTTAGAAACATTGCATCTTATATGTCATGAACAGGGAGATGTAACCTTGTGTTGCATGTCCCGACGCTTCGGATGCCCCTCCGATCCCAAACGGATTCTGGTGGTGTCACAAAAACTATTACACATTAATATAAAACTATTACAAACTAATCTAAAAAAGATTACAAGTAGTTTGAATAGCTTAAGAATAACAATACATCACAAGAACAAAAATAAATAAATAAATGTAACAAAATTACAAATCTATTTGAAAAACATAGTCCTTCCAACGCCAAGTGTTCAATAAAACCTAAAAAAAAAATAAGGATAAAAATGAGGATATGTTGTCTCAAAAAGAAAAGAACTCAAGTAGGAAAAAATAATAACATAAGTACAAACTACATAGAATGAAATAACAAACAAATAGTGTATCAAACTATCAATGTGAAGTCGAAGTAGATTGAGATGGAGCCTCTTTTCCTGAACTCGTCCCTACAATAATTGAAATCAAAATTAAGTTTGTCATGTAAATTTAAAACAATCTATGTAAGAAATGAGTTAATTAAGAGCAATTATCGCTTCCAGTGTGATCAACATCCCCCACCTCGTAGCTCTCCGCAAAGTCCACCAATTCTTACATACCTAAATTGATTTCCCTTTAATACAATTCTTAGTGGAAATCAAAGTATCCACAGTGCTAAGACACAACAAACTCTTAAACGAATCTAATATGCACTCCCCGATGCTAAATGAAAACTCTAAAGCTACGATAGAAATATGGATGACCAAAATACTATGGACTATCTATAAGAACAGGATACTTGATGGCATTTACCTTTCGCCAATCTAAAATATCAAATTCCTCTACATATGGGTGTAACACCGCAGACAAGTATCTCTCCAAGTCTGATTGGCCGTCTAAACTCTTTCAAAGTTCATGGCTATTGCCAAACCTCAAACCTCAATTGCACTTTTTCAATTTATCGACTTTGAGATAAGGCAATGTCGTGGATGGTGGAACATTGATATTAACCACCTTGAATTCAGTGAACTCATCATACAACCATTTGAGGCTATCCTTAACCTTCAACGTTAGTTGATTTGCTCATTCCTTCCCACTAGTGTTTCCCAACCCATACACCATTCCATCAATTTTGTACCACGGGTTAAGAACAATAGTAACATATTGCAAAACTTTGATCGTACTCAAATCTCACCAATATGCCTCATACTTGAGCCTAATGTTCAATGTTATAATACATAAAGTAGGATTAACCTTTTTGCATATTTCATCCAATTGCTCATTTACTTAAAAAGCTTGTTGACAATATTCATTTGATAATACAAAGAATCATAAATGGTGCATGTGACAAAGACTCGGATACTTTCCTCCCTTCTTTCTCATCAAAGTGGCGGGCATATTGCATGTCCCTCATCTCTCATGGCATCAAATGCATTTATATATTGTACGAGTGTTTCTAACATAAAAAATGTTGAGTTCCATCTTCTAGCATCAACAGATAACATCTTCTTACATTTAATATCCACAACAAGAACAAAGGTCCTAAATTTCTCAAGTCTAGCTATTGAAGATCTCACAAACCTCACTATCTTTTTTACACTTGCAACCGACTTATTAACATATTTCAAACCAACATTCACAATAAGATTGATGAATTGTGCATAAAATAGAACATGCAAAAACTCACCACCCAATATAGACATATTTTCCTCTCTAACTCTATTCTTCGAATACTCAAATGCGGTATCATTTGGCGAGGCATTATCCATTGCTATTGTCACCACCCACTCTAAACCCCACCCCTTTATTCCGGACTCCACTGTCTTTACAATGGTATCACCTTTGTGATCGATGATTAAACAAAATTTAAGAACCATTTTGCATAACCTCCAATCACTGTCTACAAAATTAGGAGTTAAACACTGGTAGTTCAAATTCTGGATGGATTCCCATGTATCAATGTCAAGGAAAATTCTTTGACCCTTCAACAAATCCTTCTTAAGCTCATATATTTTAAGAACATCCTTCACTACTGTGTGGCGAGAATAAATGTTAAACCTAGGTTCCAAGTTCTTAGAGTAGGCTTTGAACCCTTCACCCTCCACCCTACACAAACCGAAATAGTATCTTGTTAATTATTATCATAAGAGCTAAAGACCTTCTACACCTATCCGGGTCAAAATTTACAAACTCCTTCAATTTATTGTTTGCAATGCTCTCATTCATCATTTTCTAACTATTAAACTATCAATGTGCGGTCGAAATAGATTGAGATGGAGACCATTTTTCCAAACTTGTTTTTATAACAATTGAAATCAAAATTAAGTTTGTTCTTCTAAATGATTCTTCAGCAGGGAAGTGCCACGTCATTTATAGTGATAACCATAAACAACACCAATATAATTACATTTTGTTTGTGGGTCAATGGGGTTACCACTCTCTAATTTTGTAACATGTTCCCGTAGGACGGAGACAGCTTTTATCTTTGGTAGACCCATGGGTGTAGAAGACGTAACACTAGCTCTAGTATTTGTACTTGGAGATGTGTTATCATCACCGACACTGGCACAATCACTATTATCCAATGAACTTATCAAACTGTCAAACTTCTGACATAATACAAAGTATAAAAGATTTTAGGTTCTTACAATTAAACAAAATTACACTTGATTAGGGTTTCAAGTTTTTCAATTTGAGACCCTAATCAAACATTAGAGTCTCAATCCAAAACTCCAATTTATATTAGGCTCTTCCTTACTATCTCTAAGCTTGACTTCTTGCTCTATACGAAGATGATGGCCTAAATCTTGTAGAGACAGGTCCTCCTTATATATTTCAGACTTTTTTTTATAGTCTTTCCATAATTGAGAAAGTTTATCAAAATGGATGAAACCGATATAGAACCATCCATTTTCATATTACATGAAATGATCAGGAGTATGCATAATGACAAGCCTACAATGTATCATTTTATAAAGTTTGGTGGCAGAAAATTCTTACTTGTGGCGTCTTCTAAATTAATGTATTGAGCCTCAAGTGAATACAAATAATCCTTGGTGGTTGCCTTGTTCTCATAAGTGCCAAAAAATGTGCCAGAAATTACATTTCAAATATGTCCCTTGCAGATTTAGTCGTGTTGTTCTTGTTTAATCCTTGCTTGACTCTAACCATTTATCTCATCCTCACTTGCATAAGGCTTGGGAGTGGCTAGAGCATACACAACCTTGAGACTGGCTATGAGAAAATGCGTCCTCTTTTGCCAACATCGAAAATTGGCTTCATCAAAGTGTTTGGGTTTAACAAAGTCCACAACAAACTTTCTCAAACTATGCACAATAGTTAAACAGAAATTGTCTTAAGATTGTTGGACTAAATGGGGTTGTATGAGAAGAAGGGAGTAAAAGGTTTTGCTTTAGGGCACACACAATGTTGCTTTCATCAAGATAATATCCATCTCCACCAATAACAGTATGCACACGATTTTTTAATAAATTTGACTTCAAAATACATTGAAGTCCAAAATAAGTATATTATATGATTGTGTGATACACAAATAAAATTAGATTTGAAAACCCTGCAGTTATACTATTCTGCCAAGAGATTAGTCATTTATTTTCTACAAAATAAATAGATACTAATCACTAGTTTGAACAAATGAAAGCCTCTTGAAAGAGAGAGAATTTCAAAAACTTCTTTAAATAAATAAACCCGTAGGCTTAAGCACATATTTATAGATGACTAAAGGATGTCAACAAGAAGTTATAATTTTTTTTTGGATTAAATATTCAAATAGTTTATGTGATTTGTCTCCACGACACATTAGGTACGTCCCTTAGTTTTAAATTTGAACTTTTTACTGTTTATACTTTCAATTTTGATCAAATTAATCATTTCTTTACAATTTCATTAGTCAACTGTTAAATGTCAGGTCAACACTAATAAAAAGTTTTAAAATAATTAAAAAACACAAATAATATAACAAATTTAAAAAAAAAAAAAACTTCTAAAAGAAATTCAATTTAAAACGAATAACTATGTTTTCCTTTTGAGTTATATTGTTTTTCTTATGAGTTATATTTTTGTTTAAAGAAACAATTGATTGAAATTTAATTTAGAAACATTTTTAGTTTTAATTCCAAGTTAAATCCTAAAAATTTTGTTTAATTAGTTTTAGAAGTTAAAACTGGGATGAAATCCAAAATATGATATTCATTTTAAATTTATTTTTTTTAAGAATTTGTTTAATTTTTAAATGAAATTTTAATATGATTTCTGTATTTTTTTTTTAATTTTTTAAAAAATTAAGACTTGACTCATTGTCCATTATAAATGGATTTCCGAAAATTGTTTTCTATTTCTAGATTTATATATGTCGTATAAAATTGGAGAATCTATTTTATTTCCAAAAAAAAAAAAAAAATAGAGAGTTGGTGAGACAATATCTTTCGAAGGCGACGATCAGTAGTTGGTCTGAGAGGATGACCAGCCACACTGAGATTGAGGCACTACTCAGACTACTAGTTTTTAATTTTTAATGGTGTTGACCTATGACTACTAACAGCTAACTAATACAATGATAAGAAAAGGATTAATTTTGACCAAAGTTCAAAGTATATGGAGTAAAAATTAGTTCAGATTTAAGACTCAATGACTAATTTGTTTGGATGGTAAAGCACACGAACTATTTTAATATTTAACCCTTTTTATTTTGTTAAAATGGTTTCAAAATCGTTATATACTCGCACGTGTTATCAAATGATAGATGTGTTTGACTTGGACTAACAGTCACACTTGCTATATCCAACTAGCTAAGGCTGAGCACCGACTGAGTAGGAGTCAACATCCAAAAGATCCGATTCCAACTTTTGTTGATGTTCGAATTTGAACTCTAACTCTAATCCAATATGTTAGAGCAAAGTCGGATTTGGGTTTTATACTTTTATTGGAGCAGTGTCGAAATGAAGTTGGAATTTGACTCCAACTCAGACCATTTTATCAGAACTCCGACGCCAATGATGCTGAGTCGAAATCAGAATCAGATTTTCAGATATTTGCAATGCTCTATTTGCACTGTTTCGAGTATGAAAAGAGGCAACCCTTGATATTTAATTTTCCCGTGACCCTTTTGGGACCGCTAATGATGGGCTGTTGGGCAGCGCACGGGATGATTGTGATGATTGTGCACCTAGGCCCGCAAGCCCAAATCCCAAACAAAGCATTAATTAAAAAGAGAAACTCTATTTGCACACGGGAGGGGTACCCCCCGCGTACACAGGCCTCCACGTGGATTTCAGAAACGGCTGCATTTCATTTACAGCATGTAGAAGCAGATAGACTCCCAACGTTGTGTTTCATTTGCAGCCCTCAACTGACCTACTCCCCTTCATCTTCGTCACAGACACCAACGACCAAGAGCATCCCCACCCACGAAGAGCTACCACCACGACGAAGACCTCTTTGCTTCCCATCTTCTTCACCATGAAAACAGGTTAGCATTCTCAACTTCATCTTTTTCGTTTTTCATCTTCATTGTCGTGGATCTAACCATGCCCTGCCATTGTCTTCTCCATTCCACGAAGCCCGTAACCCTAACTCACCAATTTCCCACAGCCTTTTCTCTGCAGATTTTTCTCCCTAAAAAATTATGCTAACCATGAAGAGCTCTCAAATTTTAGGGTTGCAAATAGACATGAATTAAAACTCGTAAACGGGTTGTGGTCCACTATGCAAGCATACTCTTCCATAGAATATATACAGGTTAGATATATACTCCCAACAACTTATAATTAAACAGTTCAAAGAGAAGCTTTCCTTAGAGAACTTTGTCTTTGTTCTACAATAATCAGCAAATAGTTTGAACAGATTCCTTAGAGAATGGCAGATTCCTGGAGAAATTTAAACCATTGGGATCTTTTGGTTTTTTCAATTTCAATAATTTTGAGGTCCAAAAAACAAAATGAAAATTTTCTTTTCTAGATAATATGAGGAGCATGATCACTTTCTCAGTTTATTTGACCTCATCTAGTGTCACTGCTGCCATTGTCTCCATTGGGATTTATTACTAGTTGTGTTTATTTTTCAAAAGTGAAAATAGATATGAGATGACATGCTTTGGGGTTTCTTTGTCAATCAAAGCTTTTAATAGATAAATTAAGCATAAAGTTATGTGTTTAAACTTTATTTATTGTCATGCAGTATGGTTTATATTAAAACTGAATAATAGGTAAAGTTAATATTGGATTAGATGACAAATTTAATTATGTACGTTGTATTTATTTGCTCTTGATAACAATCCAGACAATACATTGTATGGTCTGCTTATTTACTTTGTTAGATGTAGTGTTGCCAGTTATTTCTCTGTTCAATGTTGGCAAGTCATTCTTTCCTCTCCATTGTTGTAGGGGAAATATGAATCTTACAGTTTTGCCGACATCTGATCTGCGCCTCTCATTCATTGGAGACAGTGGTGAGATGGAGATATTATTTACCTTGAGACAATGGTGAGACATGAAAGAACATGCATGCACACACACCTACTGTGTCATGATAATTTGAGTGGGCCCTGAGGCTTCAGGTTGTTTGACCCTAAGATTTTCCAGTTTTGATTTGAGAAGAAGATACCAGTTTAACCAAAAGAGTCTTTTTTTTCTTTTTCTCTTTTAACAGATGAAGGATTTACTCAAGAGGAAACCTTCTATTGCTAAATTAACTGGAATCTGTGAGTCATGCCTCAGTTGCTTTGCAACTCATCTTCGTGCCAATCTTGCAGCAACAGTGGGTAGTATACAAGCAAGTTATCCAGGCTCACCTATTCCTCCCTTGGATACCACCACTGAACTGTCTGATACATCTCAGAGTGGACACTCACTGATATCATTTAAATCTATGCGTTCTCGGCACATTGGAAGTCAATCCGTAGAGGCAAATTCATTTCATCCAAGCAGCCTCAGTCCAAGAACCGACTCCTTGAGAATTTGGCCATTACTTTGTCAACTGCAGTTGATGCATCCTCATCAAATAGTTTAGAAAATGATATCACCAGGAATCTGCCATTCTCCCCATCGAGTTTGCTATAGTCACTAAGGAAATTAGTTGTTGCACCTGCTTTATGCCTCACGACTCAAGTCTCTTGTTGTGTCATGTTATTTATTAGTGTTGTGCAGTAATTGGCAGTAACTGGGACCTGTTTTTCATTGTATGTATTGACAAGTTTGTCTAAGGTCATTGTATGTATTGACAAGTATGGTATTGACAAGTTGTTGTATGTATTGAGAAGTTTGTGTAATGTTATATGTGCAAAATTCAAGATTTGGTATTGGCCTGATTTTGTCAACAATGCTTGTCAACAGTTCTTGTCAACATTTCTTGCCTAACCCGATTGGCAACAATCATAATGAAAATACAATTCATGAACTCATATAGGGTAACTCGATTGGAGGAGAGGAAATACATGCCAATCTATCCAAAAACCATTGGCAACAATCTTGTATCTTCTGTTCCAGATAATACACCCATCTAGTTTTGGAGTCAAAACAAAAAGTGACATTAATCTGTGTAATAAATTCTTGCATTAATCTGTCAACTTACAAAAAGTGACATTTACAACTTACAAAAAAACAACTTTAATAAGTAATTACATGCCCCACGATCAAGTACAACATGATAAACTAACAAAAAATGACTAATGTTTCCTCCAAAAAACAAAAAATGACTAATCCATTAGATTGTATCAGCTCTTGAAAATCCTTCACGTTCACTCTTTCACCTCTTTGACCTTCACGTTCAACTTACAAAAAATGACTAATGTTTCTTTTAGAGGATTGTCATTAGTCTCAAAATAATAAACAAACTCAACAAATCCATCAGAGTGACTCCCCTTGAAAACCCATAAATTACATTGGGATTAAAACCCATAAGTTTCCTGCATGTGAAGTAAGAACAAGAAATAGAATTAATATAATTGGAGAACATATTTGGAGGAAAACAGGCTATATATGCTCATAAAAAAATGCTCCAAAATGGATCATGGCATCTACATTTGTCTTCAAGGAGCATAATGCATTTCATGGTCTAGTTAGGTTCCCTACCAATGCTACGCATCATACTTTAACAACTTTCCAATGAAAAACCAGACCATACCTACCAGACCATACCAGACCACAAAATCAGCCATCAGACCATACCAGCCCCACAAAAACTGCATAATTCCACAAGTTATTTTTTATTCAAAAAAAGAACAAAAAAACAGTGATCAAGTTATCCTGTATAGTTCAGTTTTGGATGATTATACCCCTTTTTTTTTTTGTGCTTCAACTTCTATGCATATAAGCTGTGACTTCAATTACAGCATATTTGTCAAGTTACTGTCCTATGAATAAATTTCTCTCATCTACATAATTGCAAGGATTCTCGACCCCAAGAGATCAATGGACTCAAATATGGAGTGTCAGGGGCTTTTATATTACATATGAGTGAGATTTGTTTTTTTCTTGACAAGTAAAAATTTTGTTAATAGTAATAGAAGAATAGGCATAGGCTAGCACATTGGACATATACAAGGGAAAACACCTAGTTAGGAAGAATAAATAGGTACAAGGAAATCATAAAAATCAAGCCTATTAAAATATATTGCATATAGAAATAATGTATTGTCACGACATGATGTAACCATAGTTGCAATCCCCTCTTAACAGTTGTTACCACTATTAAGATTATACTTTCCCTATGTCAATTCTCTCTCTTTTACTAGGCTTTTAAGTTTCAAAGTAAGGCCTTGCCATGGGCAAGAATCCAAGTCTGACCTGATCAGACTCAATAAGGATTTGACCTGAACTTGGGAGATAAATCTCACTAATGGTTCTAATCAAGAGATATTTATATTTAAATTTTAGCATTTTAAAAGGAAACATAAAAGCAAGATCTCCAATATATACCATTTTCATTTAAATTCAAATTGAAACTGAATTTGAACATTGCTTCAATATATATGCATACTAGTGGTTGTGCAGAAATAAATTTAAGGATATTCATCAAACTTACAAGAAATATCTAACTGTTTCTTTACATAGCAGGAAGTTAATATATATTCATCAGATGTTGTACCGCACTATGAGACATAATGCACATCAGTACAATTTGACAAAATATAATTCCTTAGGGCACTTGTTCTTTGCAGTGGAGTAAAAGATAGTTGAACCTCTGCTCAGATTTATATGGGAAAAAATGGGCTTCTTTCTTCTGTGACCACTATACAATGTATTGTACTTCCTAGTTCATGTCGTCGGCTTCACAAAGCTAGGTTGTATTGTACGCTGTCAGTTAACCTTATAATTTGTCAGATAATATTTATGCTATAACAAAGAAACTACTCTTTGTTGCAGGATGGCCAAAGATAGAGAAAAATAGAAAAAAAAACTGCACATAAAACAGAGAATGCTCATACCCACGGGCACTTTCTTTCACAAATCGACCACCGGCACAGATGGTGGTTCGACAGCACAATGACGCGGGTTCGACGGCACCAAGACGAGATGGTTGATGCCCGTTGCTCAGATGGGGAAGGAATGAAGAGGATGAAGAAAATTTTTGAGATGCAAAGCAGGGATGAGTTTAGCGCTAGATGAGATGGGTTTCTAAAATCTAATTTTTTTTTAATTCTTTTATTAAAATAATAATATAAAAGTGACGTGGTTATACCACGTCACACGGTTCCGCAACAGGTACCCAACGCGGGGTACCTGTAGCAGAACTGAATTAAAAATGCTTTTGTGACATTGGACCGATTCAAACATTGTCCATTAGGGCAGAAAATTCAATGGTTTTCTGACGTTGTTCCTATTTCTCAATGATATCCCACGATCAAGACAATTGGCCGAATCCCGCGAAACCATTTCATCGAAGTTCATTGATATCTTCTTTTTATAAAGTAAATCGACTTCGATTCTTGAATAATCCACATCACTTCTGCTTCGATTGTAACAAAAGATTCCCTTTTTTTGTGGAAAAGGCCCGTGTCAATAATTATGATTTTACATATGGACAATTCCTCAATATCTCAAACCTTTTCCATTAGGGCTGAACAACGAATGCTTGGTGCTTTCAACATTGACCTGCTTTACGCGTTTCCTGCTCTAAATATTGACCTACTTTCCATAATCTGATCTCTCTTTTCTCATAACTCATAAATTTCAAAATAAACTCTAAAATAATATTAATAAATATACTTATAATTATATATGTTGAAAATTTTCTATATATGTACATTCATAATATGTTGTCACGAGATTTTAAATGATATATTTTTTTTAATGATTTAAATGGTATTTGTTATATTAAGAGAAAAAATTAGTACATTATTATCATCATATATAATGTAATTTTCGAACAAGTCCAAAAGAGCATGTGAAAGGATCATATAATTGGATGTCTACCTCATCAATGCACTATGCACGATGTATAATAGCAAGCAAAAAAATTATTATTGTTATTATTATCATTGTATATAATATAACTTTCGTGTGAGGCCAGATGACCATGTAAAAAAATCATTATTGCTATTTTTTTATTTTATTTTTTACATTATTGCTATTATTATTACTATTATTATCATTATATATAATATAATTTCGAATGTGCCCAAATGAGCAAGTGAAATGATCTCAGTACATCATGTCTACCTCACTAATGCATTATGCGTTATCATAATGCATGCAGAGAGAAAAAACCATTATTTCTATCAAGTAGAACCACTACATGCATACAACTTTATGCACAACATTATGCATATTGAGTGTCAGCCTCATTATTTTAGATTTTTATTTTTAATTCAAAATTTAAATTTTAAGATTCTCACAATTTCAATACACTACAACACAATTTGTCTTTTGTAATATAGGAAACTGTCACCAAAAATTGCCGAAACGTCACTAAAGATATTTGGTGACGGTTTGAAACCGTCACCATGACCGTCACCTAATATACGTCATAGAAAATAATTAGTGACGGTTTACTGTTGAATGTCACTAAGAATATTTTTAGTGACGGTTGGAGGTGTTCCGTTTGGTTGAACGTTCGAACGTTCCCCTTTTTTTGTGATGGTTGAGAACTGTCACAGAAAGTAACGTTCGAACGTCCAATTGAACGTTCGAACGGCAACCCGACCGATTGGCATTCGAATGAGAGAAGTTGACGTTCGTTGATTATAGTTCGAACGTATCATATTTATGTTCGAATGTTTATGCGTCCGAACGTTAATTATAATAAACGTTCGAACGTTAATGGACTAATGTTCAAACGTTATGGATTTAACGTTCGGACGTTATTTCGAATGTAAACGAATGAGCATTCGAATGCAAGTGGTACGCTCGGAGGTTTGTTCGAATGTTGATTGTTTAATCATTCGAACGTTTTGTTCGTTTGAGGGTTAGTATGTTCGAACGTATATGCCTACGTTCGAATATTACTATAGAGTTTTATGTATTCACGTTTGAACATTGGTTTGAATGGGAACCAATTTTTGAACGTTTTTACTTTACATTCGAACGTACAGATCAAAAATACTAATTTCATAAAATTTAAAAGCATACCAATTGTATCATATTACATAACATCAATTCACAAATAACAATGTTTTATAAAATTTTAAAATTATATATTAAAACTAGCCACCACTACTGATACAATTTATTTCTTCTTTTTTTCTCGCCCACCACGATTCTGTTGCAACGACATAATACGCTCCATTTGCACCATCATCTCCCGTTGCACATGCTCTTGGACTTCACTACGTATTCTTTCCTCCTTGTAGAGCTGCTGGTCCTACAAACGCATCTCTAAATGAGACTGTCATTCTAAAAGAGACTCTAACTCTTTCTGTCTTGACCTCATATACTCATTCTTACGCCATGCAGCTTCTAAATCTTTGGTAAGATTATTAATTTGTGAACTCGATGAGGTAGAGGAGATGAACATCTATGCTTGATAGATCGTCCCAAACCTCTTGCCATACTAGACTGCGGCCCGAGCACTTGCGTGAATATGTCTATGTTACTAGGAGAGGATTCTCCAGAAGTCGACTGCATATCCATCATTTTTTCCTGTAATTTGAAAGGTAATGATCGTTAATAAGTAACGTATTAAAAGAAATAGAAATAAAAAAATTTATTCACATGTTACATAATTTATTTAACAAAATTAACATTGCTTACATAATTATCTGCAGCGACAGGATCCATCTGCTCACTATGCTCATTAGTGTGAGCTGCAGCATAGACATGAATGAGGGAAAAATTTTCAGGATCATCACGTTTTTAACAAAGCAACATTGGCAATTTTAAAAAGAAAATGTTAGTAATTAAATAAAAGAATATCAGAAAAATAAATGAATTCTATAATTTTTTAATTACAATTTTTTCAGCGAGACGATGGAATGACCTTGAACCGGCATGATGGTACACAGTTAGAGTAGATCTATTATGTGCATTTGTAGAACTCAAGTGCTAAAAAATATATTAAGAATGTTAATTGTAATATGTATACATATAATATATAGAACGAATATAAATGTAAATAATTAAAAGATATAAATGTAAAATACTTGATAATCTGGATATGCGAAAAGATCACAACACTTTCTCCAATCATCTAACTTCATATGCTGGAAAGGAGACTGTAACGCCCGTCCTTGTGGTGAGACTTTTTACAAAATATTTTTAGAAAGGACGATGGGAATTACTGTCTGATTTAAAACTTTTCACTTGCATACCCAGGGTGCGAGACTCTACTTTTATAAAATAAAATGTGCTTTAGGATAAAAGAGGTTTACAACATAAAACATTAATTTTTACAATAAAAGGCCTCTCGGGCATTTAAAACTCGTGCCTAGACTTCCGTACTCTTCCCCATGGGCCGTGTCCGTCCTAATCATGCATTTCCTATGGGGGGAGGGACATGCATTAAAACTAAAATGAGTCGAAGACTCGTAAGCATTACTTCATACAGTTAAAATATAACAACATAGGTTTTCATTCATGCATTCATCATTCATACATACTATTATGTGCATGCATACGTGTCATACATGCGTTCATTTGAAAACATCATTGGACGGGGTTTTTATCTTTTAAACATAGGCTTTCTTTTTGTAAAACGTTTCTCCCGTCAGTGCCTTCATTTCTGCAAGGTTCGTGCATTCGTGCGTTCGTCCATGCATGCATACATCCATTCATTCTTATCATTTTCATTGGCTAGTACACATTGTTACGCCCTATGTGTTGGAGTTAGCGGTCTTCCTTTGGACCCGGACTCTGCCCGTGGCCACAGGTTGGGAATCCCTTTTTAGTCAGGGGATAGCACTTGGTGCACTACCAGTACTACTTACCCAGCATTGCAATCTGCCCATTCATTGGTACCTTTTTCATTCATTCGTGTGGCCGTTATGTATCTTCATACATTTCATGCTTTCATGTCTTTCTTTGCTTTTCATTCATTCGTTCATGTCAAGTCGAAAGAGCGGGAGCTTTCATTCAGTTCATTCTTTCATTTAACAGTCATTTCATGTGAAAACATTTCTTTTCATGAGAAAGCATCGTTTGGGGCGTAAGCCCGAAAATCGTCTTTCTTTTTTCAGTTCATTTCAGTCCTATCCTTCGTTTAACTGTTCGTTCATGAAAAACGTCATTTAAGAACATACATGGCCTTAAACGTCGGCTTTCATGGCATCCATAAGCATCACCTTGAACGTCGTCTCTCATGGCATCCACAAGCATCACCTCATGGCGCACATGAAAGCGTCGATTCGTAGGATCCATAAAAGCATCCATTTTCATGCCTTTCATGCGTTTTCATCAGTTTATGGATTTTGTTAGAAAATACATACAATAGATACAGCGTATAGTCATCCATTCACATGCGTACAATTAATACTTTGGGTGTGTAAAACGGGGCTGCCAAGGCAACCTACATGCATACACATACCTTAGTGTCATTTTCTATCTAATACATAAGCAACTTAAACTATAATTAGAACTTTGCTATACTTGGAGCACTCTCCTTCTATCCCGTGCACTTACATGTCCTTTACATACTAAACCCTTCGGGGACCACTTAGGTCACCACATCTTCCAATTCAAAATCTTGTCTCGAGTGCTCATCCCCTAAAGTAAACCCATGATTCACCTTAGGATTAAGACACTAAGGGCAGGTTTGGGGGGTGGGATGAGACACAAAATTCTCATCTCATCTCATCATTAAACATTTTTCAAACCTCCATACAAAATATAATAAACAATTCAACTTTTTTAAATCTCAATTCAACTTTTTCAAATCCCAATACAATAATAATACTAAAACATAATATTTTAAACACTAAAACAAAACACAAAATTCTCATCTCACCCCCAAACCTGCCCTAAGACATTCATCTTACTCTTCTTACAACCACATTCCGACGCATGATTCCGATCGATGGAATCAAGCATCCCAATCCTAGATAATACGCTCGTCACTATTTTCATGCACCTTAGCCCATACTAATCCTCATTCCCATCCATATAGGCCACACGGCTCTAAGCGAACTCTGAGGCTTAAGCACCGTGTCACTATACTAGTGACAAATTACCCATTACACATGGTGAATCCGTCCGGCACATCTGTCTAACCAGATTACACATGTACCTTACCCCTTTATCACCTAAGATCAACATATGACACGTTGATCACCTGCTTGTGTAAACAAACACCATACTCCGATATCAACCTTCTCTTAACCTGGCTAGAATGACTCTTCACGCTACTCGTCCCTTTGGACAGTTCATCCCAACACTTAACACGACAAGACCCCATTCACAATTACACCTTATGTCACGTCATGTAGCTCGAGATTGCTCCAAAGCTACACTGTGACCTTGTCGCGTTACCCAACATTCTGCTACGTCAACTCCTAACTCATCACGAGTATGGTTCCTCACGTACTCCGGTCACATCGTTACATCTCGTCATGTTCCTGTTACGCCATTCCTACACTCTAACATTTCACCCATCATAAACATGGTTGCCAATAACCACGTCACTTCTTGACATTGCCCAGTCATGCTTCCGCTGCATACTCTTACACTTCTTCCGCTACGCACTCTTATACTTGTTCTACTACTTCACGCTTATTCTCAGCCATAAGTCAAGTATGGTGACACCCGTCACTTTAGACTACATGCCTCACCATAGCTACCTCGGGACACTGTTCCATAGTTTCTGATACTACTCATCACGTTTCACGCCCATCAATCACATAACCATCCTTATCTCTATGACACTCCACATGGAGTGTAGCTGCCACATGTAGTACACTTCATGTATACTCCCTTCACATACGCCACATCACCACTATGGCATACCCACCATATGGTGCATCACTCCACCACATGGACTACACTCCGCGTGTACTCCCTTTACATACGCTACATCACCACTATGGCATACTCGCCATATGGTACATCACTCCACCACATACACTCCATGTGTACTCCTTTCATCACCAGTATGGCATACCCACCATATGGTGCATCACTCCACCATATGGAGTATACTCCATGCATACTCCCTTCTCACATGCTACGCCACATCAACACTATGACGTACTCGCCATATAGTGCATCACTGCACCACATGGAATACACTCCACGTGTACTCCCCTCATACATACCATGCCACATCACCATTATGGCGTACCCGCCATATAGTACATCATTCCGCCATACAGAGTACACTTCCCATGTACTCCCTTCACATGCATTACGCCACATCACCACTATGGAATACACACCAGATGGTGCATCAATCCACCACATGGAGTACACTCTACGTGTACTCCTTTTACACGCACTACGCCAGAAGTCCACTCCACTTGTACTCATCCCGTTCCACAATATGCCAAGAGGGTATATTTTACATATACTCTCCTTGTCTCACACTACGCCACACACAGAGTACACTCAGCGTGTACTGTTCCCATTCCACCTGCCACATCACTAATATAGCACAGTCCACGACACTGCACCGTGCACTTCCCAATTATGCCCAGCACTTCAGCGCACACTACACGGCACAATACATCTCCACCCAACGCATATATGCCCAACACCTCACGTACACACCATATCACATCACACCACCATACTACACAGATATGCCCAACACTTCATCACACAGCACCACATCACAATACCACACTCCACAATACCAACAGCTCAGTCCACAACCTAGTCAACTAATCAATATCTAACATAATTAACGAGGGATAGAGGGTTATACCATCGAAGGGATAACCTGTGTGTTGCTCGTTGATCGTCACAGCCGATGATGTCGGAAGTGTCGTACGTGGAGGCTAACCCACGTACGTTAACTGTTTAGGCATTTGGATAGCTAGGTGTGGTCTTGGAAGGGCTCGTGAAGGGCTCGTGATGATGGCAAGGAGTGTAACATGGCGGATCTAACTGTGCACAGTAGTGGTTAGTGACGCGCAGTGGCTGTCCATCACGTGCAATGACTACCCACCACTCAAAGTGGTGGTTTGGACCTAGGGTTGGAGCTCCTGGTGGCACTGGGGTGGCGCCACGGTGGCTCACGGCGGAGGAAGGAGGGAATGGTCGTGTAGGAAGGTGGAGAAGCCATGGGGAGAGAGAGTGTGTGTGTGCATGGGTGGCAGATCGGGGTTGTGGATGGCTTGGTGGTGGCTTGAGGAGGCTGAAGGTGGAGGTCAATCACCGTGGGTGGCGGTCCACGGCAGTGGAAGGTGTGAAACCCGTGTGTGGGAGGAGCCTCGTGCTGTGGATCAAGGGGAGGCTATGGGCCTCGGGTCATGTGGAGGAGGAAGGGGGAGGGAAGGGGGAGACCATGGTGGCACTTGGTGGCCGTGGGTGGCCGCGTACGGCGGCCCAAGGATGGGAAATGGGTTGAAAACCCATTTTGGCTACCTATCGTGAGGGGAGAGGGAGGGCTACACGATGAAGGCCAACTTTAGTGGAGGAGGATGGCCGGTGGGTGGGGAAGTTACTGGGAGGTGGTGTCACCAGAGGATGGTGCATAGCGGCGCAATAAGCACTAAGCCCGTTCAGGCTGTGCATGGCCAGCGGAGAGAGAGAGGGAGCGTGGGAGAGGGATATCAGCATGGGAGGACTCACCGGCGTGAGGTGGAGCTGGTGGTGCCAGCGGTGAGGTCTGTCGACGCACTGCGGTGCCGAGCCGAGGCATGGAGCAGTTCGGCGTGGAGATAGACTGCGTATAGCGTACGCTAGGGAGAGGGAGGAGAGAGAGAGAGAGTTGAGGAAAAGTGAGGGGGAAAGGGAGGGTCTGGGTATTTAACCCAGTCTCTTCGTCTGGGGATCCACGTAACGATCTAACGATGGATCTCAAACACTGATTTGAAAATGCGTAAAACATTAACTTAATTAAAAGCACTTAGAGGAATTAAGGTAGAATATTATTTTAACTAGCTTTAGTTTATAAAATAATATTCTTCATCATTAATAAAATGATGAAGTCTCACTTAACATATTAAAGAGAATAAAACCATTTAATTGATAAAAACTTTCAACATAATTTAAATCACATAATATCTTAAATAATTGAAATCATTTTAATAATAATAATATTAAAATGATTTCTGACAATCATAATATCTTTTGAACTCTTCAAGAATATTATGATTGTCGTATTTAGGATCAATCTTAATTCAATAACACTGAAAATACTCCTTATAAATATTTTCAGCATATTTAAAACACTAGGCGTGGGCTAGAAGTCACACGATATCTTTCAAAACACGCCATCATGGTTCGGCATGCATGACAGGCCTTGCAGTCACTAGATAGAAGGGGTAGACAATCACAACATCTCTGCCCTCTGGATTTGCTTACGTCATAAAGATGGAACATATGTCAGAAAGAGAGAAGCGTACGTAAGAAGGAAGGACCAGGGTATTACAGAGACTGTGTAGCCTCTTCCAACATCTCAAACTTCTTGAAGTGGTCATGACATTGTCCATTGTGACGTCGGAATAGTGTAGCCATCAACTCATTCACGGTTCTCAAGCCCTCGCAACGGCCAAAGTCGAGGTCAAATTCATCCTAACAAGTAAATTTGGTAAAAAATATGATATATTAATCTAGGTGAAAAAAATGTACTCTCAAAGTAAACTCACCAACACACGACTTCAAATGTACTTCTTAATTTCATTCAGAACATCTCGCCATGAGCACACATAAAATGAAGCATAAGCTCGAACTATTGAGCTAATATAGGAGAAAAGCGATGCTGCACTATCATCCACTCCACCAGTAGAATTATCAGGAATGGTGATCTTAATTTTTCCATGCCTTCACTTTTTCTCAAGAAAAATGCCATGTGTATAGTCACGACCGCAATGTGCAGATGCATCAACTACATGATAATAGATAGTATAATTATAGTTATATAGTTATTGAGACAAAAGTATTAACTATATAATTAATTATCAACGACAATATTTCCTTACTAGTAGGTGTGGACTAGCTGTTGTTCTCTTGCGTGTTAACTTGATCTGCAGGAGCGGATTCCTTGAGTGGGGAGTCCTCAATGGGCTCGGGGCTTGGACTTGTTGGAGGCACATTTCTTTGTTGTCGTTTTTGCGGCACTCTTGAAAATAATTAATTATATCAAAGAAAATTAATTAGAAGAAATGTTGAAAATTCAAGATATTTTATAGTCACTTATATGAATAAAATATTTAGTACTTTTATTCTTCATCTTCAGATGTATTTTCCATATTTGTTTCAAAATCTCTCTCAATAACATTTTCATCATCATCATGCACCTCTTCTTCATCCTCCTTATCCACCTTCTGGCCAGATTCTTCTTCATCTTCATCTTCTGACTCTTCTTCTTCTTCCTCCTCACTTACTTGAATTGAATGATCATTTAATACAGACGGGTGGGACATCATCTCTACACAAGGGGAGCAACTCGAGTGCACCGAGGTCAACAAACAAGTTAATACCCTCTCCATCTTCCTGGTATGCCTCTACAATCGGAGTGTCATCTTCATCTCCACTATTCTCGTAATCTGCACTCGTTCCTGCTTCATATATATTTCAAGGGACAAATTTTTGTATAACTAGCCAAGTTATCTCTCCATTATCTTCATCAGCACTTTTCATTAGATCAATCAAGTAATAGACTTGGGTAGCTTGACAAGCCAATACGAATGGATCATCTTCATACCATTTAGATGCAGTATTGACACTCGTAAAGTGATTATCCATATGTATAGAAACCCAACCACTGCCTAGATCCCACCAATCACATTTAAAGACATACATTACAGACCCACCCAGATATTTCAATCCGATAATATCACGTTTGACACTATAATAGTCAATATCATATGTTCCATGACTCCCCTCGACCAACACACCAGAGTTTTGAGTCTTTCTATTACGTTTACGGTCCTGAGTATGGAATCTATAACCTCGAACCGTGTATGCAGTGTATCGAAAGTGCTCTATTTGAGGGACCACAGGCCAATGCATACAATTCAAACGAAATTGATCCGGAATCACGAGCACGTTCTTACAAAATCTAACAATTGAAATAGTATATATTTATTATTTCATTATCCATAGTTAAAAGTATCAAAATATAACATATATATAAGTTTAGTTCATAAACGTTCTTCAAACCATCTGGAAAATTCTTCCCCGTGTCTTACCTCTACGTTTTCTACTCCTTCCGTCCTAAGTTTGTCAATGTGCTCACTGTTATAGATAAATGCAAGAGAAGTTTATTTTAAGCACAACAGTTATAGTTAAACTTGAAGAACATTAGAATTATTCGAAGCATGGAACGACGTACCTGAGATAATCATCAATCTCCTGGCAATTATTTAGTACATACCACCGAACTTTACCCAAACTCTCCATCAATTAAATCATAACATGTTTGTGCACCCAAGGGTCGTATATTCTGCGAAAACACTGATAGCTCATGAGGAGGTGGAGTAGCAAGATCAGCATTTCTCCCTTGACGGTTAAATCGTGTCTCAACACCATGAAGATATAGAGAAGAAAAATGTTAACCATTCTAGGCCTCTACTATTGAACCCTCAACTCTGACTTTTTTCCCAACAGTGCGCTTCAATCGACCCAAATATCTTTCAACAGGATACATCCAATAGAATTGCACCGGTCCACCCAACATTACCTCTCGCGGTAAATGTATTGCTAAATGGACCATGACATCAAAAAATGATGGTGGAAAGATCTGCTCGAATTTACATAGTATAGTAGCAACGTCTTCTTCCAATTTCCGCAAGACATCTCAATTTACTACCTGAGTGCACAAATCCTTAAAAAACATACGGAGTTGGGATATCGTGACACGTACAGTAGATGTCAGCTTCCCACGATGTAACGCCTGTCCTTGTGGTGGGACTTTTTACAAAAAAAAAATTTTTAGAAGGGCGATGGGAATTACCATCCGATTTAAAACTTTTCACTTGCATACCTAGGGGGCAAGACTCCACGTTTATAAATTAAAATGTGCTTAGGATAAAAGAGGTTTACAGCGGAAAACATAAATCTTAAAATAAAAAGGCCTCTCGTACATTTAAAACTAGTGCCTAGACTTCCATGCTCTTCCCCATGGGTCGTGTCCGTCCTGATCATGCAATTCCTGTGGGGGGAGGGACATGCATAAAAACTAAAATGAGTCGAAAACTCGTAAGCATTACTTCATACAGTTAAAATATAGCAACATAGGTTTTCATTTATGCATTCGTCATTCATACATACTATTATGTGCATGCATACGTGTCATACGTGCGTTCATTTGAAAACGTCACTGGACGAAGTTTTTCTTTCAAAAGGCTTTCCTTTCTCTAAAACATGTCCCCCGTTAGTGCCTTCATTTCTTAAAGGTTCGTGCATTCGTGCGTTCGTACATACATGCATTCATTCATTCATTCTTATAACTTTCATAGGCCAATACACACTGTTATGCCCCGTGTGTTGGGGCTAGCGGTCTTCCTTTGGACCCGGACTCTGCACGTGGCCATGGGTTGGAAATCCCTTTTCAGTCAGGGGGCAGCCCTGGGTGCACTACCAGTACTACTTACCCGGCATTGCAATTTGCCCATTCATTGGTACCCTTTTCATTTATTCATGTGGCTGTTACGTATCTTCATACATTTCATACTTTCATTTCTTTCTTTATTTTCATTCATTCATTCATGTCAGCTCGAAAGAGGTGGAGCTTTCATTCATTTCATTCTTTCATTTAACAGTCATTTCATGAGAAAACAATCATTTTCATTCGAAACATTTCTTTTCATGATAAAAACATCGTTTGGGCGTAAGTCCGAAAAGCGTCTTTTCCTTTTTCAATTCTATCCTTTCTTTAACAGTCCGTTCATGGAAAACCTCATTTAAGAACATACATGGGCTTAAACGTCAGCTTCCATGGCATCCATAAGCATCACCTTGAACGTCGTCTTTCATGGCATCTAGGAGCATCACCTCGTGGCGCACATAAAAGCGTCGGTTCATAGGATCCATAAAAGCATCCGCTTTCATGCCTTTCATGCCTTTCATCAGTTTATGGATTTTCTTAGAAAATATATACAATAGATGTAGCGTATAGTCATCCATTCACATGCGTATAATTAATACTTTGGTTGCGTAAACAGGGGCTGGCAAGGAGGGGGCTTTACATACTTATACCTTTGAACACTTAGTATTTTCTTTTGTAAAGCATCTTTCGTTTATTTTCGTAAGCATCTTAAAGGAAAATCGTTTCTTGTATCTTTGAAAACTCTAGAAGAGTATGAACGTAACACTTACCTGGACTCCATGCTATTTGTATATCATGCAGTCCATTCACGTGCTTGTCAGATGGCAACCTACATGCATACACATACCTTAGCGTCATTTTCTATCTAATGCATAAGCAACTTAAACTATAATTAGAACTTTGCTATACTTGGAGCACTCTCCTTCTATCCCATGCACTTAAGTGCCGTTTACTACGCTAAACCCTTCGGGGACCACTTACGGTCACCACATCTTCCAACTCAAAGTCTTGTCTCGAGTGCTCATCCACTAAAGTGAACCCATGATTCACCTTAGGATTAAGACACTAAGACATTCGTCTTACTCTCCTTACAACCACATTCCGACGCATGATTCAACCCGATGGAATCACACATCCCAATCCTAGATAATACGCCTGTCACTATCTTCATGCACCTTAGCCCATACTAATCCTCATTCCCTTCCATACAGGCCACACGACTCTAAGCCAACTCTGAGGAACACATGGTGAATTCGTCCGGCACATGTGTGTAACCAGATTACACATGTACCTTACCCCTTTATCACCTAAGATCAACATATGACACATTGATCACCTGCTTGTGTAAACAAGCACCATACTCCGATATCAACCTTCTCTTAACCAAGCTAGCATGACCCTTCACGCTACCCTTCTCTTTTGACAGTTCATCCCAACACTTAACACGACAAGACCCATTCACAACTACGCCTTAGGTCACGTCATATAGCTCGAGACAACACCCAAGCTACACCATGAACTTCTCGTGTTACCCAACATTTTACTATGTCAACTCCTAACTCATCACAAGTACGGTTCTTCATGTACTCCTATCACATCGTGACCTCTCATCACGCTCCCGTTACGCCATTCCTACACTCTAACATTTCACCCATCATAAGCATAACTGCCAATAACCACGTCACTTCGCGACGTTGCCCAGTCATGCTTTCGCTGCGTACTCTTACACTTGTTCCACTACTTAACACATCACAAGCACGACTGTCAATAGTCATGTCACTTCGTCACATTCCTCAATCATGCTTCCGCTACGCACTATTATACTCGTTCTGCTACTTAACGCATACTCCTAGCCATAAGTCCATCACGGTGACACTTGCCACCTCAGACTACAGGCTACGCCATAACTATTTCGGGACACTGTTCCATAGTTCCCGACACTACCCATCACGTTTCACGCCCATAAATCACATAATCATCCTTATCTCTACGACACGCCACATGGAGTGTCGTTGCCATGTGGAGTACACTTGACGTATACTCCCTTCACATACACCACATCACCACTATGGCATACCCGCCATATGGTGCATCACTATACCACATGGAGTACACTCCTTGTGTACTCCCTTCACATACGGCACATCACCACTGTGGCATACCCGCCATATGGTGCATCACTTCACCACATGGAGTACACTCCATGTGTACTCCCTTCATATACGCCACATCACCACTATGGCATACCCGCCATATGGTGCATCATTATACCACATGGAGTCACTCCTTGTGTACTCCCTTCACATACGCCACATCACCACTATGGCATACCCGCCATATGGTGCATCACTATACCACATGGAGTACACTCCTTGTGTACTCCCTCCACATACCCCACGCTACATCACCATTATGGCGTACCCGTCACATGGTGCATCATTCCGCCATATGGAGTACATTCCACATGTACTCCCTTCATACACACCACACCACATCACCATTGTGGTATATCCACCATATGGTGCATCACTATACCACATGGAGTACACTCCTTGTGTACTCCCTCCACATACCCCACGCTACATCACCATTATGGCGTACCCGTCACATGGTGCATCATTCCGCCATATGGAGTACATTCCACATGTACTCCCTTCATACACACCACACCACATCACCATTGTGGTATATCCACCATATGGTGCATCACTCTACCATATGAAGTACACTCCTCATGTACTCCTTTTACATGCACTACGCCACATCACCATTATGGCATTCCCGCCATTTAGTGCATTACTATACCACATGGAGTACACTCCTCGTGTACTCCCTTCACACGCATTATACCATACAGAGTACACTCAGCGTGTACTCTTCCCGTTCCAAAATATGCCAAGAGGGTATATTTTACATATACTCTCCTTATCTCTCACTACGCCACACACAGAGTACACCCAGCGTGTACTCTTTCCATTCCACATACACCACGCCACCATTACAACACAATCCACAACACTACATAGTACACTTCCCATTTACGCCCAACACTTCGCAGTACACTACACGGCACAATACATCTCTACCCAACACAGATATGCCCAACACCTCCCATACACATCTCATCACATCACCTCACTACAAAGATAAGCCCAACACTTCATCACACAACACCACATCACAATACCACAACTTCACTAATACCAACAGCACCGTCCACAACCTAGTCAACTAATCAATATCTAGCATAAATACGAGGGATAAAGGGTTATACCATCGACGGGATAACCCGTGCGTTGCTCCTGGATCGTCACAGCCGATGATGTCGGAAGTATCGTACGTGGCGCTAACCCACGTACGTTATCTGTTTAGGCATTTGGATAGCTAGGTGTGGTCTTGGAAGGGCTCATGGTGGCTTTGTGATGATGGTAAGGAGCGTAACACGGCAGATCTAGCTGTGTACAGTGGCGGTCAACCACACGCAGTGGCTGTCCATCACGTGCAGTGACTACCCACCACTCAAAGTGGTGGTTTGGACCTAGGGTTAGGCTGAGGGGTTGCTGGTGGAGCTCATGATGGCACTGGGGTAGCGCCATGGGGGCTCACGACGGAGGAGGGAGGAATGGCTGTGTAAGGGGGAGGGAGAAGTCGTGGGAGACTGAGAGAGAGTGTGCGTGCATGGGTGGCAGATCGGGGTCGTGGATGGTTGGGATGGCTTGGTGGTGGCTTGAGGAGGCTGAAGGTGGTGGTCAATCATCGTGGGTGGCAGTGCACGGTGGCGAGAGTTGTGCAACCCGTGCGTGGAGAAGGCGAAGCCCGTGCGTGGAGGAGGGGCTTCTGGCCATGGGTCACGTGGAGGAGTAAGGGGGAGGGAGAAGGAGGTTCGTGGTGGTGCCTAGTGGCCGTGAGTGTCGCGTACGGCGGTGCAAGAGGTAGCGCACAGTGAAGCTGTGCATGGGTCTCTTTTGTGTGCGACGGGGAAGGTGACTGTATGGGAGGGCCTGAGCTCGCTGGAGGGTGATGGCCAGTGGAAGAGAAAGCTGCCGTGGAGGTGGTGGTGCCATTGGGTGGCGCACGGTGGCGCAATGGACACCAAGCCCGTTCGGGCTGTGCATGGCCAAGGGAGAGAGAGAGAGAGTGTGAGAGAGAGGGGCTGGGCTAGGGAGGCTCACCGAAGTGAGGTGCAGCCAGTGGTGCCGGCGGTGAGAGCTGGCGAGGCACTGCGGTGCCGGGCTGAGGCATGGAGCTTCGGCGAGGGGGGGGGATGGGCTACGTACAATGTACGCTGGGGAGAGGGAGGAGAGAGAGAGAGCTACGAGAAAATGAGAGAGAAAGAGAGGGGGTCTGGGTATTTAACCCAGTCTCTTCGTTTGGGGATCCACGTAACGATCTAACGGTGGATCTCAACCATTGATTTAAAATGCATAAATATTAACTTAATTAAAAGCGCTTAGAGGAATTAAGGTAGAATATTATTTTAAACTAACATTAGTTTATAAAATAATATTCCTTCATCATTAATAAAATGATGAAGTCTCACTTAACATATTAAAGAGAATAAAAATATTTAATTAATAAAAGATTTCAACATAATTTAAATCCCATAATATCTAAAGTAGTTGAAATCATTTTAATAATGATATTAAAATGTTTTCTAGCAATTATAATATTTTTGGAGCTCTTCAAGAATATTATAATTTTCGTATTTAAAATCAAGTTTAGTTCATTAACACTGGAAATACTCTTTATAAATATTTCCAGCACGTTTAAAACACTAGGCGTGCCCTAGAAGTCACACGATATCTTTGAAAATATGCCATTGGGTTCGGCACACCTAACGAGTCTCACAGTCGCTAGGTAGAAGGGACAGACAATCACAAAATCTCTGCCCTCGGGATTTGCTTACGTCATAAAGATGGAACGTACGTCAGAAAGAAGAAGCATATGTAAGAAGGAAAGAGCAGGGTATCACACACGAATTCCCACAGGTAATAACTTATGCAAAAATACGTGACAGTCATAACTTTTCAATCCATTGATTTACCAGTCATCAGGACTCACGCATCTACCAATATTTGAAGCATAACCATCTGGCAATTTTATACCTTGCAAGCATTTGCAGAAGTCCATCCTCTCTTCCCTCGTCATCGTAAAACATGCATGCGGCATGACCACCCTATTGCCTTCCACCCGTAAATGTAGATTATGTTTAATCCCCATTTTATCAAGATCTTTCCTCGTTTTGATCGTGTCCTTCGTCTTTTTGTTAATGCTCATCAATGTATCCAGTATATTATCACAAATATTCTTCTCTATGTGCATTACATCCAAACTATGTCACAACATACAGGATGACCAATACGTCAAGTCAAAAAAAATACTACGCTTTGTACATGTTCGCTCTAACATGTACCAGTTGTTCCACTATCTCTTCCCCCGACAGCTCTTTTGGTGCAATTATATCCTGTACTCTACCATTAAACTTAGCACATTCTCTTCTCCATGCATGATTTGCTGGTAGATAACATCGATGACCCATGAAACACAACTACTGAGAATATTTTAACCACTCACTAACACTTTCTTTATTACACGTCGGACATGCTAACTTCCCTTTCGTACTCCAACCGAAAAGATTTCCATATGCCGAAAAGTCATTTATGGTCCACATTACTGTAGCATGCATCTGAAAATATGGCGACGTGGATGCATCATAAGTTCTAACGCCTGTTTCCCATAACTCTTTCATCTCTTCAATCAACGGCTGTATGAATACATCAATGTCATTTCATGCACTTCCATGGTGGAAGATTGTACGGAATCAATACTAAGGGCCAAGTGCTATGACTTGTACTCATATTCCCAAAAGCGTTGAATCCATTGGTTGTGAGTCCCTGGCACATATTCCGAGATTCTATCCCAAACTTTGGATATTGATTATCGAAAGACTGCCACGCAAGTGAGTCAGCAGGATGCCTCATATATGCATCATCCTTAACCCTTTTCTTGTCGTGCCACATCATACTGTGAGCTATTTTCTTACACATATATAGTTTTTGCAATCTAGGTCACAAGAAAAAATACGGCAACACCTTAGCCGGCACGTTTTTCTTACCCTTCCACCTCAACTCTCCACATACAGGACATGCTTGTTTCTCCTTGTTCTCCTTCCAGAACAAAACACAAGCATTCTTGGATGCATGTATGGACTTGTACTCAAATCCTAATAATTTTCTCAACTATTTCGCTTTATAAAAGTTCTTGGGCAATGTAGACCCTTCGGGAAGTATCTCATTAAATAAGTCCAATACCATGTTTATTGCTTTCGTCGACATCTCACACAATGACTTAATGTGAAGCAATCGCACAATAAATGATAGTTTGGAATGTTTTGTACAGCCTGGATAAAGTTCGCGCTTTGCATCTTCCCACATTGAAGCGAAATCTTCACAACAAGTCCCTCCGCCACTTGAGGCAATGTCGTCAACCTCATCCATAAACATCCCTACTCCAATGTCACCCAACATCTCCTCCATCTCATCCTGCTCATAATCATCATTCATGTGCCGCAAATAATTGTAATGATCGACCAATACATCTGTTGACTGTTCATACGGCTCACCATGCAATACCCATCGGGTATACCCCAGATCTATACCGTTCATAAATATATGACTTTCTATTTCATCCAACCCTATCGCACACAAATTTTGACACTCTCGACATGGACACTTAATATAACCATGACTATCAGCAGAGGCCTGTGCAAAATCAATGAAGGTTCTTACTCCATGCGCATAGGATATGTAATCCTTTTCCAAGTCTATCGCCCAGACGCATCCAATTTTTGTCCATTTCTAATAACATCTATCTATTAATAACAAGTACATAGAAAATTCAAATGCATGTATGCTCCAATTCTCATTACTTTTTTGATAAGATAGTTGGTCCTAACCCATTCGAGATTATATTATCCATATTGCACAAATCTTGTCACTCTACTACTTTTCATTTTAGTAAAAATTTCGACAGCACCTCCCCATAGTTCTCCAAGTATACATGTTCAAATAGAGGGATTGTAACCCTCCGAACAGTATACCCGAAAAACAATAGACGAAGACACCGAAACTTCATATTAAATGTGGAAAGTAGGAGTAACGAATATGTGCAATACAGATAATATAATCCCAAACTGTCCACACTGGACAATTCAGGAATTAGTGGACATAGAAATGTACACTAATTCCCAAACGGGTCTAAGGTTATTTATGCAATGTCATAACATATCTATCAAAAAACACTACAAACAATATCTCCATGTCGTTTGAATTAATAATGTCACATCCTAGTAGTGTTATATTGTTAAAATAGAGAGAGATAGAAGATTATGTGAACAAGTTTCCTATCAGTACACAACGGAAAAGAATGATCTTGAATAAATGTCTAAACTTTAGTCTAATTACTTAACCATCACAAACTGTCCGACCTTGACAACTCTTAAGGCTGGAGAGACTTTGAGAGTCAAGCAATTTGACAGATATTTCTTCAAGATCATTCTTTCCCGAGGTGTACAAGATACGAAACTTGTTCATATATTCTTTCATCTCTCTCTAGTTTAACAATATAACACAATACGAATGTGACATTGTTAATTTATAAAAAAAAATTAAAAATTAATAGTTATGGAATCAAAACTTTAGACTTTTCAACAAGCAACAAAGTTTTTGGCGTGATTTTGGATTGGCTGGGGCTTTTCTATGCGAAATACTATATTGATTGATTTCGGATTATTATTTCTAAATTATAATTTTAATTGTTATTATATATCTTAGGACATTGTTAATTGGCACCTCCCCATAATTTAATTCTTGTTATATAATTGTTATTATAATTGTTATATATAATTTCAAATATTATTATATAATTTTAATTATTATCATTTCCAAAATATAATTTTAATTGTTATACTTAATTGAGTGAGTTACTTATTTATATAGAAAATAAGTATATAATTTCTATATAAGCATTTATTTGATCCTTATTTATTTACTCTCTAGTTTATTATAAATAAGTATATTTATTTATTCCAACTTCCTACTTATTTGGTAGATTCAACACTTTTACCTTGAAGAGTATTTTACTTTCTTTATTTATATATATATATATTTAATAATATAATGGTTCGGAACCTCACAATGGTAAGAATATTTAATAAGTAATTATTAATTATAGTTATTGTATGTATATATTATACTTTATATATAGTTAAGTTATATACTTCTTTTTTCTTCTTTTTAAAATTAAATTTTATACTATAGTTATAACTTGAATAATAATCATATTCTAACTAAATTAGCATGAATATATTATATATACTTATTAAATGTTAAATATTAAGTCTCATATTAAATAGATATTAAACGTTTTTAATCTTTACTTAAATTAAGAGTCTAAACTTATAATTTTCTTGTTAAAGAACAAATTCAAAAAACACAAAAAAATTCACATAAATACTAAAACCTAAACACAATATATTTCTAACCATGTAAACATATTCAAACAATAATCACAATATTTCAAATGCATATCACAACAACAACAATATTCCCACAATAATATTTTTACACATATTAATTCATCAATGAACACCATAAACTCACAAACTATTCACAAAATTCACAAACAATAATTACAATTATTTCAAGAGGAAGCATAAAATCACATGTACATGTATTAACATATTCCTAAACTTGAGAAATATAACTAGAACTCACAAATTCTTCAAAACCAAAAAATATTATATCAAAATTTTCATATAAATCCAAAACCTAAAGATAATATATTTCTAACCATGTAAACATATTCAAACAAAATTCACAAACAATAATCACAATATTTCAAATCCATATCACAACATATTCACAATATTCCCACAACAATATTTATACACATATTAATTTATCAATGAATACCATAAACTCACAAACTATTCAAAAACTATACAAACAATAATTACAATATTTCAAGAGTAAGCATAAAATGTATAAACACATTGCTAAAGTTTAGAAATATACCTAGTACTTACAATATCCTTTTAGAAATCAAAAGCTTCCAACTTGCCAAAAAACAAATCCTTCAAAAAAATACAACACTAACTTATTAGAAATATATATAACAAAAACACAAAACAAATATCATAAAATCCAGGAAAATACAAAAGAAAAATAACTTTTTCTTACCAATGCTCAACTTAACTCTCACTCTAGGTCTCTCACTCTATCTCTCTCTCTCTCTCTCTAACCCACATCTATCTCTCACTCAACTCTCTCTCTTTTTTTTTTTTTTTTTTGTAAAGCGTTAGGGTCACATGTCCAAGAGTGACCCCTTCCAAATTTTATTAAACACAAATCCTCACTTATGGCAGAGGAATACCTTAGTAAAAAAACAAGCATATATAAAACACAACTAACAATATGCCACAAAAAACCAAACCTCACCAATAAAAGACTAAACCAAGAAAGAAAAATTATAAAACCAGCAAATCAAAGACCTCTCAGATAAGGCAAAGAAAATTTATCCATGCGCCGCAATCCTTTAAGAAATTTTGCAACTCTCAATAAAGAGCGCCAAACATAAGTCGAACCTTGAGCTCCCATTTTAGCTAGATAATCAGCTGGTGCATTTCCTTCACGAAAAATATGATTTATACCATAGTCTTCACCTTCAATCAAACCCATTGCCTCCTCCCAAAAATCTTCTAAACACCACACTCCACAACGCTTCTTCTGAACCCAGGATACACAAACCAAAGAATCAGATTCAATATCCACATGAAGCAATCCCAAAGAATGACAATATTTTAACCCAATTAATAAAGCCTTCAACTCAGCAAGATTATTGGATCCCACCCCAAGATAACAAGAAAAGGCAAGCACCAAATCACCATTAAAATCCCTAATAACCCCTCCTGCACCTAAGCTCCCTGGATTGCCAAGGTTGCATCCATCAATATTTAATTTGAATCTATCATATCTCGGCTTCACCCAATAAACCAAATTAACAGGCGTTGTGGCGCCCCCAAACCCCCTTATATATAAACACGGGGATCGAGACACCAGGATGGTGACAGCACGGTCACGCATCCCAACGAAGTGCCAGTGTGTGTACATGCAACGGTGTAAAAAAAATAACGCAGTAGATTAGTCAACTAAGTACCAGAATTTAAATACAATCTAAACATCAGTAAGGTTTAATAGTAGTTATACAGTCATCCAAAATTAAAATACAATACAGTAAAATCAAATAACCAAGCATGTGATCCCAGATCACTCCTCGGGCGGAGCCGTCTCCTTAGGCTCTCCCTCATCCTCCTCATATGCATCAAAATCTGCGTTACCACAAAATGGTATCGCAGATAAGTACAACCCAAATAACCACGGAATAAAAATGCATTAATGCAACCAACATGCATGCATATGAAGAAATATGCATTTTTCTCAAAACATCATTTTCCCCGAAAATGATTATTTCCAACACACGCCAAAATCCCATTTGGCCCAATTATCCGTAAAACATTTTCCCAGAAAATGTTTTACACAAAACCCAACCATTTATCGGACACTGTAGGCGGAACTCTACCACCATCCCTGCTTACCACCATCCCTACCGCGTGCACCGTAGGCGGGAATCACAGGTGGGACACAACCACCATCCCTACCGTATGCACCGTAGGCGGGAATCACAGGCGGGACTCTACCACCATCCCTGCTTACCACCATCCCTACAGTTCCTTTCCACACAATGGGTACATAACAGAGCACTGTAGGCGGGAATCACAGGCGGGACTCTACCACCATCCCTACTGCATGCACCGTAAGCGGGAATCACAGGCGGGACACAACCACCATCCCTGTTTACCACCATCCCTACTGCATGCACCGTAGGTGGGAATCGCAGGCGGGACTCTACCACCGTCCCTGCTTACCACCATCCCTACAGTCTCTTTTCCTTTTTCTTAAATCAATCAATCCAAACACTTCAACATATTCAAATCATTTCTCACACATGAAATCATAATTTTCCAAATCACACATGCACATGAATGCAATACCCGAAAATCCAGTTTCCTTTACAAACATGAACATGCATGAAATAATGGGATGTACATATACCAACACTGATCCATAACCATCAACAACCAACATGCATGCATATGAAGAAATATGCATTTTTCTCAAAACATCATTTTCCCCGAAAATGATTATTTCCAACACAAGCCAAAATCCCATTTGGCCCAATTATCCGTAAAACATTTTCCCAGAAAATGTTTTACACAAAACCCAACCATTTATCGGACACTGTAGGCGAGACTCACTGGCGGGACTATACCACCATCCCTACCGCGTGCACCGTAGGCCGGAATCACAGGTGGGACACAACCACCATCCCTGCATACCACCATCCCTACCGTGTGCACCGTAGGCGGGAATCACAGGCGAGACTCTACCACCATCCCTGCTTACCACCATCCCTACAGTTCCTTTCCACACAATGGGTACATAACAGAGCACTGTAGGCGGGAATCACAGGCGGGACTCTACCACCATCCCTACTGCATGCACAATCGCAGGCGGGACACAACCACCATCCCTACTGCATGCACAATCACAGGCGGGACACAACCACCATCCCTGTTTACCACCATCCCTACTGCATGCACCGTAGGTGGGAATCGCAGGCGGGACTCTACCACCATCCTTACAGTCTCTTTTCCTTTTTCTTAAATCAATCAATCCAAACACTTCAACATATTCAAATCATTTCTCACACATGAAATCATAATTTTCCAAATCACACATGCACATGAATGCAATACCCGAAAACCCAGTTTCCTTTACAAACATGAACATGCATGAAATAATGGGATGTACATATACCAACACTGATCCATAACCATCAACAACCAATAATCAATTCAATCAAACCAACCAAACAACTCCAATCACAAATCCATCCGACCCCCGAACTCCTCGGACTCAGTCCGGCATGTCAAACAAATACAGTGAAATGAGTTAATATAAAAATACATTTAAATTACAAAAGTTCTTTGGAGAAATACTTATAGTGTAATATAGCAATTTCCGAAGGATCACGAAGCTACAAGAGGTAACGTCTGAGCAATGCAACAGTGTAAAATACACTGTGGCCGTGGGTCTCAAAGACCCACTTTCAAACGAAGGCAAACGAAGACCCAAGATTGATAGGGTAGGGCCTAGGGAGGTCGGTGAAACTAGTGGTGGTGGTGGTTGGCCGTGAGTGGCGACGCAATGGGTGTTTTAAGGCCAAAAATACCCAAAACGAAAATGGAGTTGGATGTACTTCACCGGTGACGGATCGGAGGTGGGGTTGGGTCCATTGGGTTGCTAAGGGGCCGGGGATGAAGTGGTGAAGAGATGGCGGCCGGTGGTGGAGCGACGGCGGCGCTAGAGCAATTGGTGGCCACGGCTTTAAGCCGTGCGTGGAGGCTACTGGTGGCACGGGAGGTGCTGGGAATGGAGAGGGGTGGTCGCCGGCAGTAGGGGAAGACGGTGGGCCGGGCGGTGTCGATCACCGCCGGCTCACTACGGCGCTGGGGTGAGAGGAGGAACGGACGAAGGGGAGAGGGGAGAAGCAGCTCGCGCGGGAAAGGAGGGAAGAAGAAGAAAAAGAAAAAGAAAAAAAAAGAGGAAGAAAAAGAAAAAGAAAAGGAAAAGAAAAAATGTAGGGAAAGAAATGAGGTCTAATCCTCATAACTTGGGTCACGAAAATGATCCAACGGAAACGATTTTAAAACAGCGAGTGAAATAAAATATTTCAAACACAGTGATTAACATGAAAATAAATAATTAAACCCGATAAAAAGTTAATTTAATTCGAGAAGAAATTTAAACACATAACAATAATTAATTTAAAGAAAGCACTTCAAAAATAATTTTCGTAAACTAAAAATCATAAAAATAACCCAATTAAAAATCCAATAATTTTAAAATAAGAGAATAAATTTTTGAATCCATAAAAATAATTCCTTCAATAAAAATACACTAAAAATACGGGGTGTTACAAGCGTCAGTTTAATCAAACTAACTGGAATATTCGATTCTCTCAACCTCTCCTCATCGGCAAAAGCAAGCTTAGTAAAACTAAACATGTTACTTATCATTTTCCTTATCCACACACAAATAGACCTCCAAAGCACTTCCACTGAAATGCATTTATCTTCCATCCTTGCCTTACACCTACGATGCCACAACTTCCAAATAATAATAGAAGGAAGCAGCCCTAAAATACAACCCACTTGGGACTTAGTAGACGCACGTCGAAACCAAAGTAGTACCAACTCAAACCAACGTTTATTTGGGTCATAAGGCACACCCAAAATATTTGAAAACCTCTTCCAAACCCTAGCCACAATGTCACCTGCAGCAAGAACATGCTTCAAATTTTCGTATCTTCCCTGCACACAACAATTACATTTTGAAGTAATAGGAATACCAACTCTCCTCAATCTATCATCCACACTTAAACCATTATGAAAAGCCTTCCACATAAGAATGGAAATTTTTTTTGGTATAGCTTCATGCCACACCCATTTAGCCCAAGGAACCGCTAGTGCCCTGACCCCAATACATTACCAAGCACTTTTTGTAGAAAAACATCCATCTTTATTATGAAGCCAAACCAGTATATCTTGACCAGATTTATGCGCACCCAAATAACTACAAATCTCCTCCGCTTTTTGTACTCCCACTAGTCTCTCTAAATTTTCAACGTCCCAACCATTAGAAATTTTTAAATCAACCAACATCAACTTTGGCACATCAACCACAGGATACGAATTAGCTAAAGGACCTTCATTCAACCAGTGATCCCACCAAAAAGAAATATTACCATCATGTACCCTCCATATCGAATTTTCCAAAACCTCTGGGATGCACTTTACCACCATCGTCCAAAACCTAGAGCCTTTTTTAGGATCTAATAAAGAAACATGTTTGTCCCCAATATATTTTGCCCGAAAACATTTTGACCAAAGATCATCCCTAGTCAAAACCTTCCATGCAAATTTCATATGAAGAGAAGTTTGTACCTCATCAAAGTCTCGAATCCCAATTCCTCCCTCATCAGTTGGCTTGCACATCGACTTCCAAGCAACCCATTTCTTTTATCCTTTCCATCTTTTTCCCCCCAAAAAATGAACTATGAAGCTTGTTCAGATTTTTCAAGATCCCTTTAGGCAATTGAAGAATAGACATAATATGTATCGGCATACTAGCTAACACATGCTTCAACAAAATCAACTTTCCCCCAGCCGAAAGACATTTTAATTTCGATCCCCCAAGTTTCTCCCTTACCCGATTAAAGATAGGCTCTAAATGTGAATTCATAAGCCGCCCATTAACTATAGGAGCACCGAGATAAGTGAATGGGAAATTACCTTCACTAAATCCAGTAATATTGAGCAACTCCCTCTTCCGCCCTGCAGTAGCATTTTTGGAAAAAAACATGGCTGTTTTTTCTTTACTCACCCGCTGCCCTGACCAAGACTCATAAGTCTCAATAACCTTCATCAATTCTATCAAAGATCGCTTCCCTCCATTAGCAAAAATCACTACTTCATCAGCATAAAGAAGGTGAGAAACAAGAGGCGCACCTCTTGGATGAGAAAAATTTTTAATATTACCATACAGAAAAATTTTCTTTAGTAAGCGAGAAAACACTTCTTCCATAATGATAAAAAGGTATAGAGATAAATGATCCCCCTGTCGCAATCCTCGACCTCCCTGAAAAAAACCCCGAGCTGTACCATTCATCATAATCGAATACCAAGGTGTAGCAATACAATTCTTGATCAAATCTCTTACAAATGAAGAAAATCCAAAGGCAGCCAAAACATGCAAAAGGAAATCCCATTCCACCCTATCATAAGCCTTAGCCATATCCAGTTTCAAAATCACATTCCCGCCCATCGTTTTCTTATTGAGCGATTGCACCATCTCCTGTGTGAGACTGATATTATCAAAAATACTCCGACCTGGAATAAACGCACATTGCTCAGAAGAGATCAAAGAGGACAATAAAAGAGCAATCCTCGCCACCAAGACCTTTGTGCAAGTTTTGTAAAAACGGAACATAAGCTGATAGGCCGAAACTTCTCAAAACTCGTCGGCTGAGCTATTTTAGGAATAAGAACTACAAAAGAAGCAATATAGAATATGGGAAGAGGAACCCCTCTAAAAAAATCCGTTACCGCCTCCACCATTTCCGACTTGACAATATCCCAACAAGCACGGTAAAAACCCGACCCAAAGCCATTCGGCCCCGGACTACTCTCTATGGGAATACTGAAAACTGCTTGTTTCACCTCCTCTTCTGTGGGCACCGAACCTAATCTCAAATTTTCATCTTCCGAAATCACATCAGACACGTAATCACCCAAATACGGAAGCACTACACTAGTAGACTGCCCCAAGAACTCCCGAAAATAATGCACAACCCCATCATGAAGTTCATGAGGGGACTTTAACGATAAGCCATTGGAAAGTCTCATCTCCGTGATCTTCGATTGCCTCCGTTTATTAAGGATAACATGAAAGTAACGCGAGTTTTGATCTCCATGACTCCACCACCTAACTTTAGCACACTGAGCTAACCGTACTTCTTCACGACAAATCCAGGTATCCAACTCCATTTTTGAAGCCAACAGATCAAGTTCCACCTCTTCATCATAGTTCAGCTGCAAGTGACTCTCCAACGCTCTATCCGACCCTCCAACTCCTTAATATGCCCAGTCGTCCATCCAAAAACTTTTTTATTCCACCCTTTCAGAACTACTTTCAGTTTTTTCAATTTAGCCGCAAGTTTTAGGAGACCACTACCAGCCTCAGTTTGATTCCAAACCTCTCGGACGCAACTAGGAAAATCCACATGATCCACCCACATCTGCTGAAAATGGGAAGGAGATGGCCCATACTCTGCAACATTTTTCACCAAGGAAATAACCATAGGTGCATGATCTGACAAAGTACGCGGTAGATATCTCATGAAAGAATCTGGAAAATCTTCAATAAAATTCTACGCAACCAACGAACGATCCAAGTGCGCCCAACTACGAGAAGCCCCAGCATGCCCATTACACCAAGATAAACTCTTACCCAAGTATTTTAACTCCAGCAATCCGCAAGAGTGTATCCAAGAGTTGAACTCCTCCATCGCCACCAAAGAACGTGGGCGACCACCTCGTCGTTCCTCATCCGAGACAATAATATTAAAATCCCCTATTATTAACAATGGCTCAGTTCCATTACTTTCATTTTCAAGCTCAGCCCACAACTCCCGCCATTGAACATACGTACATTTAGCATAAATAAATGAAGCTTTACATTTCATAGAGCCATTAGACACAAGAACTGTAATATGCTGAGTTCCACAACTAACCAACCTCACATCGACATCATTCAACCAAAAAATCCACAATTTACCTTCCCTAGCAGCATTAGATAACCCATAATCAAAACCCAACATCCGTTTAACGTCATCCAATAAATCATCTTGTAGAAAAGGCTTTGCTAACACAACAACTTTCGGCTTATACATACTCAAAATCTTTTTCAGCCTACTCTTGGAAGATCTCACCCCTCTAATGTTCCAATACAATATTGGACTTATCATAAATTCAATTTAGAGGACCGGGTAATCACCCGTTTACTACTGCGACCTTTCATACCAATTGCCTCACCCTTTTTCTTCCCATGGTCTAGTGTATCAGAATCAGAACAAACATCTTTACTATGCAAACCTTTATCAACCATTATTTTTGTATCAGAGAAACTGGCCAAGGTAGCAGCCAAATCATTGTCATCCTAAATCAACCCACTCTTAGTGCCCTTCCCAACTGATGTTCCACCTTGTAATACTTCAGCCTGATTGACCATAATAGGTACTAAATCCTCCTGCGTCATTTCCACAAGACTAAAATGCATGTTACTATCCACATCCTGTATATTCAACTCCTCAGGAGCCGATTGCACCACTTTGTTAATAGGTAACACCACCTCCGTAATGATAGATGGAGCCGTCTTCAATTTACTCAGCACATTATCTTCCACTTCATTCTTTACCACTATCCCCTCGCCAGAACTCTACACTACCTCAGAGACCACTGGAGCCATCACCTCCAGAATAGCGGACACCCCTTCTGTAGGGCCTTGTGGCTCCACCTCCTTTGACTTCTCCCCAGAAACCATACTATGCGATTCCACTAACTGAAAAATAGCCACTTCCTCCTCCTCCCTCTCAATAGGCTGAACTTCATTAACCAATACAATATCATCCGAACTCTTACTTTTCATGCCTAAAACTGCCACTTCTTGAGACTCTGATTTTGAACCCGAAGTATCTAAAGATTTCAACTGTTTCGGCACTTCTCTATACTCCAGACGAACAGGTTTCTTTTCTTTCTCCTTCCCTATCTTCCCTTGTTTGCACGTCTTCAAGTTATGCCCTTGTAATTTACAATCAGTGTAGAAGGCAGGCAAAGTTTCGTAGACCACCTCCTGTCTACGACTCGCAGGACAAGAAGGAGCCCCAATCCAAAATGATGACAGTGGAGACTTCGCTGCATCTAGTTCTAAACACACCCTCGCCCCATCAGTTCTAGTAGCACATCGCGTAGAATTATCACATCGTATAAACTTTCCAATTGGTGCCGTGAGGATTTTCAGAATTGAAGGATGGTGAAAGTTTGGGGCCAAACCTGGGAGGAAAATCCAGGCTGGAACAACCGATGGCTCTTCTTCTTCAGAGTACTCCAGAGACCAATGAAAGGGACGATATGCCACTCCGTCGATATCACACACTTCCCTCGAAAAAGCCTTATTGAAATCCTCCTCTAACGTCAATCGGACAAACACATTATGCTGCTTTTACAGAGTAGCTTAAAATTAACACAAAAAATGCATCGTTGTAAATAATTTTTTTTCCTTTTCTATTTTCATGATATGGTTCATCCTTTGCATACTAGGAAACGAGGGAGGGAATGAGCCACTCAGGACACTACTTGTATCGAGGCTCATACTGTTATGGTAGAGCGAGAGGTCCTGATTCATAAGTTCGACGAACTCATATAGGAACAGACGAATCAGAGAGATGTTTTCGTCAGTAGAGGATGGGGAAATATCTGCACATTGAGGGGGAATGTATACCCCTCAATGGTTCAGGATTTCTATATGAGGATGTGTGACATGCCTCAGGACAAATCCTCTCACATCGTGATTGTATGCGGTGTATACATTGAGATTTCATCAGATGTCATCGCTGATCACCTTGGGATTCGTCGAGGAGTTGAGACATCTGCACATGCTACACCCCGTGAGGATGTAGGCACTTCTGCATCATCTACTAACCGCCCATTTGAGCCAGCATTAGCTAGAGATGTAGACCGGTTAGAGGCCTAGGATACTGGCCTTGAGGCTCGAGATGATGATCGAGATGAGGATTTCTACATCCTCACCAAAGGCGACCGCATGGAGATCGAGAGGAAGAACGCATTCAACCAGAACCATCTACTACCATTTTTCCGTATGGTGCACCTTATTGTTGCAACAAACATGGATCCTGTGGCACATAAAACCGCATTTAGTCTACTTCGGGCACAGTTTTTTATACGAGTGGCACATGGAGATCCCATAGATTTGTCACTGCACATCTTTAAGAGGATCCATTATGAGGCGAGCATCATCTCCACGAATAATCTCCCATACAGTGTCCTGATCAGCCGGCTATTACTTGCACGGAGAGTGCCAACTCAGCCAGAGGAGCGGGTCAAAGATCATATGAGCCCCCTTGACATGACCACGCATCGACGTAGCATTGGACAAGTGAGGGAACGTCAGCCATCCCTTGTAGAGGATCTAGTTCCTTTGACGCAGCCTGAGACAGGTCATGTGGGGAGTAGTAGTCACCAGCCACTGAGTACATCTACGAGAGATGCGCGGCCTGCTTGGGTTGATGCGGTGATCTCACAACTAACTGTGCATATCGATCGTAAGATCGATCGATCGCTCACGGCTGTAGAGGCGTCTGTCTCTGCGATCGCCCATCCTGTAGGTATCCTCAACGACAAGGTTGATACCTTGACTGAGGAGGTACGTAGTTCAAATTTCGCGAACAATGCTATCATCTGAGTGTTGTTTAAGAAATTCGATCATATTTTTTGTTTTGCTTTTATTATTTGTAAAGAAAAATATTATTTAATATTTTTATGGTTTTTCACTATTTAATTCTCAATCTTATTTAATGTTATATTTTCCATATTTAATTCTAAATCATTGCACTTCAAATATATCTAAACATAAATATATATTTATATATTACAAATTGTGTATATATAAACATATACAAGTCAATTATATAGACTTGTTAACAAATTATGCACTATAAAAACCATATAATTTTTAAATTAGAGTCATATTTAATGTTTGCATGTTGGCGCAAAACATTTTACGTTTGAACGTTGGTGCCAAAACATTTCACGTTTGCATGTAAGTAGCCACAATGTTTGAACGTATATGTGACGTTCGAACGTATATTTTCCATACGTTGGAACGTAAAAAAAATTTCATCAGTCTTTAGTGACGGTTTCCAGAAATCGTCACAGAAAAGGCTTTTTAATGACGGTTTGGGGACTGTCACAATTTCTCAATTGTCACTAAAAAGAAATTGTGTTGTAGTGATAACTAATGTGATACCCAATATGATAACGATAAGTCTATGTCGTGTATGAGATCTCACAATACTTGGAAATGAGAAATTTTTGCTCTTTATAAGATTTCAATTGGGCACCAATTGTATCATTGACTAGTACATAAGCCGTACTGCATCTATGAGGGATTGGCCCGACGAGGACGTCAAAAATTTAAGGGGGGAGATTGTGATACTCCATATGATAAGGATAATAGTAGGTGGTGTATGAGATCTCACATTACTTGAGAATGAGAAAATTTTGCTCTTTATAAAGTTCCAATAGGACTCCAATTGTATCATTGACTAGTCCTTTTAGAATATAGATCATGTAGTTTGCGCCTTCCATTTGAGCGTTACAACTAACATGTTAGCATGTAAGAATATATATAGATAACATGTTCAGTTACTATTATATATTATCATTATCATTATTATAAAATGGAAGGTTTGGATGGAGGCGAAATTAATGAGCATGTGAAAGGATTTGATTTTATATTTACATCGCCAACTGTAACATGCACAATGCACTATCTCCTTGATCTTGTGGTATGTAGTTATGATACCCCGCATTTTAGTACATTTTTTTTAATTGAATGATTTTTTTTAATTAATTAACTATTGATTTTCTTGTTTTATATTTATCGGATTTCTCGTTGGATTTATTTTATAATTTTTAAGTTGTGAAATTTATTTTGATGTGCTTTTTTAATATTAAGTTGCTCCTTACTTTAATGAATAATTTTATTGTTGGACCTTAATTATTTTATTTTATTTTATTTTTTAATTTTCTATTGGGCTCCAATGGGTTTTTGTAGTTTAGAAAGGCTTGTTGTGTTTTTCTTTTGTGTAGTGGACTATTGGGCCGTTTTGGCCTTAAGATAGAAAACCCTAGTTTTTCTGTTTATTTTTCTTCATCTTTAGGCGCCGCACCTTCCTTCTTTCTTCTTTTCATTTTTTTTTCTTTCTCCTTTTTCCTTCCTCTCCCGTACTACACATCCCTCTGGTTTTATTCTTCCTCTTCAACCCGTGGCTCTCTCTTTCTTTGTCTCCCTCTCTTCCTCTCTTGTCCTCTCTTTCCTTCTCTCTATTCTCTCTCTCTCTCTCTCAGTGCACCATCGATGGGACAACCACCCCCTTTTCTTGCCCTGCTCTGCTGCAACCTCTTTTCCTCATGGTGAGCCTCCGTCGCACACGTTCTTCTCTTTTGGTTTCCATTTCTTTTTGTTGTGTTTTATATGTTCCTAGAAACAAGTTTGGACTCTTTGAAAATATTAATGTCTGGTTTTAAATTTCATGGTCATGATATTCCTGGTAATTACAAAAATGCCATCAGGCCTTTGGTCATTGATTCTTTTCCATAAAACACCTCAAATTTTTTTAAGTTCTTTTACATGTTGCCCCCTTAGTATGATGTTTTCTGATATGTTGTTATGTGCATTTAGTTTAATGAGTTTATGTTTTAATGGGCTTGGTTTAATTGGTTGTGTTTTAATTATTGGGCATGGTTTTTATTATACATGAAAAAATGATTATATTGTTAATCTCAACTATTTAGTTTTCATTTGAACTCATTTCTCTAAGTTGGCCTTATTTTATAGGATTTTAAGTAGCCATAGTATTCTATTAATCTATAATACGTTGTGGGTACTTTAATATTTTAAAAACTGTAACACTTTGTTGTGAATTTGGTTTATGGATTGATGATAAGAATGGATACAGGAGAAAGATAGGTTGCCTACTTCGAGGGTAGGATCCTCCAGAATGTTTGAGAGAAAAGGGAGAAGATGAACAGTAGAGAGAGAAAAGGAATCTTGTAAATTCATGCATAACCATCACATTCCGTGCTACAATGATATATCGTTCCACTACTAACAGAAAGGAAAATAAACTAAAACAGATGACCTTCACTTAATAGCAAATGAAAGACACTACCTTTAATGGGCTCACAGGCCCATAAACAGACCCCTAATCCATTAACTCAACTAACACCCGTTATTCTTTTCTGGCCCAAGGCCCGCAAGACCAGACCATCCCCTTCTAACTCAACACTTATACTTTCCTCTTCTCAACTATGTCTCTTATCTTGTCTCTATAGCTTAGACGATGTGTGACAAAGCCTCCCACTTTAGATCACCTTGCCCACAAGGTGCGGGTAAGAAATCTTGATGGTCTCGTAAGCCTCCCAAGGCGTGTCGCCCTCACCCATCCTGTGCCATTGAACCAGTATCTCGGTCTGGGGTGTATTCCGCCACTTCCGAACCCTTCGATTCCACACCTTCACAGGTTCAGGCTTGAGGGCTCCGTCGGAATCCACTGGTGGTAGAGTGGGGATCGCCACGATCTGTGTCCCCAGCTTCTTCTTCAGCTGAGAAACATGGAAAACCGGGTGGATGGCCACCGTCTTGGGCAACTGTAACCTGTATGCTACTTCTCCGAAGCGATGGATGATCTGAAATGGGCCATAGAACCACGGCGCCAGCTTTAGATTGCGACGGCGAGCTACCGATGACTGTTGGTACGACTGGAGACGTAAGTAGACCCACTCACCCACTGTGAAAGTTTGTGCCTTAATAATTGTAGCATTTGATCCCTAGCCCTTAGATTTTCCTCCACTGCTTCTGTTTAAGCTAGCCCGGGAGTGTAGTCCAACAATCTAGGAGGGCAATAGCCGTAGAGGGCTTCGAATGGAGTCACACGAGTTGATGCATGTTGACTAGTATTGTACCAGTACTCTGCTAGGGGAATCCAATGGACCCAGTCTTTGGGTCGATCTCCAGCAAAACACCTCAGATAGTTTTTCAAAGTTTTGTTTACAGCCTCTGACTGCCCATCCGTTTGAGGATGATAGGCAGTACTAAAAGCTAGCTCCACCCTTGAATTTTAAACAATTCTTGCCAAAACAGACTAGTGAATGTGCTGTCCCTATCAGAAACAATAGATTGGGGCATTCCATGTAACTTCAATATATTCCGCGTAAATAATTGGGCAACTGTTTTAGCTGTAAACGGATGAGCTAAAGGTGTGAAATGTGCATATTTAGTAAGTCTATCTACCACCACCCACACACAATTTTGCCCCTGTGAAGAAGGCAAGCCTTCTATGAAATCCATTGAGATCTGTGACCAAGGCTGAGAGGGAATAGGTAATGGTTGTAGCAAGCCACTGGGTTTGGACTGATCTGCCTTCACACTTTGGCACGTGTCACACCCTCTAATCAGATTTTTCACATCTAATTTCATTCCCTGCCAATAAAAGTCCCTCCTGACCCTGTGCAAGGTCTTATCATAGCCTGAATGACCTCCCACAGGGTTAGTATGCAGCAGGTGCAGCAACCTTTGCCTGAATGTTGGGTCCTCACCAATTACTAGCCTGTTTTTGTAAAACAACAGCCCACTTCTCACTGCATAAGTAGCTGGTAAATCCCCATTTTGACACCTCAACATTAGGTCTTGCACCTTTGGGTCACTACCAAATCCGTGCTTAATCTCCTTTAGCCAATCCAAAGTTGGCAAAGAAATAGCAACAAGGATCACTTCTTCCTTGCAATCCGCCCTTTCCACCCTCCTAGACAGTGCATCAGCCACTATATTATCCTTTCCTCTTTTATATTCTACCAACACATCATAGCCCATCAACTTGGACACTCATTTTTATTGCATGGGAGTACCCACCTTCTGCTCTAGCAAATATTTAAGGCTTTGGTGATCGGTCTTCACTACAAAAGGTTGTCCCAACAAATAGGGCCTCCATTTCTGCACTGCCATTACAAGGGCATATAGCTATTTTTCATAGGTTGATTAGGCTAACACCCTTCCCTTCAAGGCCTTACTGTAGAACGCTATTGGTCTATTTTTTTGCATAAGAACAGCCCCAATGGCACTTCCCGACGCATCACATTCTATTAGAAAGGGTAGAGAAAAATCTGGAAGGGTCAACACTAGGGGTTGAGTAACAGCCCTCTTTAAGTTTTGGAATGCCTCCTTAGCCTCTTCGCTCCACACAAACTGGTCCTTTTCTAATAAATTGGTAAGAGGGGCTGTAAGGCTGCCATAGCCTTTAATAAATCGCCTATAGTACCTGGTAAGCCCCAGGAACCCTCTTAGAGCCTTTAGTGAAGTAGGAAATGGCCAATCTTCACTGCTTGTAGCTTTTCTGGGTCCGCCTTTACCCCTTCTGCTGAAATTACATGCCCCAAGTAAGCCACTTCCAACGTTGCAAATCTACACTTTGACATTTTTGCCAACAACCCATGATGTTTCAGCACCTCTAGAGTCAACTTTAGATGTTTTATGTGCTCCTGCAATGAACTTCTATACACCAAAATATCATAAAAAAAAACCAACAAAAACTTTCTCAAGTATGGTTTAAAAATGTTGTTCATTAAACTCTGGAAAGTAGATGGTGCATTTGTTAGCCCAAAAGGCATAACATGGAACTCATAGTGTCCCTCATGAGTCCTAAAAGTAGTCTTGTGGATATCTTCAGATTTGACTCGTATTTGGTGGTACCCCGAACGCAAGTCAAGTTTAGAGAAAAACTTAGATCCACTGAGTTCATCCAGCAGTTCTTCCATGACTGGAATTGGGAATTTACCCTTCACCGTCACATTGTTTAAAGACTGGTAATCCACACACATTCTCCAGGAACCATCCGCCTTTCTCACAAGTAACACTGGGATGAATAGGGACTGTTACTAGGCCTTATGACTCCTCTACTCAACAACTCTTTGACAATTTTCTCAATCTCATCTTTTTGGAAGTAGGGGTATCGATAGGGTCTTGCTGACACAGGTTTAGTGTTTGGATAAAGTGGGATAGCATGGTCTTGAGCTTGGTTTGGGGATAAACCCTTAGGTTCACCAAAAAGTTCTTGATACTGGTCGAGTAGCTGCTGTACAGCTTCGGGCACACTCCCACTTAGCTTCTCTTCCTTGGCTTCGATCAGCTGTAACAACACTCCCTTTCTTTCCAGCCCATGATTTTGATTTATATTCCCTTCTTCAATCACATTAGAAGGAAATAACCCTTGCAAACAAACAACCTGTTCATTATACTGGAATTGCATGGACAGCTCCTTGAAATTCCATAAAATGGACCCCGATTCCCTCAACCATTGCACTCCCAACACCATATCACATCCCGCCAACACTAACACATAATAATCAATAATGAAAGAATGGCCTTGCATTTTAATTCTAACAGCAATACACTTCCCTTCACAGCCTACTAAATCCCCATTCGCCACCCTGACTCTTATTTTTTCCCATCATTCACATTCACGCCCCCCCTTTTTACTATCGAGGGATCAAGGAAATTATGTGTGCTGCCAGTGTCTATCAGCACCACAATTTCCAGATTTCCCAACCTTCCTTTGATTCTCATAGTCTTAGGCTTAAAGACCCTATCAATGCATTAAGGGAAATTTCTGGTTGGGCTGTATTGGTGGTCAAATCGAGTACTTCATCATCTTTTTCATTTTCTTCTACTGGGCTGGTCATGTTTTCGGGCTCCTCAGTTACCTCCTTAATCAAAAATATCTTAGGCTGTTGACACTTATGTCCTGGGCTCCACTTGGAATCACAGTAATAACAGAGGCCCTTTTCACACCTCTCTTTCATTTGTTGTGGTTTGATTTTTTGTACAGGAACAAGGGCTTTAGGACCAAACTTAACATTGTTATTTGTTGCTGCAGGAGGTAATTTCAGAATTCCAGTGTCATGGTTGTGATGGATTTTTTTATGGATGCCTACATTCTCCTCTTGAATCTTTGGAAGGCTGTAAGCTGTTAATAGATTGTTTGGGTGAAACATCCTCACCGTTAACCTATCTCATCCTTTAGCCCGCTAAGAAAACAACTTAGTTTATACCTTTCTGACAACCCTCTAAGCCTATTAGACAGTGACTCCAAGTTTGATTTGTATTCTTCGACAGATCCAGTTTGCTTTAGCCTAATTAAGGCCTCCATGGGGTCATCATACGAAGATGGCCCAAACCGTATCAACAAGGCCTTGGTAAAATCCTCCCACTCCTTTAGAACTCCTGACTCTTCAAGATCTTGGAACCAAACTAGAGCTTGGCCCTCCATATGGAAGGAGGCTAGCCTTAGTTTTTGTTGGGGCAGGGTGTTATAGTAGGAGAAAAAATGGTTGGTTTTGTATATCCACCCATTTGAATCTTCACCATTAAAAGTTGGAAAATCAAGCCTTACCGATCATGGAGGGGGTTCACCCCCTTGTTCTGCAGATACCAGCTGCTGATCCTAACCCCTGAAGATGATTCCCCATGAACCCAGCCACTGCTCTTATTCTTCCGCTGCAGCTCCACAGTCAATGCTGTTGCACTACAGAATCTGATTGCCTCTTGAGGGCCAACACTTCAGTTTCCAGCGTTTTAAATTGTGACTCAGTGGACTTGACCTTCTTCCAATTGCGCAAGTCTAGTGCCATCTTCCATTTCTTCTTTTACTGATTGTAATCACAGGTCACTTGGGAACTTTGTCTCTAGATACCACTTGTAACACTTTGTTGTGAATTTGGTTTATGGATTGATGATAAGAATGGATACAGAAGAAAGATAGGTTGCCTACTTCGAGGGTAGGATCCTTCAGAATGTTAGAGAGAAAAGGGAGAAGATGAACAGTAGAGAGAGAAAATGAATCTTGTAAATTCATGCATAACCATCCCATTCCGTGCTGCAGTGATATATCATTCCACTACTAACAGAAAGGAAAATAAACTAAAATAGATGACCGTCACTTAATAGAAAATGAAAGACACTACCCTTAATGGGCTCGCAGGCCCATAAACAGACCCCCTAATCCATTAACTCAACTAACACCTTTTATTCTTTTCTGGCCCAAGGCCCACACGACTAGACCATCCCCTTCTGACTCAACACTTCTACTTTCCTCTTCTCAACTATCTCTTATCTTGTCTCTATAGCTCAGACGATGTGTGAAAAAAACACTGGTATTCATTTATCATAATATTTATTCGATTACTCTCTTCGGTATAGATTACTTTAACTGGATATTGATGAACTTAGAAAGTGATGATATTTAGAGTTAAGAGAATTTTAAGTATTGAAGAATTAAAATGGGTACTTCAGGTGTAATATGAGATTTATTTGTTCACTGAAGATTTATTTAAGTTACATGAATTTTTATAGGTGACTAGTGACAATTATTCAGTACTGTTGTGGAGAATTTCTGAGTAAGCTAAGAAGCCCAGGTAAGCGGGATTTCCTATGCTAGGCTTTATACGATTTATTGAGACAGAGGTTGACTTTCTGAAAATATTGCATATTTTGTGATGAAATGAGAACTTGAGAAAAACAAACCTCGGTCGTTTATTTGCATTACTCATGAAATCTGTATGAAAAAGGAAAAATATTTTCTAGCATGTATTGTGTAGACATGAGCTAAATTTTGTCATGCTGTCTCTGAAATTTTAAAAGGAACGATAAAGGATTTTGACTAAGCCAACAGTTGAAGTGACATGGACTCCCCGAAGCTAGGTATGAGCTGTCCCCAACTGGAAACGTATTATAAAAGCCGACCCCCAGGTACGAAGAACTCTCTCTAATTTCTCTAAACTCACGTATAAACTACTAAGGAGATATATAGACTATAGCATCGGAGACTCCCTGGCCTCGACCAAGGCCCCCGACTCCCTGTGTTTTCTTAAGTGTGTAGGTGAAAGACTCAAAACCCGAGTTGCTGGAACTCAGCCCAAAGGCTGAAACATGACGTTAACAGTGGCGCTGTCTGTGGGATCTCTATAGGCTTCACGTGTCCTTCTTATGCTTGTGATAACCCATTCTTAGACAACTCATGGACAAGAAGAAGCAATGTTAAGAAATATGGAAACAAGGCTCGCCGCGATGGAAGAAATGGCAGAAAAACTAACTATCGAAGTAGAGACCCTCCGAAAAGAGAATGAGAAGCACATAATAGCTACCAATGGAATAGAGAATGATGCAGGACCAAGTGACAGCGAGCATGTAGGATCCATAAATGCCAGAGGGGGAGGTGATGCAGAGGAAGAAAGAAAAAAACATGCAGGACGAGCTACGTAACCTCAAAGGAAAATATGAAGAAATGACGAGGAAGATGGGCACATTGTCATCAGTAGACCAATTGCTCACCAGTATGGGCCTACCCTATAACGAGGAGGTGATGGTTGTACCCTTACCACAAAAGTTCCGAGTTCCCCTCATAGACATGTACGATGGGCCTAGAGACCCCCTTGAACACCTGAAAACCTTTAGGACTCACATGACCCTGCAAGGCTTCTCAGAAGATGCGGCTTCCAGAGCTTTCCCGCTGACGTTGAAGGGGCCGACAAGAGTATGGTTTGGGTCTTTGGCACCTGGGTCCATAGACAGCTTTTGGGAGCTGGCCCGCTGATGAGTGCATGAAAGGTCTTGACGGTCCATAGGCAGAGGTGGAGTTAATGCTTTTGTTGAGGGTGTGCTTGAAGTTGTATGTATTTGGATTGTGGTAAGACGGCTATGGCTTAGCGCAGACACATGAATTTTGAGAGTTGTTTCGATAGACAAACTTTGGTAGCACTAAAGATCTCTTATGAATATGTTGGTTGATATGTCTAAATATTACTGCCTTGTTTATGTGGAAGTTTTACATTTTGGGTTGGGGATATTTTTCTTTCTGTTGCCTTGATGCTTGAATTGCTAGAGACTTGCAATAAGCTGGTTGGGGGGGGGGGGGTGATGCGTGCATGCAAATGTACTTTGAAGATTTCTCTTACGAGTTTAATTGCTAGATTATGTGTTATTTGGGCATTTTGATTATGTTTTTCCAATTTAAACTTTAAGTCCATAGTGCCCAAGTTTTGATTAAGTGTCTAATGATTTTATTGTAGGAATGAATTTAAAAATGATTAAGCTGAAGTCTGGCTAATACGAAAGAAAAGAACAATCAATTGAGAATTTCATGTCCAAAGTCAAAGAGATTTGCATCATAAACAATGAAGGAAAAAGCAATTAATGAAAAATATTCAGAATTTGCAGCTTCTCTGAGTAGCCAATAGTATGATGGTCATATATTTCTTGTCCAATTTCCGATTGAGGCGAATCAAGATTTGTTAGAAAAGAAACTTAATGTGCTACACTTGTTCTAGAAATAGCAATTTTCTAATTTGGTCATTTACTATGCAACAAACGGCTTTCAATATGCAATTGGAAATCGGGAACACTATCTCCACGAGAATTGCACATGATTTTCTTTCCAAAAAGATGATGACTTCAAGGAAGAAGGAAAAATGTCTATAACGTGGAGAGGGGGGTTTCTTTTGGGCAGAAAGACATCTTCCAGAAAAAGAATTCTTCTTCTTTCGAATGGAGAGCTAATTACTTGGTGAAGGTAGGGATGACCTTGCTTAAATGATGGTGATTTCAATTCTATTGGATTCATGTAATAAACTTTCTTGCTGATGCAATTCTTGTTTATCATATCTTATTAGTCTTTCTTGTATTTGGATAATTTTATAACCAACACTTTTCATAGATTCAGTCATGCTTTCTCTATGGGATTGTTGAGATGTTTATGTTCAGATCTGGTTGTCAATCTTATTGGTGTGATTCTCTACTATAGTATTGTTATTGAGAATATTGTTGTCTTTAAAGCTAAGTCTAATAGGATAGCAACCCGTGCTTTCAAAAGAAGAGTGGTTTTCAAGAATTACATTTGAACAAATTGGTTACAAAGATATATTTTTTGGTTAGAGAGTCTGGTGCTATGATACCTTATTGAGTATCCAATGAATCTACTATGAATAGAATTATCAAGTTCAAGAAAGGGATTCTCAATGCTTCGCTGCTATTAATTCTGGTCAAACCTTTTCATTATTACGTTTTGGCTCTTCAATTTATTTCTTTTTAGAAAGGACTCATCTTACATTGCTACTTTGATTTTTGTTCTCTTAAACTTTTTAGTCAGTTTTAGTGTTTCTACCATCTCCCTGTGGAATTGACACCCCAATCTATATTGCAACAATCGGGTTATTCTTTGGGCGTAATCACACACCTATTCCTCGCACACTTTATGGTGAGCAGGAGAAGAATACACCCCAAGGCATAACTCCTCACCATCAAGCAAGGGGAAAATGAAAGTCTAAATACATACCTATCCAGGTTCAACAACAAACGCATGACCACAAACTACCAAGACGAGAAAATAACTTTGGCAACGCTTTTAGGAGGAGTTTGACCCTGATCAAGGATTATGGCAGAATTGGCAAGGAGAACTCCTGCCATGCTGCGAGAGTTCATGGATCAAGCCGACAACTTTATTAACTCCGAGGACACACTTTAGGCCTTGACCAAGCCGAAGAGGAAAGAAATGGAACACGCAAAAAAGAAGAGGAAGGCACCAACCAAAGGCAAGGCTCACTAGAAGCCAGAGAAAGGACCACAAGACATTAGGAGAGAAGAAGTCTCTACGAGAGGCCTGGGTTTTGATTTGACCAACCAGTGCTCACCATCCAAAGAGACGACCGTCAACCTGCCCAAGATGACAACTACATGAGCATTCGCTCATCATTCACACCTACCATCAGTCCAACACTCATAACATTGAAGATTGCCTTTTCTTAAAAAAGGAAAGTGAGCAGGCTGGGTGGCCAAGGCCACGATGATACCCTTCTGCCCAAAGGCCAGAGCGGGAGTGGAGGCGGAGATCACGGGAAAAAACTGCGTAGAGAGTCGGAAGGCCAAGGAGGGAAGGGAGATGAGGTAAAAGGTAGCTGTATTGGAACCCTAGCGCGATCGCCACCACGCACCACATTAGGAAGGGCCGCCATGCCATTGAAGGGTTCCTCAGATGCGGTCAGAACCATTACACTGTTTGTCTTCCCTGTACAGCTTTTGTCATGGTCGACTTCTTGGTGGTAAAGGCTCCTTCATCATACAATGCCATAATCGGCTGACCCACTCTCAATTGTCTAAGGGCGGTAACGTCGACCTACCACTTGAATATGAAGTTCCCGACCTCTCAGGAAGTGGGAGAAATTCGAGGAGAGCAAGTCCTGGCATGGAAGTGTTACGTGCATGTGGTCAACACCCCCGGAACGCCAAGCACATGCAAAAGTTTTATCACTAAAAAACCTTATGACTTGTAATTTACATTTTCATGTCAATAGTGTAAATTTTATTAATGGAAGTGTGGCTTTTCAAGAGTAAAACACGTCTCACCTAGCCATATCTCGACCCCTTACTCCAACAATGTAATCTCCATCAACATATCTCCATCAACGAAATCTCCATCGATGACTACTTACCTCCTCGCGAGGCACTTAAATGATGAGTTAATCCTATGGCTACTTTATCACAGGGGAGAGCAGGCCAGCCTTCTACTGCTCGACATTTACCTTCCTTGTGAGAGTCAACAAGCAGGAATGGGTCCACTCCCAAATTGCCCTGAAACTTACCTCCTCGTAGGGCTCTAAAGGGCGAGATGTGCCTTAAGGCCATCTTCTCCCACCCGTGGTGAAGAGCGAGTCCAGCCCCTCGGCTGCTTGGAAACTTACCTTGACCTTCGCCATGACGAAGCATGGGATCAGTACCTGCCTGACCCAACACTCACCTTCCTTGTCATGTCAACGGGTGATAGCAGATCTAGTCCCAAACTGCATAACTACTTACCTTCCCATGACGGTTAAAAGGTGGGCAGGCGGCCCAACCTCCCTCTCAGGTAGAGTGGGTCCAGCCTCTCGGCTACCTGGCAACTTACCCTGCCCCATCATGGTGAAGAGTGGACCGGCGGGTCAGTTGTCTGACACTTACCTCCCCATGAGGTAGCAAAGGGATTAGTTACACCTGAAGGTTGTTTTATCCTTCTCACGGTGGACAGTGGGCCTGCACTCGGCTGCTCGACACTTACCTTCCTTGTGATCATCAACAGCTAAGAGCGGGAGTCTGAAACTGCCTGATAACTTACCTCCCCGCAGGAGTATACAGGGCGAGATGTGCCTTAAGGCCATCTTCTCCCTCCTGCGACGAAGAAAGGGTCTAGCCCCTCGGCTGCCTGGAAACTTACCCAACTTTTGCCACGACAAAGAATGAGATCAGCACCTGCCTAACCCAACACTTACCTTCCCTGTGATGTCAACGGGTGTGATCGAGTCCAGTCCCAAACTGACGAGCAACTTACCTACTTGTGATGATTAATAGGTGGGCAGGCGGCCCAAGCTCCCTCACATGGGAATGCGGGTCCAACCTCTTGGCTACTCGACAACTTACCCCACTCCCATTACGATAAAGAGCGGATAAGCTTCTCAGCCATCTGGAAAATTACCTTTCCGGGGGGATCAAAGAGGTGGCTTAGCTTAAGGCATATACGGGTGCAACCGGTTTGGTTTGGTCTAGTTTTAGACATATTTTAGAACCTAACTGGTATACACCGATTTTTAGATTTGAAGAATTGATACCGCATCGGTTGCACGCATAAAACGGTACTTCCTGTTTTACCAATTTTGGTCTGGTTCGGTCTGGTTTTTCCAATAGTCTATATATACAATATATAATATGCTATATATATTATAGTATAAAATAATATATTATAGTATATTATGATATATAATATAGTGATATATTATAATATATTATAATATTTTAGTATATTATAATATAGTGATATTGTATTAATATAACTACTAATATTATAGACTATAGTGATAATATATAGTTATTTATATAGGATTTTAAAATTTAATGTTATTTTAATTAGTAATTTAGCATATAATACAAGATTATTTTATATATAATTATATATATTAGATATAAAAATTATAGATAATATAAAAAATCATATAAAAAATTAAAATATACATATATTTATATGAATCGGTCTGGTTCGGTTTGGTTTGGTGATAGAAAAAGGAAAATCAAAATCGACCAATTTCGACCAGTTTTGAAAAAAATAGAACCGATACCAGACTGAACCGATTTAGAACTGGACCAAACTCACCCGTTCGGTTCGGTTCTTTCTGGTTGACCAGTTTTTTTGTTCACCCCTAAAGGCATCTCGATTCCTCCCCTAGTGGAGAGCTGGTTTAGTTCTTCGACTGCTCGACATTATGCCATCTTCAATAATAGAATGCCAAACAAGAAGTGCCTCATAATCCTCGCCGAACTCCTTCAAATGAGAAGCCAGGTTTGCAAACTTCACACTTGTAGTTACGGATGAGTTATATTAACTTGTTTGGTTTTTCCAATGGTCTTAAGCATCTCCTACTTGCCTCATGACAAAGAGCGAGACAACTCCTTAACTACGCTGCAACTCACACCCCCAGGGAGACCAAAGTAGAGGGTTTACCGTAAGGCATCCAGGCCTTCCTCCCTAAGGAATACAAGCCCATTCTCTCCACTACACAGCGTAGGCTCCCAAGGAGCCCCGCCCCCAAACCAACGACAACAAATCGAGACAACCCAAGGTTATGATTGTAATAACATACAGATTGTACTTGCAGTTGGTCATCACATAAGTGGCATCACCCCTACATTCCTCGCCCGGTGCACTCCCAGAAGCGTGCTAATGAAAAGCTAAGAGCAAAGAAGAAAAAGAAGAACCCCAGAAGTAAGGAAAGCATGTACAAGCAACTCGATTAATATTATTTTGAAGTATATTAAAAACAAAAGAAAAAAGAATACATCAATATAATAGGGGAAATATTCAGTTGGCGGGATTGTCACTGGCAGGGTTGTCTGAGAGTGCTTTCAGGATCAACTCATTCCCAATCAAGGCACCACGCTTTAGTGCCACCATGTCTAGAGGGAGTTCTTGCACTTTCAAGGTCCTCAAAATTGTTTTGGGATTTAGGTGCACTTCTTGTGGACCAAGCAGACGTACGACAACTCCTCGCGCAGCCGGGGAAGGGCGGATTCGGCGCTACCAAAGTGAGAGCGCTTGTCCCGAATGGTTGCCTTATGGATGGCTATCACACGATCGACCTTAGCGTTCTCGGCCCCCAAGTCCTTCACTCTCTTATCTTTGGCCTTGAGAGGGTCCCTCTTTTTTTGCAAAGACTCGGAGACCTCCTCGAACCTCCCATCCAAACTATTTGTACAACCGGATGTCGGAGTCATGCTGTTTGAACAACTTTGAGCTTTTAGCTTGCAACTGCTCTAGCTCCTCTTGCTAGAGACTGAACGACTCCTGAAGGTTGTCCCTCGCCTCCGTGGCTAGCGCCGCTTCAAGTACCGTATCTCCATGGACTTGCCTTAACCCTTTCCTTAGTTTACAAGGCCGATGAAAAGATCAGGGGAGCAGAGTGCCATGTCTCAACAGACTTTCCTCAACCTTTGCCTCAGTTTACGAGGCTGACGAGAAGATCAGAGGAGCAAAGTGTCATGTCTCCATGGACTTGCCTCAACTCTTACTTCAGTCTACGAGGCTGACAAGAAGATCAGGGAAGCCAAGTGCCGTGTTTTCACGGACTTGACTTATCCCTCTCATAAGATTGATGACTTGCATAATTTCTTATATTTTATCACTTCTTAACTTTAAACTTTAGTCTAAATATCCTATTATTTGACTAAAATGCTAAAATGTTAATAGAAATCATTGGAATTAATGTGTATTCTTGAATTGAGTTTTATTTACTTTGGGATACTCTTGAGCAAATTTTTATGTTTAATTTCAGAGTTTATAAAAGAGCAAGTCCAAACCCATTCGAATTCAAAGGAATTTCAGGTGGGCAAGACGTTGGAACAACCTAAGAACTCTCAATGAGTGTAGGACTCTTCAAATAAGGATAATAATGGGGTTTGAGAGTAATTCGAGTCAGAATCCAAAACTCGCTAGCAGACAGTATGGACACATTTTAGTATTTTAATCATAAATTTTCGTTCCAATATCGGATTGATGTGATTCTTGATGTGATGGAAAACTATCTTAAAGGGTTACAAAGTTGTCTCTAATAAGGTTTTCAAAATTTAAACTCCTGAAGCACGTACGTGACTACCAAGTTGAGTCCTAAACTTTATGCGATTTTGTGTGCGGGAATATAAAGACATTAGGGTTTCTTTCCTACCCTATTTTAAGCATATCATTAGCACAAAATTGGAGAGTTTTTTAGAGGAGCATTTATTTGGAGTTTTTCATTTCAGACGCTGCGGCTTGCGAGGGATGGCATTGCGGATTGCGAGGAGCATTTTTAGTGTTCATTTTCTTCTATTCTTCTCTTAGAAAAATTATGGTGAATTCGTTTATGTTGAATTTAATTAGCATGAACTAAATTTTCTTTATTCTAGGAAAATGATGTGATCTAGTTCCAAACTATACTTGTTTTTCTATGTTAATTTGAAGTAATTCTCTTCTATGTTTGTCCGATTTATTATGAGCTTATTGCTTCTAATTAACTGGCCATTAATTAGATGATTTTAATCTTGTGATTTGCTGTCGAAAGAGGGAATTATAGGATAAATCTTGGATATTTCGGCATAGGTAATTATAGAGATCGAAAGACTTGTATGAACCTATGTAATATTAAAATCATTGGTCTTATTGCTTTCTTGCTTTGTTAATTTGCATACTCTTGTGTAAAATAATGAACAAAAATAATTTCCAATTGACTATCGAAAGAGGCTTTTGGATGTTTGTGGAGATTTTCTAACAAACAGAGATAATTAAATTCAATTAGTTAGATGAGTAAATCATAGTGAGGGATTAGGTGAAATCGATTTCCTAGAAGTTTTCTTTCCCATTGATTTGATCTTCGAACAATATATTTCTTTTCATTTGAGTATTTTCTTTGAATTAATTTTATTTTAATTTACAATTACAAAAATCTAAGTGACTTTTCTAAATAAAGTCAAGATTAGTATAATTTCAGTATTTGTCAAAAGTAAGTTACCAATCATTGAGGACGATACTCTTCTCATAACTTTACTATAAAACTACGATACTGTACACTTGCAGTTTTGCACCAATCAAAGATCCACCACGTAGACAAGAGAAAAAACAAAAGAAAAAGAATATCAAGGGGAGGAAGCTGTTGATTTGAACACGGCACTTGCCTGTGAGAGTTTCTTCCCTTTGCCTGCGAGAGGAGGGCTCGGGGAAGGCTTCTAAGCCGACTTTGATTTGGGCTGCATGGGAATGATTCGGAAATAAAAAATGGTGTGACCAAGAGGTGGTAAAAATGCCTTTGTATCTTGCTCCCCAAGGAGAGCCTCCAAGAGGACATCAAATGGGTTAGTCTCTACCCATTATTTGACTAGAGCAATACGACATAACTTTTGGGGAAAGGCCTTCAGTCATATTGCTTCATCGTCAGGAACTCCCCCCCCCCCCCCATATGGCCCGTATAGTAAGCCCATGAGGGACCACTAAAGAAGTAAGTCAGATAGTCCAACCAAGCCCAACGACCCTCCTCTAAAAGGAGTTAGTGAACCTTTGTAGAGTACTCGGCCCATGAGGAAAACCCACTTAGGAAACAATCCCAATGTGGGGAAAGCAGATGGTAGGGGCAGATGAGACTCGCTGGTCTGACACCATGCCAATGACACCCTACCCTCGGGAACCTACACAAGCAAGTAGGCGAGAAATATGGAAAACCCTTGATCTCCTGACAGTAGGCATGGAGGGGCTTAATAGGGAACGTCTGAAGGGTGAAGTGAGTTAGAGAGCCACGTTGCATTAATGGCACCACTCCCTGGACTTTTCGCCGCATTAATGACGCTGCCCTAGAAGTGACGCCACGTTAAAGGATCTTGACTAAGTGAACATTTGAAGTGACGTGGACTCCCTAAAGCCAGGTATGATGAACTAAGACAGTTCATCCAGGCCGGATTTTTTTTTCAGCCCGATCCGGAACCTAGATAACCGGGTTCCGGCTAGATTTTATCCGAGCTGGAACCCGCATCACCCATAACCGTGTGATTTGAAATTATAATATTGGCAATCTTATCTCTCTGCTCTCCTCTCTCTCTCTCCCCCTCGAGCCATGAAACCCTAGCCTTCTCTTTCAAGTTTTGCTGCTGTCTCTGGTCGTTGCCGCTTGCCGGACTTTCGATTGATAAGTCTCTATTCTCTTTCTCACTTCGATAAGAGTTTCTTCTCTCTCTCACTTCCGTAAGTCTCTCTCTCTCTCTCTCTCTCTCTCTCTCTCTCTCTCGATCTATGAGTAATGTTTTTGAACAAATCATATGTGAGTATAGAATATATGCAATTATTTTCCTAGATCTGCTCTATTTTGTTAAACATAGTTTTTTTTTTCTTTTTTCTTTTTTCTTTTTTTAAGTTTTTGAGGGTTTATGTTTTGGTTCTTCTAGTTCTCATGATTTGTTGTTAATAGCCATATAACTGAATGATTAGAGATATGCTCTTTGTTTGCCACAAAATGATAATTGCCATGCATTTGCCTACTCTTTGTTATAATCCCACCATTCACGTTACTTTCTTTTTTGTTGTTGGTTTTATTTTATTGCTCTATGCTTTATTATTGTTGATTTGTATAAAAATGTATTGTTTTGTTATGATCTGTCGGCATGTTCCATGCCAGTAGAAGCTCCTTATAGTCTGTACTCTGTAGCTCCAACCAAATCACTATTCTATGTTTTAGGGTAACAAGAGTTGGTCAAATTAAAACTTGGGGGAAGATTCAATAAGACATGTAATTGGGAACAACTTGGAGAGTCGATCACTAGGAGCAATATTTAGCTACTGTACTTATATTTCAAAGGTATGCTTTGTAGATTATCTTAAAGAATGGAGAAGTAGAGTATATTATAACAGAGTTTTGTAAAATGTTGTTATCTGTATAATATCATGTCATAGCCATGTTATAGTTGATGTGAAGTGTAAGAAAGAGTAATGCTACAAACAGATCCTAATATTGTCACAATCCGAGAAAGTGTTAACTGCATCCAATTTTCTAAAAGGAATTGTCAATATCACCATGAAGACTTTCATGATATCATTTAGGTAGTCTAGTTTCACCAAATAAATTTGTAGGACTTTGTAAACAATAAAATGTCTTCATAGTCATCCAATCTATTTGGCACATCATCAAAATCTGGAGATACTTGAAATTAATCTTGGCTTCTTTCTGTCCTTTTGACCCTCGTTTTAATCTTCTGCACACTTGCATCTCTAGGTCTTGAACATGAATCTATCATCTTTTATTCGATTGTTTTATGATATTATTAAATGTTGCATATTCCTTGTGTCACGACTCATCCATCTTATCATAATCATATAGACTGTATATTTTCTTAATAAATTATTTGTGATTGCCCAATACAACAATATTACATTATACAACTTGGTAGATCATGTGTGGTTTGGATAAGTGACATTACATATTTGCATCTCTGCTGCATTCTTTCCCTTTCTGCTTGTTTTAAGTACTTCATATACTTATTATTGCCCTTGCATTCTTTCCCTCTCCACTCATTTTTTGTGGAAAATGTTCTTTGAGAAGCATGATGACTACAAGGTAGATGGAATGAAATATTTCTTTTGTTCCTGAACACTTTTTGACTTGAAACTTTTTGTTTTCTGCAGGATATCTTTTAGTCCAATCACTTGAAGTTGTTATTTGGTGTGAGATTAAATCATTGATGGACATGCTACTGATTTTGTAATACATATATTGTAATTTTGTATTTTGTAATGTAATGTATAAATAACAAATAATGCATGCAATATGTAGTGGAATGTATTGTGATACATGCATAGATGAATATTGGAATTTTTTTTTTGTTTTTTTTGTTTTTTGTTTTATATGCATTTAGTATTTTTAGAATAAAACAATAAAATAAAGGCTTTTATATATATATAAAAAATTATGGTTTGAAATTTTTGTTTTGAAATTATGCGTTTCAACTTGATTTTCAACGTTTTTTATTTTGAAATTTTTTAAATAAATATAGGTTTTTACATAAAAGAATTATGCTTTCAAACATGCATTTTTCTTGAAAAATCTTTAATAAAATATAGGCTTTTATTGAAAAAACTTATGTTTTTAATTTAATTAGATATGAACTTAAAAAAAAAAAAAAACAGGTACAATTCGGTACCCAGATTTTCGGGTATCTAAAACCCGGGTTCATCCCGGTACCAGACCGGGTTATAAACCGTGATAATCCAAGCTGGAACCCAACCAGGATTTGAAATCCGGGTTCTGGCCTGGGTATACTCAGATACCAGGTCTAAAACCCAGATGAACAGTGCTAGTATGAGTTGTCTCCACCCGAAAACATAGTATTAAAACCGAGCTCCAAGTATGAAGAATTCTCTCTAATTTCTCTAAACTCAAGCACAAACTACTAGGGAGATATATTGACTTTAGTATCGGAGACTCCCTGGCCTCCACCAAGGCCCTCCACTCCTCGTGTTTTTTTTAAGTGTGCAAGTGAAAGACTCAAGACCCGAATTACTGGAACTCGGCTCAAAAGCATACAGAACACAATGTTAACAATGTTCTCCTAAAGATCTTGACTCTTGAAGTAGGTTCGCACTTGAATCGCCCATTCCACATAAATATGTTTCTCAAGTAATTTAGGAGCAGCCACAGAAAAGGCAGTCGTACGGTTTGTATATTACAATCTATCTCTAGTGGGGAGCATAAATATTAGAAGAAAATTAAAAAATGTCATACGGCGGCATGAAGAAGTAGATCTAAGAAGTGAACTACTTGCTGTCGTGAAGATGAGTTAGGGTAAGTGCGGTCATGGGCTGAGGACCGTGGGCTTCGTAATGGGCTGTTGAAGAAATAAGAGGAATGATGGACCTGAGAGATGTTGTGGGTCTCAGGCTAGACAGGACAGGCCAACTATATTAGTTACTTGTTTAGTTACATGCAGTATTGTAAGGGCCTTGAGTCCATATTAGAGTGAGGACTTATTAGTAATTCAATGCTTTCTAGTATATTAGCAGGCACAGTGTTCACGCCTGAGGAATTGGAATATTATTCTGTTATTGTGTAGTGGAGGTGTTTTCCTCGAACAAAGCGTGGTTCTCTGTTTTATAGCAAAAATACAGTTATCCCCATTTCATTACTCTCTCTACATACATCAATCTAGTACATTCTATTACAAGTGGTATTCCAGAGCCCATGTCCTGCTTTTGTGTTATCAATGGCTGAAGGCACCCGTTTGAAGGATCTTCAGGAAGGCTTCACTTCCTTAAAGAAGTCTACCGAATCCCAACTGAGCACTTTTGGCATGGAGCTCCTTGTAGTATGCAAGCAAATGGACATTATGATGCAACAGTTCTCTTCTTGGGCCTCAAATCTGAAAATGGGGAATGCAAAACAGGCAAACAACAATGGAGAAAAGGGTGGATAGCATATGGTAAATCATTCTGGTGAACTCTTACCAAGATCCGTGTGGCTGGATTTTCTCATATTTGATGGTGAGGAACCCCATGCTTGGCTATACAAGGTAAAATAGTTTTTTATCCTCCACAACACATTGCTTGAGCACCGTTTGAGATTAGTCTCAATTCAAATGGCTGGTAAGGCTTTAATTTGGTTTCAAGGCCTTGATGAGTCTGGTTTGTCAGGTGAGTGGGAGGAGTTTGTCCATGCTCTCCTCATACGTTTTGGCCCTTGTAGTTTGGAGGATCCTATGGAATAGCTCACTAGACTAAGGCAGGAGGGAACAGTGGAGGAATATAAGTCTGCATTTGAACTAATTGCTAATCGCCTTAGGCGTTTATCTTAAATGGATAACCTAAGTTGTTTTGTTAGTGGACTCAAGGATGACATTCGTTTGACGGTGAAAATGTTTAATCCTACAAGTTTAATTACAGCCTATCGTCTTGCCCGAATCCAAGAGGAAAGAGTAAGCCTACACAAAAAGCCAAACACACACCCTCACTCCTTTCACTATACTGAACCAGCACACATCAAATACCAACCACCACAAACCCAACCCACGACAGAACCAAACCATTCCTTCAACAAAGTTATAGTACCTGTCCAGAAAATCAGTCCAAATCAAATGAAAAGCAGAAGAGAAAAAGGCTTGTGTTATCATTGCGATTCTAAATGGCATCCTGGCCATCGTTGTAGTAGCCCAAAGTCGTATTTGATTGAGGAGGTGGTTGAAGATAGCGAGGAACCTTTAGAAGATACCAGACAACTTTCTGACCAGCACGAAAAGAAAGAGTTGTGTAAAGGGGAGACGACCCTACACAAAACTTCTGAAATTTCACTACACGCCATCATTGGTTCTATGAACCCTAAGACTATGAGGGTGAAAGGCAAGATTGGGAATCAATGAGTGGTCATCCTTATTGATTCAAGAAGTACACATAATTTACTGGATCCAACAGTACTATCTAGGGTGCACATACCTCTAGTGAATGAGGATAAAATCAGGGTCAAGGTAGCGAATGGTGAGATGGTTAATAGTGAAGGCAAAGTGACGGGAGTGAATGTTTCTGTTCAAGGCTCCTGTTTCTTGGTAGATATGTATGTTCTGGTGTTAGCTGGGTGTGATATGGTACTTGGTGTGCAATGGTTGCAAGGTTTCGGCCCAATATTATGGAATTTCAAAGAATTAACAATGCAATTTAAAGTCCAGCAAGTTGCTGTCCAGTTAAAAGGAGTCACAGGTAACACGTGGATTGAAGAAGGACCCATCCACAAGTGTAGCCAAATGGAAAGTAAGGGAATTATTTTGCAATTCATTGAACATACAGCCAAACACCAACCCAACCAGATCCCACAATTACTCAACGACTATCCTGACATTTTTGCCACCCCAAAAGGCTTACCCCTAGCCCGTTCCCATGATCATGCCATCCTTTTACAGCCAGGAACCAACCCCATTTCTGTCAGGCCCTACTGATATCCTTATTTCCAAAAAGACGAGATCGAAAAGATTGTTATGGAGTTGCTGAACTCTGGGGTTATTAGACCCAGTCGAAGTCCTTATTCCTCACCGGTTTTGTTGGTAAGGAAGGTGGATGGGTCGTGGCATTTATGTGTCAATTATAGGGCACTAAACAGTGCCACTATTAAGGATAAATATCCTATACCAGTGATGGAGGAGTTGCTGGATGAACTACATGGTGCTAAGGTATTTTCAAAGCTGGATTTGAGGTCGGGCTACCATCAAATACAGATGAAGCCCGAGGATATCCCAAAGACGGCCTTCCGGACACATGAAGGGCATTATGAGTTTCTAGTTATGCCATTTGGCTTGACTAATGCTCCATCAACCTTCCAACGCTTAATGAATCAGGTTTTTAAACTGTATCTCAGAAAATTCATTTTAGTATTTTTTTTATGATATTTTAGTTTATAGTCAAAATGCAGCAGCTCATTTGAACCATTTAAAGATTATTTTTGATGCCTTGAGGTAGCACCAGTTATTTGCTAAAATGAGCAAATGCAGCTTTGGTTTAAATGAAGTGTCGTACTTGGGCCATCTCATTTCTGGCAAGGGTGTACAGGCTGACCCTGAAAAGCTGAAGGTAATGCTAGATTGGCCTACCCCACAATCAGTTAAAGACTTGAGAGGTTTTCTAGGCCTCACGGGGTATTATCAGAGGTTTATAAAAGGATATGGGGTTGTTGCTGCCAGGCTAACAGATTTGTTAAAGAAAGAAGGTTTTAAATGGACTAGTGAAGCACAAGTTGCCTTTGACAGCTTGAAGACTGCCGTGACCCAACCCCCTGTCTTGGCATTACCAAACTTTCATTCACCTTTTGTAATTGAGTGTGATGCATCAGGGGAGGCTATTGGAGCTGTTTTGATGCAATCAAGAAAGCCAATAGCCTTTTTCAACAAGGCTTTGAAAGGTAGGGCTGTGTGTATGTCGACTTATGAAAAGGAACTTTTTGCACTAGTTTCAGCAATGCAAAAGTGGCGCCCCTATCTGTTAGGCCAGGCTTTTGTTGTTAAACCTGATCATCAAAGCCTCAAATTTTTGTTGGAGCAGAGAGTAGGAACCACTATGCAACAAAAGTGGATTTCTAAACTGTTGGGATATGATTTTGTGGTGGAATTCAAGAAAAGAAGAGAGAATGTTGTAGCAGATGCCTTGTCTAGGCAGAGGGAGGAAATTACAGTAACACTATCTGTGATATCCCTACCTAGTTGGGACTGGGTGGAAGAAATTAAGACTTTATATGAGGGGGACCCTATTGTACAAGGGTTATGGAAGAAACATCAATCTGGTGATTTAAGCATCCCTTATACAGTGAAGAATGGATTGCTTTTATATAAAAACCAAATCTATATTCCAGCAATTCAGGGCCTAATTCAAAAAATATTAGAGTTAATCCATAGCAGTCTTATGGGTGGACATATGGGGTTTCACAAAACCCTACATGGACTTAGGAGGGATTTCTATTGGCCTGGCCAGAAAGCTAATGTGAAGCCATTTCTACGGTAGTGTGATATATGCCAAGTGGTGAAGGTAGACAACTCCCTCCCCTGTGGGCTTTTACAACCCTTGCCCATTCCCTCCAAACCGTGGGCAGATATAACGATGGATTTTGTTGAAGGGTTACTTAACTCTAGAAAATTTAATGCCTTTTGGGTGGTGGTGGACAGATTTACGAAATATGGCCATTTTGTTCCCATTTCTCATCCATACACAGCAAAGGTGGTGGCCCAACTTTTTATGAAGCACATGTTTAAGCTCCATGGAATGCTACAGTCAATAGTTTCGGACAGGGACCCCTCTTTCACAAGTCGGTTTTGGAAGGAATTATTCTCCTTACAGGGGGTTCAACTAGCCTTCAGCACTGCTTACCATCCACAAACAGATGGCCAAACAAAGGCAGTCAATAAATGGGTAGAAAACTATCTAAGGAGTTATGTGGGGGGACAGACCAAATGATTGGGCTCAATGGATTGAATTGGCAGAGTGGTGTTATAATTCTAGTAAGCATGCATCCATAAAAATAACCCCATTTCAAGCATTATACGGGTATTTTCCCCCTAAACTAAGCAATTGTATTCCAGGTTCAGCAAGGTGGGAGGAAGTAAAAGTTACATTGCGGAACCGTGAGCAACTGTGGAACCTGTTCAAACAGAAAATGGTTATGGCCCGAGAAAGAATGCAGAAATACGCCAATAGCAAGAGGAAGGAACAAAGTTACTAGATTGGGGATTGGGTTTTCCTCAAATTACAGCCCTATCGGCAGTCTTAAATCAGCCGGCGCCAAAGTCTTAAACTTTCACCTCGCTATTACGGGCCATACCAAATAGAACAAAGGATCGGGGAGGTAGCCTATCATTTGAAGCTTCCAGCCGTAGCACAGATTCACAATGTATTTCATGTTTCACAGCTCAAGCCCAAGCTCAGCCAAGGAGTGTTACCACTAACAACACTGCCACTGATAGACAATAAAGGAGTTATCAAAGCAGAACCAGAGGAAGTATTACAGAGGAGATTAAAGAAGGTCAAGAACCAACCTTTAGTGGAGATGTTGATCCGCTGGCAAGGACAAAAGGTAGAGGAGGCTTCGTGGGAGCTGCACCACCGTCTTTGTGAAGCTTTTCCCCACCTTGTGGGAAAGGTTTTTTGAAGGGAGAGAGAGTTGTCATACGGCGGCATGAAGAAGCAGATCTAAGAAGTGAACTACTTGCTGTCGTGAAGATGAGTTAGGGTAAGTGCGGTCGTGGGCTGAGGACCATGGGCTTCGTAATGGGTTGCTGAAGAAATAAGAGGAATGATGGACCCAAGAGATGTCGTGGCTAGACAGGATGGGCCAACTATGTTAGTTACTTGTTTAGTTACATGCAGTATTGTAAGGGCCTTGAGTCCATATTAGAGTGAGGACTTATTAGTAATTCAATGCTTTCTAGTATATTAGCAAGCACAGTGTTCACGCCTGAGGAACTTGGAATATTATTCTATTATTGTGTAGTGGAGGAGCTTTCCCTTGAAGAAATCGTGGTTCTCTGTTTTATAGCAGAAATAGAGTTATCCCCATTTCATTACTCTCTCTACATACATCAATCTAGTACATTCTATTACAAAAAATGATCATGTGTTCAAGAGCATAGAGAGACCGCAAATTTCGTATAGAATAATTTTCAACATTGATTTTCTGAGTACTTTAATTAATTACAGTCCTAAATTTATAAATAACTTGAAAGTGAAATCTAATACTAATATCAAAGACTTGAGAAAATATAGCATGCTTTTTCTTAAAAATTTATATCATTGATCAAATTAAAGGATAGAGAGATGATCAAGTAATTACTTGCGAGGCAGCAAGCTGGAAGACGGGATATTTTCCGAAACTGTCGCTAGTAGCTGTAAGTCTCACTTGGCTGTTGTTGTCACCGGTACGTAGTACTCCCTGAAGATATGATGGTTGCACAACTAACGTGTGGTTGTTATAAATAATGTGCACTCTTTTTTGAAAAAAAAAAAGGTTGTTGCTATAGTCATCGGTAGTAGATGAACCCTATCCTGAAGAAATGAAGGCCGCACAGCTAACGTGTAGTTACCCATAACATCCCGTACCATATCTCTTACTTATGTAAATGAACATGTGATCACATTAATGATATTTGACTTGTGACAATGAAGATGTGATGCATGTTTACGGTATTTATTACCTTTCATGATTTTGATTGATTGCCCATCTTTTAATTGTACGTACGTAATCGTTTGGAACGAGGCCAAATGGGCATCATATGCATGCATGCAGCTGAAACTGGAAGAAATCTTATTGGATCATGCAGTACTCTTCCTCGCCAGCTGTAATATGCACTGGCATCTTATTGGAGCAAGTCGTCCTCTTCGCAATTAAATTAGATTAGACAGTGTAACAACCATTGACAAGTTGTCCATTGACGGCGAAACAAGCCCAAGACTATTCAATCCGGCTGTGTGCAACTGTAGCAACAAATATTATAAATATAACTGCTACACAACTTAGACTTCAATTACTTAGCTTGACAGTAAAAGCCATGTGCATTTTATCACCTTGCTCGTGAGCATATAAAACAAGTGCTACAATTTACTTTAATCACCGTGAATAATCATGAAAATGCCTGTCAAACCATTAATTAGGGGAAAATGATTTATATGTGTAAGTCTCGTATATTCTATTTAAAATAAATAAATAAATTTAAAATTTACATAACAAAATATACTTTTTTAATAATAGATCTAACTTTTTTCATATGGAGAATACAAACTTACACATTATAAAATTATATCTAACATCACTCTTAATTAAGCAAATCAACCTCTCCATAATTCCAAAAACATAATATTGTCAGAATGTGCTTAATTTTTAAGTTTAGCGTAATTGGATACGGCAATATCTTGACACACGTATATTTGAGATATATTAAATATAAACTAATTTACTTTGAGAAGCCCTTTGTCAAAAAATTAAATATAGCATGGTATCGGAGCCATGTTAACAACCATGTTTGCAGTCAGCCACGTCATTAGTTATGTCTGCTTCTACCTTCTCAGCATTCTTCCACTGCCTCTGTCTTCTCCGGTTGTGCCTTGTCACCGTTATCTAGATGTTGCTCATTGTCGCCAAACATATGTAATCGTTGAAAGGACTACTACGTCTGCAGTCTGCTACGTCAGCAACCATGTCTACTTTGTCCTTCTCGGCATTCCTCTGCTACCTGTCTTCTATGGCTGATCCTTGCCACCGTTCAGGCGTTTCTCACTACTATCAGACATCATATGTAGATGCTACAAGGACTACTACAAAATTTCTTAATCACTATGCCACATCATCATCTTGCCACATCAGCACAATAAGACTTAGTTTCGTTATTTGATTGACAATCTCAAGTTGGTTTTTTATACACCTTGCATTTGAGGGGGCTGATAGTGTATATGTGAGTGTGTTAATTATGTGTATGAATATGAGTCTGACATTTCTTGAGTGAGACTTTTGTATTGTCTTAATCTCTTGTATAAAAGCTATATTAAACTATATTAAAAGATGCACCATGATGTAGAGAATACAATTCTAACAACATGCATGTGATGTTATATAAGTAAATCAGTTATATAAATATAAACACTAACTTCAAACGTGTTGTATTTTTTGAGCTGGATTTTGTGGAGGGTTAAATTCAATGTTGTTGTAGCATGCATGTTAGTGTTTATATTTATATAACTGATTTACTTGTGGAGGGTTAAATTCACGAAATTCAATTTTGTGGAGGATTTCGTAGCAGAGGAGCCTTTCTCTTTAAATTATTATACGACTTTATAGTGTATAAAAAAGTTTATTAATAAAATCTATTTAGAAGCTTTATCTTATACACATCCAGCGTGGAAGATTTCTATACCAACTATGCTAAAAGCTTGATAGTGTTTTAACTTTTTTAAAGTTATAATGAGTCCAATTACATTATTTGAGCCAGAGATGATTAGCAAAAGGGAATGCATGTGGACGGCCTGTAGTTCTTGAGTTTGTTGGAGACTTCGTAAGGAGGGAAAAAGTGGGGGAAAAGGGGAAAATTTCCAAAGACAATAATCGTATTGCTGCTTATTCTTATTTATTTATTTATAATTTTTTTTGTAAGGCTGGGCTTTTTACTATTGGGCCGGTGGTAACATTTCATCTATTCTTTCTCTCTGTATGGCCATAATTTATCGTTTGTTGCTCAACGTCCTCTATGAACGTTAGGTCAGGGTTGTGATCTTGTGGTTGAATTGCTGAGACTTTCCATGACTGTTTCCCTACATGCAGGAAGAGGTTTCCATGTGGGTCAAGAAAGGGAGACGGAGAAGAGATCAGAAGTAGAGGGAGGAGAGCAAAAGGTCGAGGGGAAAATGCATGGGAGGGTATAAAAGGGAAATATGAGACGTTAAAGAACACAAATGCCTAATAAAACCTTGAATTAATTCCAAGTATGATTCGGAAACATTGCTTAGTGCTTTGTCCTTGCACAAGATGCTAGAATTAATGCACTTCCTCTTAGATTGGTAATCAATATTGATTCCTACTAACAAGTTGGTTTAACTTCTCTTATAAAACAAATCCTATAATATCAAGTGTGTGTTCTAGACCAACTTATAATAAATATAACTTTTAAATTAATTACATACACGCAGCAATAACAAGTAATCTAACCTTTTGACTGGTAGCAACTCCTCGTCGGTACTATTTATTATTTGATTTTTCATTCGCCAAACAGCCATGGTATTCGTCCTGCCCGAACAAATAAAAACTAACTCCATCTTCATGTCTCCTAGTTAGAGATCATAGTATTAAATCAAGAATTTGATTTGACTATTATCCTAATTTGATTTTCATAATTATCAAATGATCAAGAAATTTAATTTTTATAATTATTTTATCTTATCTCATATGTATGTAATTGTTATATAAATAGGAACCAATCTTTTGTATCCGACCAAAATTAAGAATAACAAAGATGTAACCCTCAAAGTCTCTCTACCTCATTTTCTTCACGTCTTTCAATTTCTTTTATATTTTGTAATTTAATTCTTTCATTACTTATAAATGAGAAAGAGAAATACATGACTACAACAGATTGTGTTTTTTGAGACAAAAAAATTTGTCTCAAAAAACACAATTTTCGTCCCAAATTAGAATTGAAGATGAAAAAATTTTGTCTCAAATTTATCTCGGAAGGACCGTCTCAAAAAGTTTTTGAAGATGAAAATCAAATTTTGTCTCAAAAAATCATTTTTAGAGACGAAATTGGATGGATCCAGTCGAAACTGTTTGAACAGATAATTTTTTTTTAGACGACCCGATTTCGTCTTAATATATTGTTCGAATGAAATATTTATGCGTCTGAACGGAGACGTCCATTCGAACAATATGAAATACTCATTCGAATTAATGTCCATATTTGATTATGTTCGAACGAACTAGGTGTTCGAACAGATTTTATGCTTTTGAACTAATAAATTTTTAAAACGACTTGTGTTCAAACAAAACTTATGTCTGTTCGAACAGAAATTTTATTTTCGGAAATTATATCCGTTCGAAAGGGGTTTTGCACATAAATGTTGTTCGAACAAATAATTTATTGTTCGAACGTCCGTATATCTCATTTGTCGTTCGAATGGGTTAGTTTTTGTTCGAATGGGTCTGTTTTGGTTCGAATGTGTTAATGCTAATTTACCGTTCGAACTGTATTAATCATATAGATCACAATTTAATTAAAAATACCATACTAATATTATACATTGTAATTCAACCATCAATTGTTCAAAGTAGTGCAAACTTCATATTATAAATGCAATTAAAGAAAAGAAAAATTTGAAGACTTGGTGGTGGCATAGAGTTTTGGGACATCATTGACTGGAATGGTTCAAACATTTTTTGGTTATTCAACTGCATCCTCTCTTCTATTCTCGCCTCCAAATCCACTGCTTGATCTAATTAGGCTAGCAACTCTTTTTTCTCGGAACTCAATCCTTCTATCTCAAGTGCTGCTTCCTCCAATTCCTTAGTCTTGTCGTCATTCGATTTGGCTTGAGAATAGCATGATGATGCTAAACCCTTCAAATATCCAGAACGTGATCCAATAACTTGAGGAAGGATCTGAGCATCGTTGACAGATGATGCATCAGATGGATCCACAGCAGTTTCCTTAAGAAATATCATCTTGTCCTACAAAAATAAAAACATTAAAGTTAGTATAAATAACAAAAATATTATGTGACAATGAAATTAAAAAAACTTAAAACTTACATAATTTTCTTTTGCTTCGGGACTAGCCCAAACACCATCGCAATTTTTATGTGTTTTAGCATACAATTGGTCAAATCATAGTCAACGAGACTTTCTTCTTTCCGCAAAAGGAAAATTTATATTAGAACTTAAATAAAAAAAAGTGTATTATATGTTAATATTTAACGGGCACTAAAATAACTTACCATTTTGTTAGAGAAAAGATGAAAAAATCGAGAACCTGCATGATGGTTTATCTTTAAATTTGATTTATTTGCTTTGTTCACAGTACTCCGTTTCTAAAAGAAAAAAACATTAGTCTATAAATTTAATACATCTGTGATATATTATTAAAAAAAGACAGCAGCGATATTACCTGATAAGCAAGGTCTTCAAACATATCACAAACTTTCTCCTATTCGTTTGGTGGAATATTTTGGAATGGATTTTGACACGCCTCTATTATAGTACTGAACTTCTTATAATGTGCATGACATCGACCTTTGTACCTCCGAAATGCATTTGACATCAGTTCCTCAACCGTTAATCGATCCTCTCTTCGGCCAAAACTAAGCTCAAACTCATCCTCTCGAAAATTATAAACAATTACTATAAATATAAAGTAACTTGAAAGTAACATGTTATATACTTAGTTGCTTGAGATGTAGAATATTACCAAACAACTGTTTTTTATGTGGTCTTTCACATCTCGAGGAACTTTAGACCAAGAGGATGTAGCAATCGGTGCATACGTGCGAGTAAGTCTACCAACATATGAAGCAAGCCACGCTGCCGAATCTCCGAAGCCACCGGTGTAATCATCAGGAATATTAACCTTGATTTTACCAACTTTCTTTATTTTCTCTATGCAGACACCCCTCGTAGTGCCTCTACCTCGATGCTTGTTTACAACAACTATATATATACAGCAATTAAAACATAAATTTTTAATTAAATTAATTTATTTTATAGATATATTACTTAAATTGAGCATAAAATATGATATCTAATTTGATAAAATACCTTGTTCCGGGCCTGGTGATGTTGACTCACTGTTGATGACAAGGGAACCACACGGGGAGTCAATAATGGATGGGGATGGCACACGTGTTGCTTTGCATTTGGGAGGCATATCTATTTGAAATTGTAACAAATTATTATTCAAACACACATTGAAGATATTTATATGTTAATATTACTTACAGAAATTCATGTTTGAAATTTATTCACAATCCGTTTTGCTGGACTAGTCGCCCTCATTCTCACTAGACACTTCGGTTGATTCATCTTCTTCCGATTTTCACCCTCAATTATTTCGGGTTGAATATATTCTCTACGCAATGGAACCATATCATATTGGCTTAAGTCAACAAATAGATTGATGCCTACTTCACTTTCTTGATATGCTTCTTCATTTGCTGGACTATCAACTTCTTCATGTGGTTCGTCTGCCTCTGGAATGTAATCATATACATTTCTTGGTGCAAACTTCTCCACTATCCGCCATGGGTTTCTGTACTCCGGATCATCTAAATAAAAAACTTGATTCGCTTGGCAAGCGAAAACGAAAGTATCGTCCTCATACCTCATACCATGTGCGAGATGTATTGACACTCACAAAATAATCATCTTTACGCAGTCCCAACCTAGGATTTGAGACATCCCACCAATTACATTTAAACAACCAGACCATATATCCCCCACATAATTTAACGCTATGATATTTTCCACAGTTCTGTAGAAGTCAATGTTATCATCCTCATGGCTTCCTTCGACTACGACCCCACAATTTTAAGTTTTTTTATATCTTTCTCTATCAGTTGTGTGAAATCTATATCCACGCACCAAACATCCTGAGTACTGGATGACCCGTCTGGACGGACCACATGCTAAAGCATACAGTTCTGGTGAGATTTCTAATGAATTTTCACCATATTTCAATGCAACTTATATCAATAAATATTATTATATACAAAAAAAGTAAAGTTTAGTGGTATGAAATTCGTATTATAAAATGGGGCTTAACAGTAATACCGTATGTTCAAACCACGAGGCAAATTCCTCTTCGTGCATCTTTTCTACGTCTAATTTTGCACTATATATTATATAACTTACTATCTTGTGATATAAAATATAATAACTATAGTTATAGTAACTTATAATAGTAACTAGTAACTAGTTACTATAGTTACGATAACTTGTATAGTTATCATAACTTATAATAGCTATAACTATATAGTAACTATATATAATACTTACACTGTAGTAGCTATATAATGTATAACTACTATAGGTAATAACTACTATAGCTATATAGTAACTATATATAATACTTACACTGCAGTTATATAACTAGTAACTATAGTTAGTGTTATAATATTATATAAACTACAGGAGTATAGTTATCATAACTTATATATAGTACCTATATAATTCAGCCATTGTAATTATACTAAGTACTTAGAGCATTGGCATTGGACTCATCAAATGAGTTCAGTCTTCAAAATTTGATGAATTCATGTTTAAAATCACTGCATTGGATTCACCAAACATTAAAATCTGAAACTTTGACGAATTGTGCATTCCAATTCATCTTCAATTTTTATATAGCTAATATCCACTATATCTATATTTATTTACTTAAATTATTGTTTATCAATTTTGAGCCACAATATACTTAAGTTCAGAAACAATAATTTAAGCATCAAATTAAATTATTAATTAACATATAGTTAGTATAATTGTAAAATATGAAAAAAAGAAATTAAAAATATTATTATTAAAAAAAACCATATTATATTATTATTTTGATGAATCCAATGGCTAATTCAATGTGGGGTTATGGATAGGGAGGTTTTGAGTTTATGGAAAATATGTACTTTTCATCAAATTTTGAAGATGAAAATGATGAATCCAATGTTAATGCTCTTAGTATGTACTTAGTATAATAGAAACAATATATTTAAAAATAATCTACTAAATATATTAATTAAAAGTATTATAATACTATTATTAGTTTCATTTTTATACTTTTGTACTTTGTAATATTATTATTAGTAATATACTTATAAATATATTAATATAATAACCATTCGAACGGATCTTTATCCAATTCGAACGAGATGCCACGATCATTACAGACCCAGTTCGAATACAATGAAACAAAACTCTCATTCGAACCAGCAACCACCGAGAGCTTCCGAGTTCGCCCCTTCACTCCGCCGCGAAAACCGCAACTCAACCATCGTAAGAATCCCACATTTGAACTTCTAAGAGGTATGGGTCAAATCTCCATGATATGAACCTGCGGGAATGGAATCCCTTAAACCCACAATCAATTTGAAAACTTCCCAAGAAAGCCAAAATCAAGTCAACGGATGGAGAAGCTAGACCTGATGAGAACTCGTTTCAAGAACCTAGATTATATTAAAATCTAGACCCGTTGAAGAATCGGTCTCAAGAACTCAGATTACAAAGGAGGAACGCCACGAAGGTTGTGATTTACCTTTGATAAGTTCAAAAGTTCAATTAAGAACAAGAGGAGTAAAACTCAACTCACAATGAATAAATTCATCAAATTTCATAAACTTCATAAACTGATTAGAATGAGGCTACATAGAGTATTTAAAGCAAAACCTAATGAAACCCTAGCCAAAATAAACCTCCATCTTCCAAAAGTGCCCCTGGATGAACAATGCCGCGTTGCAGTAACTTGGCTACAGTAACCCTAACCCTAGTTCAATAAAATAATAACTTTCCAAACATGCCCTTGCATAGGCCCCCTTAAGTTCTTCCCATAATAAACTCAATTATTCTAAACTAATAAAATAAGTTCTTTAAATGAATTAAATAAGTTGAAACCCTTCAAGAGCCCAAAGCCTTTAAGTCATGTTGTTGCCCTTTCCATAGCATATCAAATGAAGCAAAACTGAATCTTCATCATTTAAGCCCTTGAACTTGTATTTGACTCATCTGGAACTTGCAACATATCTTTAAGACTAGGCCCACCATGGTTCCCATCACCCCCTGTGCTATCCGCAGCAAAAACCTGGCTCGATCGATCCCGAAATCAGTCTTGTGTTTTTTCGGATCGATGTTATAGTGATGCGAACCAAGGTGGGCCTACTCTTAAAGATCCTTTGCAAGTTCCAGATGGGCCAATCACAAGATCAAGGGCCAAGAGGATTAAGGAAGCAATGCAAGGATTGGTGCAATCCACTTGGGATGAAGCCAGCAAGAGCCCAACACTCAAGATGGGTCTGAAAGAAGGAGAACCGGTTTTGATCCACTTGATTCAAGCTCTGGAAGACATGACTTAGAGATATGGCCTATTGTTATTGGAGGCTTCCAATTTGGTAAATGATTTATTTTATTAGTTTAGAATAAGTGGGTTTGAAGATGCTTTGCCCACATGTCTTATTTCTTATGAACTAAGCTTTTTGGGAAGGCCTCGTATTTTGGCCAAGAGCTTATTTGAAAAATTACTTTTTAGCAACTAGGGTTTCATGAATTTACTACAGCGTTACTGTAGCCGTGCGTATTGTAGCCGGCACTGTTCATCAAGGGTCATTTTGGGTAAAAGGGGCTTTATTTTGGCTAGGGTTTTGATTAGGTTTGGGTTTAAAAACTCTTTGTAGCCTCATTTGAAGGGTTAGATAATATTGAATTTTATTTGTGAGTTGAGTTTACTCCTCTTGTTCTTGATTGAACTCTTGAACTTATCAAAGGTAAATCACAACGTTTGTGGCCTTCCTCCTTTGTAATCTGGGTTCTTGAGACGGGTTCTTTAACGGGTCTAAATATTAATATAATCTAAGTTCTTGAAACGAATTCTCATTGGTCTAAATTCTCCATCCAATGACTTGATTTTGGCTTTCTTGGGGAGTTTTCAAATTGATTGTGGGTTCAAGGGATTTCATTCCCGCGGATTCATATCATTTGGTATTCAGAGCAAGATTTCCAATCAGGTTTGATTCTATCTTTTAATTCTTGCAACTTTATATGTAATTCTAAGGCTTCATTGTTCTAGGATTACGAAAAAAAAAAAAAAAGTGGCTACCTAAGTTCTTCACTATTCTTAGGGCTGCCAAATTTCATTGTTCTAGGGTTTGTGTTGGCTGAAATCTCTTGTTCTAGGGCTGCCGTATATCACACTTATCCTAGGGTTTTTGAGTTATTATTAGGGTTTTCTCAATTGCTTGTTCTTGATTGTGATCAAATCAATTGGTGAAAAGAAAAAAAAAGAAAAAAAAAAAAGAAAAAAAAAAAATCGTAAAAAAAAAATGTCCAAAAAAAAAATCCAAAATTTTTCTTGAGCCTTTTCATCAAAGGGGCTGCATACAATATTCTAGTTGGTATCTTGTCTTATAGTTACTATTTCATTCGTATAATTTCATTAATTCACGTGTCGTTTTTTTGTTTTTTCATTCCTTCCGTGTTTCTCTTGTTCTTGTTTCTTAGACCTAATTACTAGTTGGGATAAAAAAGGTTGCTTTGTCTTGATTGAGTTCAATGAGTTCTTTAAGAACTTGAGTGGGAAAACTCTTGATGTAAAAGGCAAGAGAGTGTGAGATTATTATCAGGAAAAAGCCAATTACCAATTAAGAGTGAAACACGAGTGGAGTGTCATTATCCCAGTGTAAACACGTAAGGGAGTGTGTGAGGGTTACCACTAACATTCTTTTGTGCAGCACCTTATAATGTCTCATCGGAGTAGCTCATCACCAAGGGGGAGAGTAGATAACTCATCCTTTGTGTTGCAAGCCATGCAACAACAGTTTGAGTAGTTGAATTTTGTGTTGGGTGAAGTGAGGGATAGGATGGATCATCAAGAAGCAGCGATTAGAAATCTACAAGGTGGGAGAGATAGGAGGCGACGTGAGCATAGAGTTGAAAATGAGTATGAGAATGAAGGAGATGGTGAGGATGAGGAAGACTTGGCTTCTGAAGTTGGGTTGGGTTGACATAGAAGAGTTAGGCGTGAAAGAGGACTTGAAGGGAACCTAATGGGTCGGGATGGTGTAGATAGAGACCTTGGGAGCATCAAAATGAAAATACCATTTTAACTTCCTATCTAGATGTTATCATTTGTTTTAATCGATAGAAATGATTAAGGAGTGAAGCCCAATTATTTCTACCGATTATTTTGATGTTATTTCCACGAAATACACCAAGATGAGTGGATTTCAGATTTGAAATCCATACCCCGAAACACATCCCATTCGTTCAAAAAACAAAACAATAGAGGTGGAGTGATGGGAACCATGGTGGGCCTAGTCTTAAAGATATGTTGCAAGTTCCAGATGAGTCAAATACAAGTTCAAGGGCTTAAATGATGAAGATTCAGTTTTGCTTCATTTGATATGCTATGGAAAGGGCAACAACATGACTTAAAGGCGTTGGGCTCTTGAAGGGTTTTAACTTATTTAATTCATTTAAATAACTTATTTTATTAGTTTAGAATGATTGAGTTTATTATGGGAAGCACTTAAGGGGGCCTATGCAAGGGCATGTTTAGAAAGTTATTATTTTATTGAACTAGGGTTAGGGTTATTGTAGCCGAGTTACTGTAGTGTGGCACTGTAGCCGCGGCACTGTTCATCCATGGGCACTTTTGGAAGATGGGGGTTTATTTTGGCTAGGGTTTCATTAGGTTTTGCTTTAAATACTCTATGTAGCCTCATTCTAATCAGTTTATGAAGTTTATGAAATTTGATGAATTTATTCATTGTGAGTTGAGTTTTACTCCTCTTGTTCTTAATTGAACTTTTGAACTTATCAAAGGTAAATCACAACCTTTGTGGCGTTCCTCCTTTGTAATCTGGGTTCTTGGGATGGGTTCTTCAACGGGTCTAGATTTTAATATAATCTAGGTTCTTGAAACGAGTTCTAATTGGGTCTAGGTTCTCCATCCGTTGACTTGATTTTGGCTTTCTTGGGGAGTTTTCAAATTGATTGTGGGTTTAAGGGATTCCATTCCCGCGGGTTCATATCATTTGGTATTCAGTGCAAGGTTTCCAATCAGGTCTGATTCTATCTTTTAATTCTAGCATCCTTAAATTTAATTCTAGGGTTTCATTGTTCTAGGGTTGCCAAAAAAAAAAAAAAAAATAGAAACAAAAAGTAGGCTGCCGAAATTCTTAGGATTTTTGGTTTGGCTGAAATTTGCATCACCTAGGATTTCAAAATTCTAGGGTTCCCTGCATCTCTAAGTTTATCTGTTGCTTGGAGTGCGGTTCCATTGATTCTCTTCTACTTTATTGTCGTGCTTGAATTCAATTGCTTGATTTTCACAACTGAATATTGTTATTTGTGATTGAATTAGAGAAAAGAAGGAAAAGAAAAGAAAAGAAAAGAAAAGAAAGGAAAAGAAAAGAAAATTCGAAAAAAAAAAAAAGAGAGAGAAGAAGAAGAAAACAAAAGATAGCATATTCAAAGGTTGCTACATAGTTACAACAAAGAGAAGGAAATTATTTGTTGAATGATCTTTTATCATCATAGGAGCAGAATCCATCTTTCTATTTGGCATCTTGTTTTATAATTACTCTTTCCCGCGTATAAATTCCTTGAGTCTCGTGTCATTTTAGTCATTCCTTGTTTCTTGGATCTATATTACTGGTTGGAATAATACAAGGTTGTATTGTTTTGATTTAGTTCAATTAGTTCTTAAAGAACTTGAGCGGGAAAACTATTGAGGTAAAAGGCAAGAAAGTATGGCACTATTATCGGAAAAAAGCCAATTAAGAGTAAAACACGAGTGGAGTGCCATTATTCGAGTGTAAACGCGTAAGGGAGTGTGTGAGGTTTTCCACTAACATTCTTTTTGTGCAGCACATTATGATATCTCATAAGAGTGACTCATCACCAAAGGGGATGGTAGATAACTCATCCTTTCTGTTGCAATCCATGCAACAACAGTTTGAGAAGCTGAACTTGGTGTTGGGTGAAATGTGGGATAGGATGGATTATCAAGATGCGGTAATTAGAAATCTTCATGGTAGGAGAGATAGGAGGCGTCCTGAGTTTAGTGTTGAAAATGAGTATGAGAATGAAGAGTATGGTGATTCTCTTGCTACCAAGCATGCACTCAATACAAAAATTAAGATGGATGATATAGAGCAGCAAAGTGAGAACATTTTTCATACTAGATGCCACATCAACAACAATGTATGTAGTATGATCATTGATTTGAGGAGTTGTATTAATTTGGCTAGCACTACTTTAGTTGAGAAATTGAATTTACGTACCTTGAAACACCCTAGACCATATATGTTGCAGTGGTTGAGTGATTGTGGCAAGGTTAGGGTAAATAAGCAAGTGCTAGTTTCTTTTTCAATTGGAAAATACTAGGATATGGTCCTTTGTGATGTAGTGCCTATGCATGCTGGTCATATTTTGTTGGGGAAGCCATGGCAGTATGATAGGAAGATGATCCATGATGAGTTAAGGAACATGTACAGTTTTGAAAAGGATGGAAAAACAATCAAACTTGCTCCTTTAACTCCAACACAGGTCCATGGGGACCAATTGAAGCTGAAAAGTGAGGTTGCTCAAAAAAGAAAGAGTGAAAATGAGAGTTATAAAAAAAGAAGAAAAAGTGAGAGTGATAAAAAAAGAAAAAGTGAAAAGGAGATTGAGCAAAAAAGCAAAAGTGAAAGTGAGAATGAGCTGAAAAGCAAGAGTGAAAGTGAGAATGAGCTGAGGTGAGAATGAAAGTGAAATTGAGATGAAAAACAAGAGTGAATGTGAGATTGAGAAAAAAAGAAATAGTGTGGCTGAAATGGAGAAAGAGAGAAAAATGAGAGAGAAAAAAGAAGAGGATGAGACTAAGACCACAAGAAAAAGAGAGAATGAGTTGAAAAATAATTGTGAGGTCAATAGTACAAAAAAAGATGAAGAAAAAGAGAGTGATAGAAAAAAAAAGAGTGAAAAGGAAAAAGAGTGTGAAAGGAAAAAAGATAGTAAAAAAGAAAACGAGAGTGGGAAGAAAAGAGAGAGTGAAGGAAGTGAGAGACAAACAAAGAGAAAAGTGAGTTTTTTTGCTAAGGCGAGTCTTAATACTAACGAACTTGACGTATGTTTGCCTAGTATTATTGTCTCTTTGTTGCAGGGATATAAAGTCTTGATTCCTAGCGGTGTGTTTAGTGGATTGCCACCTATTGAGGAGATAGAGCATTACATTGATTTTGTGCCAGGTGCGACAATTCCTACCCGACCTTTCTTTGAAGAACATAAGTCATTGACACACTTAAGGAGACAAGGTAAGTTGTTGACTAGAATGCATGCTAAGTGGGAGGACTGTATTGAGACTTTTCCTCATATATTCAAATACACACAAGGTATGAAAAATTTTGTGATTGATGCTTTAGCAAGAAGGTATGTCATTGTCTTCATTTTAGATGCAAAATTGTTGAGACTTGAATATGATAAGGAATTGCATGCTAATGATGATGACTTTGCTAGTGTGTATGGAACATGTGAGAAAGCATCATTTGGTAAGTTCTATAAACTAGATTGGTACTTATTTAAAAAGAATAGATTTTGTGTACCTACTAGTTTTATGCATAAGTTGCTTGTGTGTGATGGACATGCTTGTTTGTTGGGTAACCTTGGTGTAAGGAGGACTTTTGTTGTATTGCATGAACGTTTTTGGGAATATCATTTGCCATTCAATGACGTGTTGCATGGACGTTTGTGGAAGTATTATTTTTCATTCATTGATGTGTTGCATGAATGTTTGTGGGAGTATCATTTGCCTTTCATTGAAGTGTTACATGAACGTTTGTGGAAGTATCATTTGTCATTCATTAACATGTTGCATGAACGTTTGTGGGAGTATTGCTTGCTATTCATTGAGTTTTCATATAATTGGAGTGGTCATTTTGGTATAAGAAAAACTTTAGGTGTATTTCAGGAATGTTTGTGGGAGTATCATTTGACATACATTGACTTGTTGTATGAACGTTTGCTGAAGTATTATTTGTGTTTCATTGAGTTTGCATATAATTAGAGTAGTCATTCTGGTGTCAAGAAAACTTTAGACACTTTGCATGAACATTTATGTTGGTCTAAGATGAAGAAGTATGTCAATTGCATTTGTGGCAGGTGCATTACATACAGAAAGGCCAAATTTAAACTTTTGCCATATGGGTTGTATACACCCTTACCTGTTCCTATTGAGTCATGGGTAGACATATCTATAGAGTTTGTTTTGGGGCTGCATAGAAAAGAAAGGAGTAGAGATTCTATTTTTGTGGTTATGGTTGGATTTATAGAGTTTGCATATAATAGGACCATGCATGATACTACTTTATATTCTCATTTTGAAATTGTTTATAGACTTAATCTATTTCCTCCTTTAGATTTAATGTCTTTATCTGTTGACAACAGGAGTAGCTTGGATGGATCTTTTCAAATTCTTGAACAAATTAATGATAATATTACTAACAATTTTCCCTTTGATCCAGGTAGGGATTCGAGGTCGAATCCTTTTGAGGAGAGGGGGAATGATGGGAACCATGGTGGGCCTAGTCTTAAAGATATGTTGCATGTTCCAGATAAGTCAAATACAAGTTCAAGGGCTTAAATGATGAAGATTCAGTTTTGCTTCATTTGATATGCTATGGAAAGGGCAACAACATGATTTAAAGGCTTTGGGCTCTTGAAGGGTTTCAACTTATTTAATTCATTTAAAGAACTTATTTTATTAGTTTAGAATAATTGAGTTTATTATAGGAAGCACTTAAGGGGGCCTATACAAGGGCATGTTTGGAAAGTTATAATTTTATTAAACTAGGGTTAGGGTTACTGTAGCCGCGGCACTGTTCATCCAGGGGCACTTTTGGAAGATAGGGGTTTATTTTGGCTAGGGCTTCATTAGGTTTTGCTTTAAATACTCTATGTAGCCTCATTTTAATCAGTTTATGAAGTTTATGAAATTTGATGAATTTATTAATTGTGAGTTGAGTTTTACTCCTCTTGTTCTTAATTGAACATTTGAACTTATCAAAGGTGTAACACCCAGACTCGGAATTTATATGGATCGAGTAGTGTTTTATTTATTTATTTTTTATTTAGCGTTCGGCCCATCAGTTGCGGATTAAGGCCGCACCCGTTTGACTAAATCTTAGAAAACCTATCAGTTTTTGAGGTAGCTGTTTCCCCTCACCTGCACGACTCTCGTCCCAGCCGCATGCACGTCCCTCATGCGCGTCCCGCGTCAGTTTGGTTTTCGTCTAGGGTTTTCTTTTCATGTTCAATCGTCTATATATATGCATACGAAGAAAGCTCGCGCCGCTACCTTCCCACGTGAAACTGTAAGCCAGACCACTGCCCTCCCACGCGACACCATAAGCCAGACCACCGTGAACCACTCCCACTGCCAAGCCTTTCCACGCTGCAACCCGCACGACTGGCCCCTCACATGACGGAAAACACTAGCCCGAAGTAGGACCAACCACAGCAAGCCTCCACCGGCAGCCTCACGCCGCGCAGATAAACCCCGAAAGAAGCCAGGACTGCTCTATTTTTGCATCAAGAAACAGAGTACTTCCTTGCCAGACCCTCCTTCCCAGGCAAGCGTTCAGCCACTGTCCTCGACGGAAACAGCCATAACCTGGTCTTGCTAGCTACGCCTTTCACCACCTTGCTACACTGCCGCCGACTCAAACCACCACCCTCTCTCTCAGTGACACCTCCATGCACACGCCGTGTATCATCTCTATTGCATGAATTTGTCCCTCTCTCACCGTGTTTCTCTCTCTCTCTCTCTCTCAGTGCCTCACCACCGTGACTTTCTTCGCCGCGTCACGCGGAGCTCCTCCCTTGGCGGTGAGTGCCTCGCGCCCCTGTTCTTACGGTTTTTGCACCGAGTCTGCGTGAATTCGCATTTGCAGTTTACGTAACTTATATTTTTGCATGGTATTTGAAAATGAATTACAGTTTTACCCTTAGTTTTAGAATGTGTTCAAGTTGTTATATTTTGGTCTGTTTTTATGTGGTTTATACGGGTAGTATAAGAAAAGTTTGCATACAATAAATAGGATTTTCAAATTGTACTTTGGTAGCAAATTATTTTAGTAATTGTGAAATTTTATTTTAAACTTTTAAATTACGATTAAAGCTTTTTGTTTATTATTAATTAACGAAATTGTTACTTGTACTTACCTTAAATCGTTTAAGTATTTTAACATGTTATTAAGTAAAGGTTTATTTTAAGAGTAAACAATATTGGTGTATTGTTATTTCTACATTTTAGATATATTTTAGTCTTTTTTTTATAATAGTTATGGTTTATTTTAAAATATTTTGGGATAATTATATTACTTAGTATTAAGCTTCATAAGTTTTTTTCATTAGTAAATAGATCTGACTTTTAAATGTTTTAGTCATAGTATTAAATTAGCATTGATGAGTTTAGAAAGTGATGATTGGTAATTTTAGGTTTTGAGGAATTAAATAGGTTATTTTATAAGCTTAGGATTAAATACTGAAATACGTGATTGATTGGAAATTTACGGGAATTATTTGATTATTTGATAGGTGACGATTGTTAATTGTTCGACATTTTGAGGAAAATTCTGAAAAGCTAAGAAGTCCAGGTAAGCGGGGTTCCTATGCTAGACTTTGCATTAAATAAAATGAACTGAGGTCCTTTTTGGAAAATGTGCATGTTCTGCTATGAAAAGAAATTTGAAAACAACCTCAGATATTTGTTCTGCATTACTCATGAGATTCTGTTTAAGAAGAACGTATTTTCTGTCATGACTGGTGTAGACATGAGCCTATTTCTGACATTCTGTTTCTGAACTTTGAAAATGAGAGCGAATATGAAATTTCTGCATAAATTATGTTGTGATATGATTTTGTTCTGTTCCGAAGATTTTTGTTCAGTACTCTGTTTAGATAAGAGGTGATTTCTAAAAACCTTTGGCATGACTCTCTGATTCTAAATTTGATTCTGTTTCCATTCTGTTTAGTTACGGCCCTGCCACGGGTGATAATAGTGGCATACGGCCCAACCACGGGTTACAATAGTGGATACGGCCCAACCACGGGTTATAATAGTGGATACGGCCCAACCACGGGTTATAATAGTGGATACGGCCCCACCACGGGTAATAATAGTAGATACGGCCCAATCACGGGTAATAATAGTGGATACGGCCCTGCCACGGGTTATGGCAGTGGTCTCTGTTTTGAGTGCACACCTTGGTGACAGAGTGTTTCATGTTTTGCTTGGCTATCTGCAGATGCACAACCCTACCACGGGATTATACATGGCCTCTGTTCTGATATGATGTTCTGATGATGATGATGATCATTTATGCTATGCCAAAGAATATTTTGAATGAAATTATTTCTAAATCTTCGCTCTGATATTTTTGATAACCTGTTTTGCTTCCGCACTCTGGAAATGAAAATATTTTGTTCTGCATTCTGATTTCTATAAATGCTCATGTTTATACTCTGGTATATGTTCTCTGCTTACTGAGTTGTTGATAACTCACCCCTTATCTCCATGTATTTTTCAGATAATTTTGATAGTTCAGCTGGAGAGCAAGAGTAGAAAGTTTAGCAAGGTGTGATGATCGTAGTGGAATAAGTGCTTGAGGGTACAAATGCTTATTTGAGAGTCGTAGTTAGTAAATGGATTTATTTTTTAGGTATTTGATTTGATGAGTTGAGGATGTTTTCAAGTTTTTGGAGAATTTCTAATTTATATTATTGGGGATTTCTTTATTGTCGCCATGGAGGAATTTAGATTTTTGGTTTGATTAAGTGTATTAATATTTTATGAGATTTTCTGGAGTTTATAGTTGTGTTATTTAAGTTAATTTTAAGTATTAAGAGCTAACTCTCCGGACCTCTGGGAACGGGACGTTACAAAAGGTAAATCACAACCTTTGTGGCATTCCTCCTTTGTAATATGGGTTCTTGAGACGGGTTCTTCAATGGGTCTAGATTTTAATATAATCTAGGTTCTTGAAACGAGTTCTCATCGGGTCTAAATTCTCCATCCGTTGACTTGATTTTGGCTTTCTTGGGGAGTTTTCAAATTGATTGTGGGTTTAAGGGATTCCATTCCCACGGGTTCATATCAGGGGGATCCCATGGATCTGGCATTGTATTTATTCCTCCGCATTCGATCAGAGTCACTCTTTTCCAGTGGAGGTAGTCCACCATTTGCACTACTGATATCTAACCTCCTACTCTGATCGGGGGTTATAGTGTCAGCCACTGAGTGGAGGTCGCCACAGATGGGGCCCCTTAATAAGATCACATTCAGCAAGAGCAAGGGGCACTTACGGAAGACTACACCAAAACAGTCTAGTGATTCTCCCACAGATCCAACTTCTAGTAGTGCTGCCGCTGCTGAGAGACAACCTCCTGGGCTACTTTGGATCCGGTACGAGATCTGTTTGTGGAGTTCGTTGAGCTGATCATGGAGAAGCTTAGGGATCTGGAAGGATCTATTAAAATGTTGCAAGAGGATGTTAATATACTAAGGAATCAATAATTATGATCGTTTTAGTTATTATTTTACTTTTTTATGTTGTATTGAACATTATATATTTGAGATGTAATTAATGTATGGTTTTTATTTTTCGTGTTTACTACTTTGTTTATTTTTTCCATTTTACTTGATGTTCATGATAATATAAAAAATGATACTATCTTTAAAGTTGTATTTATATAAATTTAACATGAAAGAATCATTATAAAGTTTTGAAGTTAATTAAATAAAAGTAATTTATGAATTTATAAATATTTTAACTCACCGCAAATCATAATATATAATATATACACATTTTTATATTTTGAAAATGATAACAAATTAATGGAAAAAATATTTATTACTTTAATGGAAAAATATATGCACAAATCTATACTAATAAAAAAATTAATTGAATCTCTATCCTTCCGAACAAAGAAATTTAAGTTCGAACGGTTATTAACTTACGCCGGAAAAAATAAAATAATTTCCCACCAATATTATTATTCGAACAGATTATATACTGTTCGAACGGACATTAATTCCATGTTCGAATCTATTTTGTTCCATTTGAACGGTTTTCCTTTTTTTAGACGATTTTGTTCATCACAAAATATCTTGTTCAAATGGATATTTTTTCGTTCGAATGAATTTAGTAGCTCAGGCATTTTTGGAGACATCTCAAAAAATGACTTTTAGGGAGGAAATTTATTTCGTCCCTAAAAGTCAAATTTGTTCTAGTCATTAGGATTATCGTGGTGTGTTCATATAGAAGGTTTGGACTATTGAAATCTTTGTCATGTATAGCATGTTAGATTTTTAAGGTTGAAGATGAAACAAAATAAAAAAATAGTGATAATAATGGAAATTGTGAGAGAACTACTCTGATTCTCATTACACATTGAAAAGATATACAAGGCTGCATATATACACTCAGTGCTTGTATCCTAACAGGCAGAGAATAAGAAATATTCTAACTATAGTGTGTCCTACTCTATTACAATGTACAACTAAGGTAAGTCAGTGTAGTGGCCATCGACATAAGGCACATCATTTGGTTGGTAGTGGGACAATGTTACTGCACAACCTCCAAAATAACAGAAAACACACTGGATGAATTATCTTCTGTGTCTTGGGTACATGCAGAGGCCTCTTTATTCTTTGGTATTTCTTGAGACTCCCCCTCAAGATGGGCATAGAGGTTCAAGGTACCCATCTTGGACAGTAAAGAATGGAACAATGGACCCGATAATGCCTTTGTGAAAATCTCAGCCAATTGAAACTTGGAGGCCACATGGATAGGTGTAATGGTTCTAGCTATGACATTTTCCCTCACAAAGTGACAATACAATTCTACATGCTTAGTTCTTTCATGGAAAATTGGATTTTTGGTGAGGTGGATGGCTGATTGACTATCACAGTAAAGTTGGACAGGTTGTGGATGTTCTATGTTGAAGTCCTTCAAGAGTTCCTTCAACCAAACAATTTCACAACTTGCATGTGCCAATGCTCGATATTCAACCTCTGCTGAAGATCGTGAAATAGTAGCCTGTTTCTTAGACTTCCAACTCACTATAAAAATGTGCAAAAACCAGTCATGGATTGTTTGGTCTCAGGGCAAGTTGCCCAATCTGAGTCACTGTACCCTTTGAGCTGTAGTGAGGATTTTGAAGAGAAAAGAATTCCTTGCCCAATTGAACCTTTGAGATACCTAAGTATCCTATAAGCTGCAATGAGATGTGCTTGAGGTTGTCTATCCAGAAATTGACTAAGCATATTGACAGCATATGTTATGTATGGTCTTGTGATAGACAAATAGATGAGTTTTCCTACCAGCTTTCTATATGCAGTGATATCTGGCAGTAAATCATTTGAGTGTGTAAACTTGTGGTTTGAATACATGGGAGTGTTAACAGGTTTGCACCGAAGTAGACCAACACTTTCAAAGATTTCCAATGTATATTTTCGTTGGCATACATGAATGCCATTTACTGACCTTGCAATCTCCAATCCTAGTAAGTATTTCAGATGCCCCAAGTCTCGGATCTTGAATTGGTTATGCAAGTGGTCTTTGACAGATTTTATGGCCTCCAAACTATTACTTCCCAAAATAATATCATCAACATATGCTAGGAGTGCCAATATTCATCATTTCTGGTAAAGAGAGAATAGTCTGATTTTGATTGACAAAATCCTATGGCAAGAAGAGAAGCTGTGAATTTTGAATCCCATTGCTTGGAGGCTTGTTTCAAGCCATATAAGGACTTGTGCAGCTTGCAAACAAGCTTCTGAGTTTTGGATTGAGACTCCCCTTGAGCAGAAAACCTGGTGGAAGCTCCATGTAACTGTCTTCCTCAAGGTCACCATGGAGGAATGCATTATGGATATCTAATTGTTCCAAATGCCAGCCAAGAATTGCACCCAAGGCAAGAAACACTTGGACACTGATCATTTTTGCTACTGGGTTGAATGTTTCTTGATGGTTAAACCCTTTTCATTGTGTATATCCCTTAGCTACAAGCTGTGTCTTGTATTTATCAATAGTGCCATCTGATCTTAACTTGATTTTGTAAACATACTTGCAACCAATTGCTTTATTTCCAGGAGGCAAGGGGACAATGGACAAAGTGCCATTTGTTTCAAGTGCCTTCAATTTAGCTACCATAGCAGCTTGCCAATGCTCATGAACCACAGCTTCCTCATAATTCTTTGGTTCTGAGATGAGTGTGAGTGATAGTGCATAGGCTTGATGTGAGGAGGATAGATGTTTGTATGAAAGGTGATGTGCTATGGGATGTTTTGTGGGAGATGAGTATGGATGAGATGAAGATGAGTTGGTCACAAGTTGGCAATGATAATCATGCAGATAGGTGGGTGTGTGTTTAATTCTATCAAACCTTCAAAGTCGAGTGTGTGGTGATGTCATGAGTTGAGGTGATACAACAGGGTCTTCTGGTGGATTGAGTGAGGAAGGAGAGGATGTGGAAGACTCTAATTGAGAGGGAGAATGGAGAGTAGGATCTGTGGTGGAAGGGGAATTGTTGAGTTCATTAGTGACTTTGAGGGAAGAATCTGGTGAGGTAACTTAGGAATAGCAGATTTGATTAGGTAAAGCATAAGGAACAGTGATATCTTGTGGATTTGGAAGAGGTGTGGAACTCTTAGGATCTTTGTTTCCAAAAGGAAATTCAGATTCTAAGAACACTGCATCTTGAGAGATAAAAGTGCGATGGTTATCAAGGTTATACACTTTATATCCCTTAACTACAACAGGATATCCAAGAAAGAGACATTTCTGAGCTCTTAGATCCAATTTAGTGTGACTGTGTTTGAGTGTAGAAACAATACAAAGGCACCCAAAGACACTCAAATTGAAAACAATACTTCATATGGAGATTTGTTATGTATGGTGGGTGAAGGTATTCTACTGATCAGATGTGAAACTGTTAAAATAGCATCTCCCCAAAATTTTTTGGGGAGTGAAGCTCGAATGAGTAGGGCTCGGGCAACAGTGACCAAATGTTGTTGCTTTCTTTCCACAACTCCATTTTGTTATGGTGTGTACACATAGGTTTTTTGATGTAGAATCCCATGGGAATTAAACAAATTAGGCTTATGAACCTCCAATCCATTATTTGTTCTATCATTTTTAACCTTGGAACTAAATTGAGTTTGAACCATAAGGATAAAGGATTGCAAAAGGGATTGTGCTTCTGATTTAAATTGCATTAGGTCTACCCATGTGAGACAGCTATAGTCATCAACAACAGTTAAAAATTAACGATGACCATGCAAAGAGGCTTGAGAATATGGTCCCCAAATGTCATAGTGAACAAGCTCAAAAACAGAATTAGTAGAGGTAATGCTTGATTGAAATGGAAGACGTTTTTGCTTAGAAAAAGAGCAAACATTGCAATTGTAACACCCGGACCCAATATTGGTATAGTTGGACTTTAGATTTTTACTTATTTATTTTTTTTTTTAACTTGATTGTTTATTTAAGTTCTTAATTTACGATTTTGAGTAGCGATTTTGTTTTCTTTTAATTTGGAGTTCTTGGCCGTTTTATTTTTATTTTTCCCGCAGGTTTCATTTTTTTTAATTCTTTCTCTTTCCGTCTATTTTAATTTTTCGCACGGCTTATTTTTTTTGTCGCACAGCATGCATACACGCACGTTTTCGTTCACGGCATGCTTGCACACACACGTCCCTCATGCACGTCCCGCGTCCGTTTGGTTTTCATCTAGGGTTTTCTTTTCATGTTCAATCCTCTACTTATATTCATACGATGAAGGCTCGCGCCGCTGCCTTCCCACGCGGAACCATAGCCCAGTTTTTCCTCCTCAGCCTCCATCCCCTCGGTTCCTCGCACCCCGAGTCGTGCAGCACCCCATAACTTATCCGCGTACCGCGACGCCGCCCCAGCATCACCGCAGCCTGTCCTCACCCTTTCGGAGAGCACCACGCCAGTTAACAGAAAAGCCTCTGCCTTCAGCCTACCGTGCACCGAGTTGCATACCGCGGGAAGCCACCGCAGCCGCCGGGTCCATACCTCCTTAAACTGCCGTAAACCTACACGAAACCACCGTGCCCACTGCCCAATCACGCGAAGCTGTCGCCTAGCGTTCCCGTAGCCTCTTCAGCAAGCATCGGACTGCTCTGTTTTGTTATCCAAAAACAGAGCATTTCCAGCCACCTTGAGCCGCTGAAAGCATCCTCCACCGAAAGCCCCTCCGCGCTGTGCCCACACAGAAACTGCCGAGGAGGACGTCTCTTCACCCCTGTCCGCCGCACGCAGCCTCTGTTTCCCCGGTAAGCTCACGCCATTTCTTGTTGGTGTCTCCATTCTCTCGGTCTCTCCCTCTTTCTCTCACCGTCTCTCTCTCGGTTTCAGCTCTCTCTCTCTCTCTTCCAGTGCACCGCCGCAGTACCCACCACCACTAGCACACCCGCCCAGCTCCGTCGCAGCTCCACTTCTCTCGGTAGGTCCTCCGTTACTCTTCAACCGCGCGGAATGGTCACGTTGCTTGTGTTGTGTTGTTCCGTAGACTTTCCGTAGTTTAGGAAATATTTTGTCTGATAATTACTTTTTTACCCTTTGTGGGATGTATAGGATATTGTACCGAGTTTATATAGTATTTTTTTTTTAATTATACTATGTGCAACGATTATTTTATTGAAAGTGTATTTTGAACATTTTATTTATGATTAAAGTAAATCACTTAAGTATTTTTTTTTTATGTTATTAAGTAAAGGTTTATTTTAAGAGTAAACAATATTGGTGTTTTTAGATAATGGTGGTATTATAGGAAATTTTTAGAATTCTAGGTTTTGAGGATTTAAATAGGTTCTTAGGTTCAAATACGAAATACGTGATTGATTGAGAATTTACGGGAATTACTTGATTATTTTATAGGTGACGATTAATTATTGTCCAACGTTTTGAGGAATTTTGAAAAAGCTAAGAAGTTCAGGTAAGCGGGGTTCCTATGCTAGACTTTGCATTAAAATAAAATTAACTGAGGTCCTTTTTGAAAAATGTGCATGTTTTGGTTATGAAAAGAAATCTGGAAACAACCTCAGATAATTGTTCTGCATTACTCATGAGATTCTGTTTAAGAAGAAAGTATTTTCTGTCATGACTGGTGTAGACATGAGCTTAATTTTTGACATTTTGTTTCTGAACTTTGAAAATGAGAGCGAATATGAAATTTGTGCATTAATTATATTGTGATATGATTTTGTTCTGTTCCGAAGATTTTTGTTCAGTACTCTGTTTGGATAAGACGTGATTTCTGAAAACCTTTGGCATGACTCTCTGATTCTGAATTTGATTCTGTTTCCGTTCTGTTCAGTTACGGCCCAGCCACAGGTAATAATAGTGGATACGGCCCAACCACGGGTAATAATAGTGGATACGGCCCAACCACGGGTTATAATAGTGGATACGGCCCAACCACGGGTAATAATAGTGGATACGGCCCTGCCACGGGTTATAGTAGTGGTCTCTGTTTTGAGTGCACACCTTGGTAACAGAGTGTTTCATGTTCTGCTTGGCTATCCGCAGATGCACAACCCTACCACGGGGATTATACATGGCCTCTGATCTGATATGATGTTCTGATGATGATGATGATCTTTTATGTTATGCCAAAGAATATTTTGAATGAAATTATTTCTAAATCTTCGCTCTGATATTTTAATAACATGTTCTGCTTCCGCACTCTAAAAATGAAAATGTTTTGTTCTGCATTCTGATTTCTATAAATGCTCATGTTTATACACTGGTATATGTTCTCTGCTTACTGAGTTGTTGATAACTCACCCCCCTTATCTCCATAATATTTCAGATGACATTGATGGTTTAGCTGAGGATCAGTATTAGAGTTTATGGAGAAGATTAACAGTGAATGGTTGTTGGGTATTTCGTGGTATTAATGTTAATGTTGGAAGTTATTTATGTTTCTTAAGTTTGCTTCAGTGGATTTAGACGGTTTATGGAGACTTATGTTAATGTTTCATTATTTCTAGTTTGTTATTTGAGACATGAAGAAGAGTTGATTTTATTTGAGTTGCTGGATTGGAAATTTGATAGATGAGTCTATATGGTTTATTTAATTGAAGTATTTACGTTTGATTTGAGGTTTGAGAAAAATATATATATCCTTGAATTTGGAAGTACTCTAGTCTTGTTAGAGTTAATCATCAGGTTATATGAGTTAACTCTCCGGACCCTCGGGGACGGGGCGTTACAGCAATATGTTTGATCACAACCTTTTACAGGGCAAGAAGAATGAATTAAATTCATCCTTTCATTTGATAAATGTCCTAACCTAAGGTGCCAAACATCAAAATTATGTTTGTTGACAACATTACAAGCTGAAACATTGGAGGAATTTAGAAAGGCCCTAGAAAGCTTATGAGATCTCCTGCAACCAAGAGAGCTTGAGAGTTGGAAACACAGGCCATGGTTGAGTTTAGCTAGTCCAATCGTCATCCATGAAAAGAGGACCTGTATAAAGCAAAACTTGTCTAAGAAAATGAGGCAAATGAGGGGGTTAAGAATGCGTTTATTGACAGACAAGACATTGATTGTGAAGGAAGGGACACATAGGACCCCTATGAGGATGATGGATTCTGAGAGATGTACATCTCCTATATATGTGACTTCAACCCATGTCCCATTTGGCAACTGGACTAATGCTTCGATGGTGCAAGTGATGGCTGTGAGAAAGGCTAGAGAATAAACTATGTGGTCTGGTGCTCTAGTATCAATGACCCATGGAGTGTTGGTAGGTTCATGTGATTGATGGTGTACAAGTAAAGAGTGGTGATGCTGGTGACTTGTGCTAAAAATGGATGAATCTAAAACAACAGATGAGCAAGAAGGTATATCTGCCATGTTTAAATGTGTTGTGGTGTGTGCAGGAAGGTTATTGCTCGAGTTTGAAGTAGCTTTGGTGGGTTGAGTTCTCCCTGAGGTGACTGATTATGAGTTGGCTGTGGTGTTTCATTGTTGACAAGTGCCATGAGTTGCTGAATTTGAGACTGCGAGAGTGTCAAATTTTGTGTCTCCATCATTCATTTCTCCTGGTTTTGAGACACTACTTGGTTAGCTGAATGAGTAGCAAGGAAATTTTGATTGTTGAAGTTACCTGGTTTCTGCTTTGTGAACTTAAAATTGGGGGGAAAACCTATCAACCTATAGCATTTGTCACAGCTATGTCTAGACTTCCCACAGAGTCCACAAGTGAGCTCAGGTCTTTCCTTTTTCTTAGATTGGTTGTTAAAAACTGATAGAGCTGAAGATTTAGCTGATGGCATTACTACAATTCTAGCTTGCCTCTGCCTCTCTTCTTGTAGAATCAAAGAAAAAGCCTTATCTATGGAGGGAACAGGACTCATAAGTATAACTTCCCCTCTAATGCTTTCATAGGAATCATTCAGCCCCATAAGAAACATGAAAACACTATCAGATTACTGCACTTCACGTACTGAGTTTAGGGCCTTACAAGTGCAAAGCCCACATGAGCAACAAGGCATAGGTCTGTATATATTGAGCTCTTCTCAAATTGCATTTAACTGAGTGAGATATTCATTGACATTTTGAGTACCTTGCACAATGGTACCAAGCTGCTATTGGAGCTGGTAGATTCTAACATTATCTGGTTGAGCAAAACGCACCTTCAGCTTATTGCATACTACCTTAGTTGAGTTGATATAGAGTACATTTGAAGCTATTTCCTTAGATATTGAATTAAAAAGCCATGAAAGAATGATGTTATTGCATCTCAACCATGGAAGGTACAAGGGATTTGTCAACCTTGGGGTAGTGATGGTTCCATCCAAGAACTTGAGTTTACTTTTGATTGAAATGGATAGAGTGAATGAGCGACTCTAGGAGAGGTAATTTGGGCCTGTGAGAGGTGGAGTGATATGAACTCCACCAACAATTGTGATGAAACCCGATAACAATGATGGCTTGGAACCCCAAGATCGTATTGACAAGATTTGTTGAGCCTTGACCAGTCACCCAACTAGATGAGAACCAAGACTACGAAGGATTGAAAACGCCACACCCAGAAATCAGAATCAAGGTGATAAGTTTGGAGCTTGAACGCCACAAGATTAACTTGATAAGTTCAAGGAGTTCTTTGAAGAACCAAGATTTCAGGTATCCCACGAATTTTAGGCCTCTTGGACTTCTAGAGGCAGCCAGAAATGACTAAATGACTAAATTCAATGTATTTCACGTACCCAGGCAAGACCAAGTTCATTCACCTATTTAATATTCTTGAAACTTAACAAATTCACGTCCTTTAATGGTCAGACCATTCATCATATTTCTATGTGCTAATTAGCCTCTTCAATTGCCTTGATGACATGGACTAAGTTTTGAATATTATTTGAGCCCATCTTGGTCTTTTTAGAATCAGCCCAATTCTCTTGGATTAGCCCATTTAGTGCTTCCTTGAATCGTTTGGCTCTAAGTCTTGTAATTGGGCCACTAGGAAGTGACAAAGGGTCTTTTGCAAATTCAGCTTCATTCCCACTTGTATGATCAGCATGTCCAGCTCCTTGGTTTGCATCACCAGCTCCTTGGTTTGCATCATTCTCCCCCTCTTGAGAAGGATTTGTCCTCAAATCATCACCTACATCAAAAGGAGACAAATCAGCAACATTAAAGCTTGCACTAACACCATACTCACCTGGTAAGTCAAGCTTGTAGGCATTATCATTGATGCGTTCTACTACTTGAAATGGCCCGTCACCCCGAGGTAGGAGTTTTGAACGCCGCTTCTCTGGAAAACGGTCCTTCCTTAAGTGCAACCAAACCCAATCTCCTGGTTGAAACACTACCTTCTTACGCCCCTTGTTGGCTTGATGGACATATTGTTTAGTCCTCCTTTCAATGTTCAGCCGTGCCTTTTCATGAATCATCTTTACAAATTCTGCCTTCTTTTTGCCATCTAAGTTCACACGTTCACTCAAAGGTAAAGGAGTTAAATCCAAAGGTGACAATGGGTTAAAGCCATAAACAATTTCAAATGGTGAAAACTTAGTTGCAGAATGTATACTTCTATTGTAAGCAAATTCAACATGTGGCAAACAATCTTCCCATGCTTTCAAGTTCTTTTTAATGATAGCACGCAACAAAGACGACAATGTTCTATTTACTACTTCAGTTTGACCATCTATTTGTGGATGACAAGTAGTAGAAAACAACAACTTAGTTCCCAGCTTTCCCCACAAAGTCTTCCAAAAGTAACTCAAAAACTTTGCATCCCTATCAGAAACAATGGTCTTAGGCATACCATGTAATCTAACAATTTCTTTGAAGAACAAATCAGCTATATGTGATGCATCATCAGTTTTATCACATGCAATAAAGTGTGCCATCTTGGAAAATCTATCTACCACCACAAAAACTGAATCTCTCCCCCTCTTAGTCCTAGGTAAACCTAAAACAAAATCCATAGAAATATCAGTCCAAGGTTCACTAGGTATTGGCAAAGGGGTGTACAAACCATGGGGTTTCAACTTAGACTTAGCCTGTTTACACGTAATACACTTCTCACAAATTCTTTCCACATCACGTTTCATATGAGGCCAAAAAAAATGTTCATGCAAAATTCCTAAAGTCTTAGCTACACCAAAATGACCCATCAAACCACCACTATGAGCTTCTCTCACAAGCAATTCGCGCAAAGAACATATTGGCAAACACGGTTTATTTTCCCGAAACAAAAATCCATCATACCTATAAAACTTACCAAACACCATTTTTTCACATGCATTGAACACATCACCAAAATCAGAATCTTGAGCATACAATTCCTTAATGTATTCAAAGCCAAGCATTTTTGTATCTAAAATGGAAAGTAAGGCATTCCTTCGGGACAATGCATCAGCCACCACATTTTCCTTACCTTGCTTATATCTGATCACATACGGAAATGTTTCAATGAATTCCACCCACTTGGCATGGCGTTTGTTCAACCTTTGCTTTCCTTTCAAATGCTTCAAAGACTCATGATCTGTGTGAATCACAAACTCCTTTGGCCATAGATAGTGTTGCCAATTTTCCAAAGCCCTCACCAAGGCATACATCTCCTTATCATAAGTAGGGTAATTTAGGGCTGCCCCACTCAACTTTTCACTGAAATAAGCAATTGGACGGCTTTCTTGCATCAAAACAGCTCCAATACCTATGCCTGAAGCATCACACTCAATTTCAAAAGTTTTAGCAAAGTTAGGTAAAACAAGCAAAGGTGCATTAGTTAACTTTTCTTTGATCAGACTAAATGCCTTTTCTTGTTCTTTTCCCCACTTAAACGGCACATTTTTCTTGATGACTTCAGTAAGAGGGGCAGCTAAGCTACAAAAATCACGTACAAACCGTCTATAGAAGCTAGCTAAGCCGTGGAAATTCCTCACTTGGCTGACTGTTGTAGGCGTTGACCACTCTTGGATTGCCTTCACCTTTTTCTCATCCACCTCAATTCCTCTCTTACTAACAACAAAACCAAGAAACACAAGCTTATCCGTGCAAAAGGTGCACTTTTTGAGGTTAGCAAACAACCTTTCTTTCCTTAGAATTTCCAAAACAGATTTCAAATGCATTACATGTTCTTCCAAATTTTTGCTATAGATCAGGATATCATCAAAATACACAACTACAAATCTGCCAATAAATGCTCGCAAAACATGGTTCATCAAATGCATAAATGTGCTCGGAGCATTAGTTAAACCGAAAGGCATCACTAACCACTCATACAAACCATATTTAGTCTTAAAAGCAGTTTTCCATTCATCACCTTCTTTCATCCTAATCTGATGATATCCACTCTTAAGATCAATTTTTGTAAAGACACAAGAACCATGCAATTCATCCAGCATATCATCTAGTCTAGGAATGGGATGACGATACTTTACCGTTATGTTGTTGATGGCTCGGCAGTCAACACACATCCTCCATGTTCCATCCTTCTTGGGAACTAACAGCACCAGAACCGCACAAGGACTCATACTTTCACGCACAAACCCCTTCTCCAATAGTTCACTTACTTGCCTCTGAAGTTCCTTGGTCTCCTCGGGATTACTCCTATAAGCAGGTCGGTTTGGAATTGATGCACCAGGTATGAAATCAATTTGATGTTCAATCCCTCGGATTGGAGGTAAACCATAAGGTACCTCTTCAGGAAGGACATCTTCAAACTCCTGCAAAAGAGAAACAATATTGCTCGGCAAAGCACCGACGAGATCATTAGTACATAAAAGAGCCTCCTTGTACATGAGTACAATAAGGGGCTGGTGTGAAAATAATGCTCTCTTGATCTCACTTTTTTTTGCAATGTAATTGAATTTCTCCTCTCTTGCTCTCACTATAGCCGAAATCCTCTCTCTTTCTTTTTTACTCTGATCAATGTTTTTCTCTCCTTTTTTTTTAAGTCGGGTACGTGAAATACATTGAATTTAGTCATTTAGTCATTTCTGGCTGCCTCTAGAAGTCCAAGAGGCCTAAAATTCGTGGGACTTGTTATGTTAATATTTGTGTTGCTTTTAAAGCTGTAGTTATGACTTTTCCTATTCTTGGAGGGTTGTTCCAAGTATATAAAGGGGTTATTTCGAGTTTTAATATCAGATTGGAAATTTCAAAAACTTATTTATCTTTGTGAGGTCTGGTGTTCCTCTTGGTTCTTCAAAGAACTCCTTGAACTTATCAAGTTAATCTTGTGGCGTTCAAGCTCCAAACTTATCACCTTGATTCTGATTTCTGGGTGTGGCGTTTTCAATCCTTCGTAGTCTTGGTTCTCATCTAGTTGGGTGACTGGTCAAGGCTCAACAAATCGACCAAGTTCATTCACCTATTTAATATTCTTGAAACTTAACAAATTCACGTCCTTTAATGGTCAGACCATTCATCATATTTCTATGTGCTAATTAGCCTCTTCAATTGCCTTGATGATATGGACTAAGTCTTGAATATTATTTGAGCCCATCTTGGTCTTTTTAGAATCAGCCCAATTCTCTTGGATTAGCCCATTGAGTGCTTCCTTGAATCGTTTGGCTCTAAGTCTTGTAATTGGGCCACTAGGAAGTGACAAAGGGTCTTTTGCAAATTCAGTCTTTTTTTTCAGTTTCAGCTTTCCTTTCCTTTTCCTTTTTTTTTTCATTCGAACTTTGTAACTTTAATTGGTCCTCCCTGACCTGTTTTGGAGTTAATGGCACAAGAGTAATAGGTTGCCTATTAAGAGTGAAGGAATACTTATTTGTGAATCCATCATGCGTAACCCTCAGATCATACTGCCATGGTCTTCCCAACAGTAAATGGCATGCGTGCATAGGAACCACATCACAAAGCACCGAGTTTCTGAAATTTCCAATCTGATATTAAAACTCGAAATAACCCCTTTATATACTTGGAACAACCCTCCAAGAATAGGAAAAGTCATAACTACAGCTTTAAAAGCAACACAAATATTAACATAACAAGTCCCACGAATTTTAGGCCTCTTGGACTTCTAGAGGCAGCCAGAAATGACTAAATGACTAAATGCAATGTATTTCACGTACCCAGGCAAGACCAAGTTCATTCACCTATTTAATATTCTTGAAACTTAACAAATTCACGTCCTGGCGTTCAAGCTCCAAACTTATCACCTTGATTCTGATTTCTGGGTGTGGCGTTTTCAATCCTTCGTAGTCTTGGTTCTCATCTAGTTGGGTGACTGGTCAAGGCTCAACAAATCTTGTCAATACGATCTTGGGGTTCCAAGCCATCATTGTTATCGGGTTTCATCACAATTGTTGGTGGAGTTCATATCAGCTGGACATGCTGATCATACAAGTGGGAATGAAGCTGAATTTGCAAAAGACCCTTTGTCACTTCCTAGTGGCCCAATTACAAGACTTAGAGCCAAACGATTCAAGGAAGCACTAAATGGGCTAATCCAAGAGAATTGGGCTGATTCTAAAAAGACCAAGATGGGCTCAAATAATATTCAAGACTTAGTCCATGTCATCAAGGCAATTGAAGAGGCTAATTAGCACATAGAAATATGATGGCTAATTAGCACATAGAAATATGATGAATGGTCTGACCATTAAAGGACGTGAATTTGTTAAGTTTCAAGAATATTAAATAGGTGAATGAACTTGGTCTTGCCTGGGTACGTGAAATACATTGAATTTAGTCATTTTGTCATTACTGGCTGCCTCTAGAAGTCCAAGAGGCCTAAAATTCGTGGGACTTGTTATGTTAATATTTGTGTTGCTTTTAAAGCTGTAGTTATGACTTTTCCTATTCTTGGAGGGTTGTTCCAAGTATATAAAGGGGTTATTTCGAGTTTTAATATGAGATTTGAAATTTCAGAAGCTTATTTGTCTTTGTGAGGTCTTGTGTTCCTCTTGGTTCTTCAAAGAACTCTTTGAACTTATCAAGTTAATCTTGTGGCGTTCAAGCTCCAAACTTATCACCTTGATTCTGATTTCTTGGTGTGGCATTTTCAATCCTTCGTAGTCTTGGTTTTCATCTAGTTGGGTGACTGGTCAAGGCTCAACAAATCTTGTCAATACGATCTTGGGGTTCCAAGCCATCATTGTTATCGGGTTTCATCACAATTGTTGGTGGAGTTCATATCATTTTGGTACCAGAGCTTTGGTTCTAAGATAAGTTTTTCTATCTTTTATTTTCATTCTATTTCCTGTTCTTTGCTGTTAAAAAAAAAATTTGAAAAAGACAAAGAAAAAAAGGTACACGATTCCAGTAAGAAAACTTCTTCCTTTCAATCTTGTATCTCACCTTATTCAAGTACTTGAACTTTTGATGAGTTTTGGTTGTTTATTTTTGAATTGCTGCTGGATTATTTTGAATGAGTTTCTTGAAGTTCGATTAAGAACTAAAGAAGACACAGAAGAGTGGAAAAAGGCAAGAGTGTGTGAGACCAAACGAGGGTGCTTGTGAGGATTCTAACTTTGTTTGCAGATTTTAAACATGTCTAATAATCAAGAAGAAGACATAACCGAAGAATTTCGACAACCTCCAATTCCGAACCTCCAAATGCAAGCGATGTTAGGGGAGATGAGGCGTATGTTGAGGGCTGAATTAGAACCTATTCACGAAAGGTTGGACAGGGTAGAAGCGGAAACTCCTAGGGGCCAGCAACATGACATCCACAATAGGCAGCATGGTGGGCGTGGTCCGTGGCGGAATGTTGATGGAGAGGCGGAGTCGGAGGGGTTTGATGAGCAATATTTGAACCGAGGCAGGATTGAGCGTGGGTATAGAAATAGAGAAGCTAGGATGGGTAGGCCTAGGAGGGGTAACGATTTAGGAAATATAAAGATTAAAATCCCATCTTTTCAAGGTAAAAATGATCCTGAAGTTTATTTGGAGTGGGAAACTAAAATGGAGATGGTTTTTGATTGTCACAACTACTCAGAGATAAAGAAGGTTAAGTTGGCTGCAATTGAATTTACCGATTATGCCATTGTGTGGTGGGATCAATTACTGATTAATAGGAGGGGGAATAGAGAGCCACCCGTGGACACTTGGGAGGAAATGAAAATGCTTATGAGGAAGCGTTTTGTACCCAGCCACTATTATAGGGGATTGTATCAAAAATTACAGAGGTTAATTCAAGGATCTAAAAGTGTGGATGAGTATTACAAGGAGATGGAGGTAGCTATGATCCGGGCTAATGTAGAAGAGGACCGGGAAGCCACCATGGCTAGGTTTTTGCACGGTTTAAATCGTGAGATTGCGGATATAGTCGAGATGCAGCACTATGTTGAGTTGACAGATATGGTGCATCAAGCCATAAAGGTGGAGGAACAATTCAAACGAAAGGGATTGGCTAGGAGGGGACTGCCTATGGCTACAACCAGCTCGTCGAAGACAACTCCAAAAAGGGATGAGCAGCAACAAAATAAGCCAAAATTTGAATCCTCTAAGAATGCCAACTTAAAGACCGCCACTACTTCAGGGTACAATCGAGACTTCAAGTTCTAAAACACGTGATATTAAATGTTTTAAATGTCAGGGGCGCGGACATATAGCCAGCCAGTATGTAAACAAGAGGGTGATGGTGATAAATGCCCAAGGAGAGCTTGAGTCAGAAAATGAGGAAGAAGTAGATAATGATGATATGCCATCTATGGAGGATGCTGACGATGAGCAAAATGCTGTGGTTGGAGATTTATTGGTTGCAAGGCGAGTTCTCAATGTGCAGGTTAAGGAGGAAGAAAGTAACCAAAGGGAGAACTTGTTTCATACTCGGTGCTTTGTAAATAACAAAGTTTGCAGTGTCATTATCGATGGTGGGAGTTGCACAAATGTAGCCAGCACTTATTTGGTGGAGAAATTGGCTTTAACTACCTTGAAACATCCTCAACCTTACCGGCTTCAGTGGTTGAATGAATGTGGGGAAATCAAGGTGACAAGACAAGTGTTGGTGGCATTATCCATTGGCAAATATGAGGATGAGGTGCTTTGTGATGTGGTTCCTATGCACGCATGCCATTTACTGTTGGGAAGACCATGGCAGTATGATCTGAGGGTTACGCATGATGGATTCACAAATAAGTATTCCTTCACTCTTAATAGGCAACCTATTACTCTTGTGCCATTAACTCCAAAACAGGTCAGGGAGGACCAATTAAAGTTACAAAGTTCGAATGAAAAAAAAAAAAGAAAAGGAAAGGAAAGCCGAAACTGAAAAAAAAGACTTAAAAAAAAAAGGAGAGAAAAACATTGATCAGAGTGAAAAAGAAAGAGAGAGGATTTCGGCTATAGTGAGAGCAAGAGAGGAGAAATTCAATTACATTGCAAAAAAAAGTGAGATCAAGAGAGCATTATTTTCACACCAGCCCCTTATTGTACTCATGTACAAGGAGGCTCTTTTATGTACTAATGATCTCGTCGGTGCTTTGCCGAGCAATATTGTTTCTCTTTTGCAGGAGTTTGAAGATGTCCTTCCTGAAGAGGTACCTTATGGTTTACCTCCAATCCGAGGGATTGAACATCAAATTGATTTCATACCTGGTGCATCAATTCCAAACCGACCTGCTTATAGGAGTAATCCCGAGGAGACCAAGGAACTTCAGAGGCAAGTAAGTGAATTATTGGAGAAGGGGTTTGTGCGTGAAAGTATGAGTCCTTGTGCGGTTCCGGTGCTGTTAGTTCCCAAGAAGGATGGAACATGGAGGATGTGTGTTGACTGCCGAGCCATCAACAACATAACGGTAAAGTATCGTCATCCCATTCCTAGACTAGATGATATGCTGGATGAATTGCATGGTTCTTGTGTCTTTACAAAAATTGATCTTAAGAGTGGATATCATCAGATTAGGATGAAAGAAGGTGATGAATGGAAAACTGCTTTTAAGACTAAATATGGTTTGTATGAGTGGTTAGTGATGCCTTTCGGTTTAACTAATGCTCCGAGCACATTTATGCGTTTGATGAACCATGTTTTGCGAGCATTTATTGGCAGATTTGTAGTTGTGTATTTTGATGATATCCTGATCTATAGCAAAAATTTGGAAGAACATGTAATGCATTTGAAATCTGTTTTGGAAATTCTAAGGAAAGAAAGGTTGTTTGCTAACCTCAAAAAGTGCACCTTTTGCACGGATAAGCTTGTGTTTCTTGGTTTTGTTGTTAGTAAGAGAGGAATTGAGGTGGATGAGGAAAAGGTGAAGGCAATCCAAGAGTGGTCAACGCCTACAACAGTCAGCCAAGTGAGGAGTTTCCACGGCTTAGCTAGCTTCTATAGACGGTTTGTGCGTGATTTTAGTAGCTTAGCCGCCCCTCTTACTGAAGTCATCAAGAAAAATGTGCCGTTTAAGTGGGGAAAAGAACAAGAAAAGGCATTTAGTCTGATCAAAGAAAAGTTAACTAATGCACCTTTGCTTGTTTTACCTAACTTTGCTAAAACTTTTGAAATTGAGTGTGATGCTTCAGGCATAGGTATTGGAGCTGTTTTGATGCAAGAAGGCCGTCCAATTGCTTATTTCAGTGAAAAGTTGAGTGGGGCAGCCCTAAATTACCCTACTTATGATAAGGAGATGTATGCCTTGGTGAGGGCTCGCCATGCCAAGTGAGTGGAATTCATTGAAACATTTCCGTATGTGATCAGATATAAGCAAGGTAAGGAAAATGTGGTGGCTGATGCATTGTCTCGAAGGTATGCCTTACTTTCCATTTTAGATACAAAAATGCTTGGCTTTGAATACATTAAGGAATTGTATGCTCAAGATTCTGATTTTGGTGATGTGTTCAATGCATGTGAAAAAATGGTGTTTGGTTAGTTTTATAGGTATGATGGATTTTTGTTTCGGAAAAATAAACTGTGTTTGCCAATATGTTCTTTGCGCGAATTGCTTGTGAGAGAAGCTCATGGTGGTGGTTTGATGGGTCATTTTGGTGTAGCTAAGACTTTAGGAATTTTGCATGAACATTTTTTTTGGCCTCATATGAAACGTGATGTGGAAAGAATTTGTGAGAAGTGTATTACGTGTAAACAGGCTAAGTCTAAGTTGAAACCCCATGGTTTGTACACCCCTTTGCCAATACCTAGTGAACCTTGGACTGATATTTCTATGGATTTTGTTTTAGGTTTACCTAGGACTAAGAGGGGGAGAGATTCAGTTTTTGTGGTGGTAGATAGATTTTCCAAGATGGCACACTTTATTGCATGTCATAAAACTGATGATGCATCACATATAGCTGATTTGTTCTTCAAAGAAATTGTTAGATTACATGGTATGCCTAAGACCATTGTTTCTGATAGGGATGCAAAGTTTTTGAGTTACTTTTGGAAGACTTTGTGGGGAAAGCTGGGAACTAAGTTGTTGTTTTCTACTACTTGTCATCCACAAACAGATGGCCAAACTGAAGTAGTAAATAGAACATTGTCGTCTTTGTTGCGTGCTATCATTAAAAAGAACTTGAAAGCATGGGAAGATTGTTTGCCACATGTTGAATTTGCTTACAATAGAAGTATACATTCTGCAACTAAGTTTTCACCATTTGAAATTGTTTATGGCTTTAACCCATTGTCACCTTTGTATTTAACTTCTTTACCTTTGAGTGAACGTGTGAACTTAGATGGCAAAAAGAAGGCAGAATTTGTAAAGATGATTCATGAAAAGGCACGGATGAACATTGAAAGGAGGACTAAACAATATGTCCATCAAGCCAACAAGGGACGTAAGAAGGTAGTGTTTCAACCAGGAGATTGGGTTTGGTTGCACTTAAGGAAGGACCGTTTTCCAGAGAAGCGGCGTTCAAAACTCCTACCTCGGGGTGACGGGCCATTTCAAGTAGTAGAACGCATCAATGATAATGCCTACAAGCTTGACTTACCAGGTGAGTATGGTGTCAGTGCAAGCTTTAATGTTGCTGATTTGTCTCCTTTTGATGTAGGTGATGATTTGAGGACAAATCCTTCTCAAGAGGGGGAGAATGATGCAAACCAAGGAGCTGGACATGCTGATCATACAAGTGGGAATGGAGCTGAATTTGCAAAAGACCCTTTGTCACTTCCTAGTGGTCCAATTACAAGACTTAGAGCCAAACAATTCAAGGAAGCACTAAATGGGCTAATCCAAGAGAATTGGGCTGATTCTAAAAAGACCAAGATGGGCTCAAATAATATTCAAGACTTAGTCCATGTCATCAAGGCAATTGAAGAGGCTAATTAGCACATAGAAATATGATGAATGGTCTGACCATTAAAGGACGTGAATTTGTTAAGTTTCAACAATATTAAATAGGTGAATGAACTTGGTCTTGCCTGGGTACGTGAAATACATTGAATTTAGTCATTTTGTCATTACTGGCTGCCTCTAGAAGTCCAAGAGGCCTAAAATTCGTGGGACTTGTTATGTTAATATTTGTGTTACTTTTAAAGCTGTAGTTATGACTTTTGCTATTCTTGGAGGGTTGTTCCAAGTATATAAAGGGGTTATTTCGAGTTTTAATATCAGATTTGAAATTTCAGAAGCTTATTTGTCTTTGTGAGGTCTTGTGTTCCTCTTGGTTCTTCAAAGAACTCTTTGAACTTATCAAGTTAATCTTGTGGCGTTCAAGCTCCAAACTTATCACCTTGATTCTGATTTCTTGGTGTGGCGTTTTCAATCCTTCGTAGTCTTGGTTTTTCATCTAGTTCAGTGACTGGTCAAGGCTCAACAAATCTTGTCAATACGATCTTGGGGTTCCAAGCCATCATTGTTATCGGGTTTCATCACAATTGTTGGTGGAGTTCATATCAAGTTCAGTTTACTCCTCTTGTTCTTGATTGAACTTTTGAACTTATCAAAGGTAAATCAAAACCTTTGTGGCATTTCTTCTTGTAATCTGGGTTTTTGAGACAGATTTTTCAACGGGTCTAGATTTTAATATAATCTAGGTTCTTGAAACGACTTCTCATCGGGTCTAGATTCTCCATCCATTGACTTGATTTTGGCTTTCTTGGAGTTTTCAAATTGATTATGGGTTCAAAGGATTTTATTCTCGTGGGTTCATATGTGGGCTCTAACACTATACTGAGCTGTCTCTCTATCGGGGGTAATCCCAGCCGATTGTCGGTGAAAACCTCAGGATACTCCTCAACTATAGGTTTCCCTTGAATCTCCTTATTACAACCATAATCCTCCACTAAGAATGATAAGTAGGCCGTTGTACCATTGCACTTCCTTGCCTGCAAAGCCAAAATTAGAGAGGGAGTAGCCTTCACAGTCCCCATGTCAGATTTGCCCACCTACGACTGAACCAAAGATAATTTCCTTCCTCCGATAGTCTATCCTAGCACAGTGATTGGATAGCCAGTCCATTCCTAGTATAACGTCAAACCCTAATTGATCGAAGACGATTAAGTCGGCTTCCATTAATCTCTCATTCAAGGTTAAAGGGCAGTTTTTCAATATGCGGGTAGAGGTGATCATGCTCCCATCAGGAATTGACACTACCATAGCTTGAGGTAACGTCTAAGTCAGGAGGTTACACGTGGGTGCAAACGTTGCTGACACAAAGGACCTCATAGCACCGGAGTTGAATAAAGCACAAGTCATATATTCGTATAACGTGATTTTACCTAAGGTGTAATCAACTACTGAGTACTAAGCAACTATTTATAAAATTGATTTATAAAGAGGGGTATTTAAAGGAAAATACCAGTGATGACTTTCGTCTCTTCCTCCTTGGGTATCTCCTCATTGATTTTCCCCGGGGTGATGGCGTACACACAAGCTTAGGCAGGTGGCCTCTGATTGGGCCGTTTGTTAGGAATGCTCTTTCCTCCTTGAACATTTTGTGGGCATTCCCAGAACATATGTCCTGACTGATCGCATCGTGAGCACACTCCTAAGCCCACACGGCATTCTCCACTGTGGTTCTTTCCACATTTCTTATAGGTGACAGGTGGAGATATTATAATGTATTTTCCCTTGTTAGCTCCTTGAATAATCCTCCTCTTAGCATTATTCCCACTAGCAGTGAAGGTAGAGGCCCTCTTTCTCTCGAGGCCTATCTGAGCTGCCACACTTCGTTGTTCTACCTCTGTTATTGTAGCCACACTAACCAACACTTGGAATGCAAATTCTAGGATTCAGCCCTCCTTGAAACTTCTGGGCTTTCATTTACTCAATAGCAATCAAGTGTGGGGCAAACCTTCCCAGCTCCATAAACTTCGCAGCATACTGTTCAACAGTGAGATTGCCTTGTACCAATGTGGCAAACTCAAGGCCTTCTGAGTCTTCGTTGACTCAGGGAAGAATCGATTGTCAAATTCCTCCATAAACCTCTCCCAAGTCAAAATGATGATATTTCTCAATTCTCTAATCAAAAGCTGCCTCTTGGTGTCCCACCAGATTCCAGCTTCACCCTAAAGTAAGTGCCCCGCGTACTGCACCTTCTACTCCTCAATACAGCCACTAATCTCAAAGGTCTTGTCGATATATAATAGCCACTTATTGGCCTTCATGGGTCCCTTAGTTCCCATGAAATTGGGGTACAATATATCAGGAACATCTCATAGGAACACCCTTGGTTCTAAATTTGTGGGTGTTTCTGGTTTTGACTTGGGATCACCTCCTATTGTTGTTTCCTGGTTTCCGTCATCTGACGAATCATGTTTGCCAAGTCATGTCCTCCATCAAAACAACGGTCTTGATCCTGACGGTTATTGGATCCTTCTAGGTTTCTTTCCCTTCTTTCACGTGCCATGCTACTTCAGTTCTCCAAACCCAGTGAGGCACGTGTATCAAATCCAGTTCCTATCCCAAGATTTCAAGCCTAACAAGTCTATAGATTAAATCCTATACTTTGGCATATATTATTCCTAAGGACATGTGGATTTACCCAGAGATCTAATTGCTCTGATACCACCCTATGACCCCCAACCTCCGTTTGGGATGGAACAGAGACTTAGAGCGTCGGGATATCTAATGCAAGGTTACATACCCCCACTCGTGATAGTTAATATGCAATGCATCCTAGTATGTAATTAGCAGTATGCAATAACCGCAGCGGATAAAAGGGTGAAAACATAACTTATGCCAGAATAACTAAAACATCTCGATGCATTACTGATCATCATAAGTTCAAAGTCAAATCGTAGCATAGCTTAATACAACTAAATATTAAAGTCTTTAAAGTTAAATTAACCGCTTCATGCATTCTAGAGCATGAAGGACTAGGGCTATAAATATGATGATCAAATCTAGTCTCCTCTCGAGGTCAGGCTCTTCCTCAATCAATCGGATCCAGTGCTCCATCTAATCCATCCTCCTCAAATCCTGATACAACTTCTATCATTCCAGGTGCAATGATAGTGGGTCCCCAAGGGGTGAGATTAACATGAAATCTCAATAAGTTAACAACCAACTTCCACAAAGACAAATTATGCATGAAGAATGATAAATATGAAATGCAGAAAAATGTGTCTCCTATCTAACTTCCTCAACATTTTCAAAAAAATGGAGATACATATTTTTGTTCAAAGAACATTTTTACTTTAATCGTCAAAAGATAATATTTTCATCACAACATTTCATCATTTTTAGTAATTCATAAATTAATCATAACGTATGGTATCACCACAGTTCCCCATGTGCATTGTGGGTACCTGCCAGTGATCATAGTACAACTCACGTTGAAACTACGTTGTCTATAGACTCGTTCTCAATGTATTGGTAAATTTAACATAACATCATAACATCATAATGTGTACACCCACCAGCATTAGATGTCATAACATATTGACTTCGCTCCGACGTTCTTTAAAAAGAACCCCCTTTGAAACCTATAGAATGTTCTTCATCAACCCAGGGGTTACCACTTCATTCTTAAGCACTCTAGAGTCGACAGAGGAGTTTCACTAGGATAATTCCCTATCCTAACCTTTGGGGTCGTGACAAAAATTATATTCATGCTAAGTTAAAAAAAAAAAAAAAAGTGTTCCGTGACATGTGCATATATAGCAAGCTTTTTATGTGAGACGACATTTATAGATGCAATATGATAAAATGATAGAAATATCAAATATCACATGTCATGTAAATATACACTCAATGTAAATATACACTCAATGTATCAATAAATCATAAATAATCTGTCAAGGTGTAAGTTAGAGGTGAACTTACAAACTTCCTGAGTAATCAAAAAAATGTCGTAGCAGTTGAAATTAAGTGCGTACTAAGTTAGAATTAATACTTCTATGGTTGAGGTTCAAAATCAAATGCTTCAAAAATAGATATTTACAAAAATGCCCCTATACTCACAAAAATTGTCGTAAGGCCCTAAATTTTCACTAATTGCAAACGACCTCCAAATTTAACCAAAATTCATGAACTTCATATTTTTGGCATTCTAAAACCATCTATGCGCTTGGAGTTTCAAAAATCAAAGTGGAACTTACTCAAACAGTCCCAACACGTGGTGGCATGCACTCTAGTTGATGCCTAAGTGTGTTTTCAACTATTGATCCCTATGAATGCATGCACATGAGATTTTCTTTAATCACAAATGATCACTAACATCTTTAATGACATAATGAAGGCTAATTCTTGGGTAATCAGGTTCATCCCAACACTTAATCATGGCTAAGATATCCTAAATCTACAATTTATTCAAAACCTGATTCATACTTGATGATCAAAACAAGATAGATTTAAAACCTATCATGGCATGCTTTCAATCACAAATAAAACCTTCCATAATTATTCTAAGATAATAATAAATCATATCAAATCATGCTTAGGACATGCCATAGCTAAATTGCCACTTAAAATCATTTAATCATTCAAACCATCTATTAATTGACCCGATTTTGAACTAAGCTTGATAACCTTCTCAAAACTCAACCAAATTTCGTACCAACACTTGGAAAAAAAGCTTGACATGCTAACTAAGATCAAACTCAAGAAAACTTAAAAATTTGGTGGCCTTACAAACACTCAAGACAGCTTTGCACAAGAACACTGAAGAACTCACCAAAAACTCACTCGGTTTCACTCTTTTAATCTCTAAAAGGGAGAAGTGCTCTCAAAACTCAAGAGAAAGTGTAACACCTTGCTTAATTAACTTTTGATTAACCCTTAAGTACTCTAGATTAGGCTTTTAATTATAGCTTAATCACTTTCATTAAGGTTGATAGTGGGATTAGCATTAATGTTGATGTGTTAATGAGCTAAGGATTAGAGAGGCAAGCCCATTACTACTTTTGGTGAGGCTTTTTAGGACTCAAGTACATTCATGGGCCTAGCCCAAAAGAGAGAGAGAAAAAAAAATAAAAAAATCTTGAACCAAGCGCTTAGGAAATGAAGGCTAGTCTTGGTCCAAGTATAGGAAGACATAAGGCTTTTGGTGTAGATTGGACCCTTGGCCCTTTTCAAGCTCATATGGCCCATAGCCATTTTGGACTCATTTTACCATTCAAAGACCAAAGGCCCAATACACCATACCATTGGTTTCCTTAAACCCAAATCACACTCAAAGTACCCAAATTAAGTTTTGAAAATTTGCTAAGGCCATTAACCATCATATTTGAGGTTAGTGCACTTTAAGCTATGCTTTGAAGCTTAATCATGCTTAATCTTTTCTTAAACTTTTTAATTCAAATTTTCTTTAATTAACACTCCATTAAACCATGATTAGACCATGTTAATACCCTAGCTAAACCATTCCACATGTCATTAAGAAAAAATGACATAACAAGCCCAAACCATGCTTCAATCGGTTTTGTGCATTGCCCTTTGTAATGCTTGGACTGTTTTGCCCTTGGGTCCAACATTTTTGTGGTTTATCCTCAAGGGTAATATGGTCCTTAAACACCTTAAGAGACCCTCCAAAACTCAGTTTAAGCCTTGGACGAAATTGGTTGCACCAACCAACTCAAAGAGCCAAACCGCACCTTGGTCTAGTTTGTGTAGGAACCGATTGGATTGAGTTTGAACCAGCCGCCTGCCATGGTTTGCACCACCACCCCACACCACCTCCTTCTCCACCCAATCACCAAGAAGTCCCATGACCATCATGAAAGATTTTGACTCATTTTTGCTGTCCAAAAATATCCAAAACCGAACTGATTTTCTGCCACCACAAAATCACCTTCATCCACCTGTTTTCAAGAATGGTTTGAGGGATCTTCTGCCATCCAAATGATGCCCCACGACCTGGAGTCATCTACAGGACGCTTGCAGCTACTGTGGTGAGGAAATGATGGTGGTTTATGGCACTATTCCATTCTGCACAAGTGACCTAAGCTCATGCAAGCAATCTGGAACTTTTCCAGATTTAAGCACCTCCCACTTCACCCCATCACCAAACACCCAAGCCAACGTCCCTCACCCCTTGGCCACCTATAAATACTTCCATTCCCTTCTCATTTCACCCACACCACAGCTCCAAGCATCATCTTGAGCCTTGAGAGCATTTCCCCCTCTTAGAGATCAAAATAGTGCAAACCGAGTGAGTTTTGGTGAGTTCTTGAGTGTTCTTGTTTAAGGCAGTCTAGAGAGCTTGGAAGGCCACGAAATTTGTAATTTTTCTTCCGTTTGATCTTAGCTAGCATGTCAAGCTTTGTTTTCAAGTGTTGGTACGAAATTTGGTTGAGTTTTGAGAAGGTTATGATGCTTAATGCAAAACCGGATCAATTAAAGGAAGGTTTGAATGATGGAATGTTTTTAATTGGAAGTTTAGCTATGGCATGTCCTAAGCATGATTTGATATGATCTATCAATATCCTAACATGATTATGGAAGGTTAAATTTGTGATTAGTAGCATGTTATGAAAGGTTTTAAATCTATCTTGTTTTGATCATCAAGCATGAATCGGTTTTAAGCATATTGGTGATTAAAGATTTCTTAGCTTTGACTAAGTGTTGGGATGAACTTGATTACTCAAGGATTAGACTTCATAATGTCCCTAAAGATGTTAGTGATCCTTAATGATTAAAGAAAATCTCACATGCATGCATTCATAGGGATCTATAGTTGAAAATACACATAGGTATCAACTAGGATGCATGCCTCGGGTTGGGACTAATTGGAAAAGTTCCAATTTGAATCTTGGAAATCTAAGGGCATAGATAGTTTTAGAATGCTAAAAATATGAATTCCATAAAATTTGGTTAAATTTGGAGTTTTTTTACAACTAGTGAAAATTTATGGCCTAAATGGCAATTTTTGAAAGTCTAGGGGTATTTTTGTAAATATCCAATTTTTGAAGCCTTTGATTTTGAACCTATCCATAAGAGTATTAATCCTAACTTAGTATACACATGATTTACGCAGCTACGACGCTAATTTCGAATTTCTCTAGAAGTTTGTAAGTTGGCCTCTAACTTACACCTTGATAAATTTCTTATGAATTATTAATAAATGCTTTATTTATTCTTCAATTATCATTTTGAGCATAAATTATCATGTTATATGAAATATTGAGTGCATACTTACATAACATATGACATTTTCACCATTTTTGCATATTACATTTATAAATGTTATTTTTACATGAAATTTACTACATATGCACATGTCATGAAAAATATTTCTTTTAAAAGCATAGCATGAAAATCATTTTTATCATGACCCCAAAGGCCGGGATAGGGAATTATCCTGGTGGAACTCATTTGTCCACTCTGGAGTGTTGATATGAACCCGCGGGAAAGGAATCCCTTGAACCCACAGTCAATTTGAAAACTCCCCAAGAAAGTCAAAATCAAGTCAATGGATGGAGAATCTAGACCCGATGAGAACTCGTTTCAAGAACCTAGATTATATTAAAATCTAGACCCGTTGAAGAACCCGTCTCAAGAACCCAGATTACAAAGGAGGAACGCCACAAAGGTTGTGATTTACCTTTGATAAGTTCAAAAGTTCAATTAAGAACAAGAGGAGTAAAACTCAACTCACAATGAATAAATTTATCAAATTTCATAAACTTCATGAAAATGAGGCTACAAAGAGTATTTAAAGCAAAACCTAATTAAAACCCTAGATAAAATAAAACCCCATCTTCCAAAAATACCCCTGAGTGAACAGTGCCGCGGCTACAGTACGGCACTACAGTAACTCGGCTACAGTAACCCTAACCCTAGTTCAATAAAATAATAACTTTCCCAACATGCCCTTACATAGGCATAAACCCAATTATTCTAAGCAAATAAAATAGGTCCTTGAAATTAATTAAATAAGTTGAAAGCCTTCAAGTGTCCAAAGCCTATAAGTCATGTTGTTGCCCTTTCCATAACTTATGAAATGAATCAAAGCATAATCTTCATCATTTAAGCCCTTGAACTTGTATTTGGCCCATCTGAAACTTTCAACATATCTTTAAGACTAGGCCCACCTTGGTTCTCATCATTCCCCCTCTCCTCAAAAGGATTCGACCTCGAATCTCTACCTTGATCAAAGGGAAAAATGTTAGTAACATAATCATTGATTTCATATGCATTGTCATTAATTTGTTCAAGAATTTGAGAACATCCATCCAAGCTACTCCTGTTGTCAACAGATAAAGACATTAAATCTAAACGAGTAAATAGATTAAGTCTATAAATAATTTCAAAAGGAAAATATAAAGTGGTAGTATGCATGGTCCTGTTATGTGCAAACTCTATAAATCCATCCATAACCACAAAAATAGAATTTCTACTCCTTTCTTTCCTAGGCAGCCCCAAAACAAAGTCCATATATATGTCTACACATGACTCACTAGGAATAGGTAAGGGCGTATGCAACCCATGTGGCAAAAGTATAAATTTGGCATTTCTGCATGTAATGCACCTGCCACAAATGCGATTGACATATCTTTTCATCTTAGACCAACATAATCGTTCACGCAAAATGTCTAAAGTTTTCTTGGCACCAGAATGACTACTCCAATTATATGCAAACACAATGAATGACAAGCAATACTCCCACAAACATTCATGCAACATGTTAATGAATGACGAATGATACTTCCATAAACGTTCATGCAACACTTCAATGAATGGCAAAAGATACTCCCACAAACATTCATGCAACACATCAATGAATGACAATTGATACTTCCACAAACGTTCATGCAACACGTCTTTGAAAGGCAAATGATATTCCCACAAACGTTCATGCAATACAACAAAAGTCTTCCTTACACCATGGTTACCCAACAAACCACCATGTCCATCACACACAAGCAACTTACGCATAAACTTAGAACAGTCAACAGGCTTCGAATGAGTTCTTTTTAAAGAATGCCGGAGAGAAGTCAACATGTTATGACACCTAACGCTAGTGGGTGTACACGTTATAATTTTTATGATGTTATGTCATTTACCAATGCATTGAGAACAAGTCTATAGACAGCGTAGTTTCGTATATACTACGGTCACTAGCGTTAGGTGCATATGGGGAACTGTGACATTACCACACGTCATGTTATTAAGATATTGATGTAAGTCTTTGATGATGAAAGTTTATGAGGAAATTTTATGAAGAAGTTATGTCTTTTAAAAAATGGTGACGAAATTACTTACTGAGTAAAAACCCGTGTCTCCATATTTTTAAGAAATGTTGAGGAATCTGCATGGGAGACATGCATACTGATTTTCTGCATCTCATGCATTTCATATTTATCATTTTTTATAATTGATTTATCTTTATGTCAGTTAGTTGTTTAACTTACTGAGATTTCGAGTAAATCTCACCCTTTTATGGGACCACTATCATTCCAATCAGAATGATAGAAGTTGTGTCAGGAATCGACCAGGACGAGATTGATGGAGCTCTGGGTTCGCATGATTGAGGAGGAGTCGGATCTGGAGAAGAAGCTGGACTTAATTTTGGTGTTCATAGCCCAAGTCCTTTATGTTTTAGATCGCATTAAGAGAATGATTTGACTTTGTATATAAGTCTATGCTACTTTAGTATTTCGAACATGATGATTATCTAATGAAGTTGGGATGTTTTAGTTATTCTGGCATATTTTTCACCTTAACCTTTTATTTCCGCTGCAATTATTGCATACTGCTAGTTGCATACTAGGATACATTGCATATTAACTGTCATGAACATGGGTATGTAACCTTGTGCTGCATGTCTCGAAGCTCTAAGTCTTCGTTCCATCCTAAGCGGGGGATTGGGGGCATCACAGAAAGCTTGGAGCTGAGGTGTGGAGGAAATGAGGGGATGAAGGGGCCTTTTATAGGCAGCCAAAGGGAGGGGACGTTAGCCTTGGTACAAAGTGATTGGTGGAAGGTGGTGTAAGAAGCTAAAATTTTCAGATTTGCACTTCATCACTTGTGTCATCTTGTGCAGACCAAAACAGTGTCCTAAACCACCATGATTTCACTTCTAGAGTAGATACATTACTCCTATGGGGGCTAGTCAAGTCGTGGTGTAGAAGAAATAGAAGGAAAGCCAATAAAACCAACCATGGGGCTGACAGGTTCAAAGTGATTTTCTTTGGACAGTTTTGCTCATTGTCTTGACTCATCCTTTTGACTCATCATCATGACTGATTTTTGCAGGTGCAAGGTCACTTCTTGAAGGATTTGTCTGGTGGTATAAGGTGAAGTGTTGACTGCCAAGTGATCATGGAGGTGTAGTTTGAAAAAAGATGATGCAATGGAGGAGAGTGGCTGTTGAAATTTTCAAATTGCCTTCATCAATTTGTGTCCTCTTGTGTAGGGGGAATAGTGGCCTGAAACCACCATGATTTCTTTCTTATTGTGGCTACAATGGTCCTACAGTAATGGCCAGGTCGTGGGGCATGGCGACAAAAAGTTTCTTATGCTAACTTCCTATGCTAACCGGCGGCTTCAAGTGGCTTCTATTTGGCATATTTGAGCTTATGTTTTTGGATGGTTTTGGGGGGGAAAATATGAGTCAAGTTTCTTATGATGGTCATGGGGCCCCTTGGGGATTAGGTGGTGAAGGAGGTGGCATGGGGTGGTGACTCAACCATGGCAGATGATTGGTTAAATTCCAACCCAATCGGTTCCTACACAAACTAGACCAAGGTGCACTCGGGTTGGTCATTTGAGTTGGTTTGTGTAACCGATTTCGTCCAAGGCTCAAACTACGTTTGAAGGGGTCTCATGAGGTGTTTAAGGACCATATTACCCTTAGGGACAAACCACAAAAATGGTGGGTCTAAGGGCAAAACAATCCAAACATACAAAGGACAATACCCAAAGCCGATTCATTCATGGTTTGGATTTGATATGTCATTTTCCTTAATGACATGTGGGGGGTTTAGCTAGGGTATTAGCAAGATCTAATTATGATGTAATGAAGTAATAATTCAAAAAAATCCAAATTAAAAGGTTTAAGAAAAGATTAAACAAAATTAAGCTTTAAAGCATGGCTTAAAGTTTACTAACTTCAAGTATGATAGTTAATGGTCTTAGCCAACTTTTAAAACTTAATTTGGGTACTTAGGGTATGATTTGGGCTTAAGGAAACCAATGGTATGGTGTGATGGGCTTTCAAGTTGAATAGTAAAATAAACTCAAATATGGCTTTGGGTCTTGTGTGCTTAAGAGGGCCAAGTGTGTGGGTTCATAGCTCAAGGGCTCTTGGGCTAGGCCCATGAATGCTCTAAGGTCCTAAAAGCCTTACTAAATTCACTAATGTGCTTGCTTTTCTAATCATTAGCTTAATGGTACTAAGTGTCAAGAGTAAGGCTAACCTCACTATCAACCTTAGTGTAAGTAATAACCCAAAATTAAAAGTGTAATCTAAAATGCTTAAGGGTTGATCAAATGGTTAATTAAACGGGGTGTTACATAAGTGTGGTCCCCAATTCCTTGATAAAGAGCCTGCTGAGGATCCGAGGTGCCAAGGATGCTAGCCGATTGGAAACACCCCAGTTGTTCTTGTCGAGCCTAGGCACGTAATCATGGATCAAGTACATGGTAAATGGTAAGTGAAATAAGTCGCAGTAAAATGAGTAAAGGATTAGTCAAAGGATAATACTATTTGAACTAGAGATTTATACCAATAAGAAATTTATCCATTAATAATAGTAATATTCACATGTCATTGTCACTTCTTTCCAAATAATATTATACATCGTCAGTAGTTCATCACTTACGTCTAAATACAATGAACCAAATATGGTTTATTGCCAAATTAAAATATACAAATAACTAATATTAGAGACATGCCTCCATATCTACAACTCAGGCAACATGGGCCCTTCCTCAGGAAACTCTGCTTGGGCTGCATCTGCATCAAGATCTATGACTTCGGTAAATGAAACCACAGGTGGGACCACCATAGTGAGACTTCTAAGATAAAACCACCCTCTTATCAAATCACATAAAATCCATCATATCTCATCATATAAGTACCAACGGGGGATAATAACGATAAGCATTATTTTCGTCTGGTTAGAGAGAGAACATCTAATATCTCTCTAGAAAACTCTCCTACAGCCGATTCAAACCTAAGGGGGGTGGAAGCTTCGGCTCCTCCCCCATCCCTCTCCCCCCTCCTCCTCTCAGCCCTCTCAGTCCTCTACCAGTCTCCTTTTTTTGGTTTTTTTGTGTTTTTAGGCAAAATAAAGGAAAGGTGTTGGCTGGAGACTTTTCAGAGGTCGGAGGACTACAAGCGCCCCACCGGGGGAATCAGAGGTTGTCGATCTGTTAGTTTATCGAGCACTTTGTCCAATGGAGCAGAGCGTCTCCTGCACGCGCAAACTGAAGCTTGCGCAAGGATGCCACGCGCCACCGTGAGGAAATACTTTCTGGTGCCTCCGGCTCCAACACCTCCAGCTCTTTCACGATCATCTACCCGACTCCTTCCCCAACCGGCGCGTGTTTCGCACACGCCCCTGCAGCCTCTTTGTTGTTTTGTATTTTCGGCTTTTGCAGTGTTTTACCATTCTATTTTATTTTCTATATTGTCTTTACTTTTGAGAAAAATAAAAATAAAAAAATATTGTCCCTTTGGACCTTAGTCTGAAGGGGGGTCCCCACCTCTGCTTAGTCGGTGATTTGGTGGGGTTTGGTTGCTCTCTACTCCGCTTAGTCGAAATAAGGGGGTCTTGTTACCTCTGTTGTGAACAGAGTTGTGCTATCTCTTAGACCTAGGTCTTTAGAGATCTATCGTTTGGATTAGACTATGTTAGTCACGGAAGTGTGTTGGTAAGTTATTAACGTTTGTAATTGCCAACTTGGTATGTCCTCTATTCATGGAAATGTGCTCCATTTATTAAAAAAAAAAAAAAGTACCAACAAGGAATAACTCCACCGTTCAACGCGGGGAATCACTCTACCTGGCCAACATGCAAGTTATAATTCACCAAATTCAAACCATCCAACATAGGGAGTCACTCAACCTGGTTAACACACACACGAGGACACCATGCATGATCAGTCCGAGGACTCTCTCTACCCATGTTATCAATTGAGGCCAATACGAAGATGTTCCACTCCAATCATCATGGGTAATCTCTCTACCAACATGAAACTCGTGGTAATGTACCATAGGAATGGCGCCGGGACTCCTCAACTCATCAATGATTATAGACATACGATAAGACTCAATACTTAGAAATCACATCGTCATCAATTTACAAAGTTCAAAACTCATAATCTCAAAGTCACAGTGAAAAAATAACCAATAAACATAAGGAAGAAGACTATATTTTCATGTAAGAAAGGGGGTGAGTTAAAGAATATGCAAACTCTAAACTTACAACATACTTACTAACATGAAAATATGCAAGCTCTCTAAGCTCAACAAGTGTGAGTTTTGTTAAAGGAAGTTAAGTTCCTTGGTCACGTGATATCCTAGGAAGGAGTCACAATAGACTCGAGTAAGATCGAGGCAGTCATGGATTGGCTGCGTCCTACTATGGTACATGAGGTTAGGAGTTTCTTGAGTTTAGCTGGTTATTACAAGAGATTCTTGAAAGGAAATTCCAAATTATCAAGTTCTCTCACAATGTTGACTAGGAAGAACACCAAATTCATTTGGATCAACAAGTGTAGCACAACTTTTGGTTATTACAGGAGATTGATGAAAGGATATTCCAAATTATCAAGTTCTCTCGCAGTGTTGACTAGAAAAACACCAAATTCATTTGGATCAACAAGTGTAGCACAACTTTGAAGAACTAAAGAGAAGGTTAACCACAGCCCCTATGTTAGCATTACCAGAGCCCCAAAAACCATTCATGGTATATAGTGGTGCATCAAAATATGGACAAGGATGTGTCCCAATGCAAGAAGGAACGGTAGTGGCTTATGCATCTAGGCAATTGAAGGACTGCGAGAAGAGCTACCCCCACTCACGATATGAAGTTAGTAGTCATGGTGTGTGCCTTGAAGATTTGGCTACATTACTTGTATTGAGAGCCGTGTGAAGTATACACGGATCATAAGAGTTTGAGGCATCTCTTCACCCAGAAGACTTTGGAAGAGCAAAGTAGGAAAATTATAATTGACTCCATTTGGTATGGGGATGGGGGAATATAAACTATTATAGGCCATGGCTCTACTGTAGGAAGCCTCCGAGTAAAAAAACCCCGACGTTGAACATTTACAAATTCTCTTAATAATTTTGCAACTTTGGAACAACAAAGTGGCACAAATATGACCGACACTATTTGGCCCAGGGACTGGGTATACATATCATTAGGCCATGCTAGTAAGCATAGGAATCAGTCGAGCATCCAAAGTACTACCTCATAAGCTTGCAATCTTGCTTACATTAGGTTAGCAACTTTGGAGGAGCAAAGTGGCATGCATAAATGTGACCAACTTGGTGTAAGCCGAGGACAAGACACACATACTTTTAGGTCATGGTAGTACTATAGGAATCGCCCAAGCGAAAGACTCAACCCTCAAATGTGTCCAACATTGCTCTCAATAGGTTTGTAAGTTTGGCAGTGCCGAGTGGCACAAATGTGATGGACTCTGTATGGGCCAGAGATGGGCAGTACATAGAGAGCAATACAACCTCTACACTGGTATAAAAGGAGAAATGAAGACCCTGGAAGTGGATAAGAACCATTTCTCTTTTGTAACCCAAAAACCTCTTCTTCTCTAACTTTAGCACCAGAGAAGTCCCGACTGGGCTTCCCAACATGGTGTGCTTCGATTTGCAATTGTTTGGGATCACTCAGCCTCAAAGCATTTCATGAACAAGAATAAGTGTGTAAACGAACTAAGTTTGAAAGTGTACTGAGTGATCCAAGCTTTTTCGTTTAATCTTTTTTCAAGCATGCGTCGAGCTCGAACTAACCGATGAGTTATATTTCATGTTCAGGAACGACTTGTTTATTATTCGAGCGAGTTCAAGCTTTTTCACGAGTTCAGTCATTTTGACAAAATAAACTATTTATATTATATCTTATAGCGTTATTTACAAATGTTGATAAAAAAGTTTAGACTTTTTGTCAATACCTTTATACAGTTTATATGTAAATATATATTAGTATTTGTATGTACAATGATTTAAGCAACGTGTTTAATTATTAATAACAATTTTTCTTCTCGTCTTTTTAAATATTTAGGATATTCTCATTATAAACATATAAATAATATTATAAAAATATTAAATACAAAATTATTCAAGTTTATAGGAACTTTTATACTAGCTATCTTTATATGAGTCATCTATTTAATTATATAAAAGCCAAGTTAAAACTTGTTTACTTGGCATTTGTCCTGTATAAATCGGCTTAAAACCGTTTATTTGCATCAAACTGAAAAATGGGGCAAGAACAAAAAACTGTTTATTTGAACCGTATTTCAACCGTATATTTTTCCCGTTAAAAACTGTGTTTACTTCCTTGCAACGTTTCAGCCAAAACTGGAAGCATTGCAATGTTTTCTTCCTTGCAACGTTTCATGCTTCATTGATACAAAATGGACCTAATTTTTGGCTTTTAAAACTACAGCAAAACTATCTGAAAGCCATGCCGACGGAATTCTCTTGATCATCATTTCTTTTTGTCCTTCAAACAAGCCGCTAGAACTTGCATTTTATCCAAGCGTTAGCATCATATATGGCGTGAAACAAATAACATAAACTTTGATGAGAAGTTATTTGTTGGAGTTGGTGAATCCCATGAAAGTCAAAAAAAACTCAAAGGCAGATTTTCATAGATTTTGCAAGATAATGGATGGAGAACTATCAAGAAGCTAACGTAAATAAGTTTCGACTCTCATATCAGGTCTTCATTAGTGATGGGTTTTGAATTTCACACGTCCAAACGGTTCCTCCTCTATATATCTTCCCTTCTTCCAACTCCCCAAAACATAGTCCCTATTTCCAGAAATCAGATAAAGCACTCGATAGAGCCTTACACAAAAAAATCGAGAAACCCAACAAGGCCACCGTAGCAATCTCTCTTCAAACCGAAACACTTACCTCGCCACTGTCGGGAGACACCCATAAGGCGCTGAAGGTGAGTTTTCCTGTCAAGTTCAAGTGTAAGAAGAAAAGGATTAGTTCGAGGAAATCCACAACCTCCAAGGCTTACTGACTGCAACTGTTTTCATATCCTTTCTCATTAACATGAAAGACTTAAATACAACTGGAAAATAACAAAATAACGGATTACAAGGACTCAATCCATAAAAATAGCATAACTATGTTGATATTCAGCAACCCAACTACGTTGATACTCAGCTAACAACCCAACCTGAAGACCTATTCTTAAGCCAAGATACTTGACGGTGAACCAACAGATTAAGAACAAGTCTTATTCTGATGTCCACGTACATTTATTGGACCCAACTAAACAGACTTGAGTGGACTTAATTTCTACTGGACTACATAATAATAAACCATGATAATAAACCAATTGGGCCTTTTGTGCAAACCATGACCCAGCCCATACGCACATGACATTGCCCCAAATGACCTTGCCCACAAAGTCTGAGAACTCGTTGGCTAAGGTAGAATATTCCACCCAAGATGGTTCCTCCTCACCGTGCCATTTCACCAATACTTTGGTTACCGCATGATTTTTCTTCTTCTTCAGCCTCCTGTGCAATATTTCTACTGGTTTCGGCCGAATAACTCCATTCTTGTCCGTTGGTGGAAGAGTAACAACCAGCTTATTTGTTTCCCCCAATTTCTTCTTTAAGCAAGACACATGAAATAATGAATGTATCTTTGCCTCAAGAGGGAGCTCAAGCCGATACGCAACAACACCGATCTTCTCCAACACTCTATATGGACCATAAAATCTGGGAGATAATTTCAAGTTCCTTCTTTGCACCATTGATTGCTGCTTGTACGGTTGTAACCTAAGGTAAACCCAATCTCCAATTTTGAAGCTTCTCTCAGTCCTCTTAAGATCTGTGAATTTCTTCATTCTATCTTGTGCTACTGCAGATTTGCACGAAGGATGCAGATGATTTCGTCTCTGGTCTTCAAAGTATTTTCTACTTCTTGGAGTTGTGTGGTTCCTAGCATATAGGGAATTAATTTTGGAGGTGGGTAGCCATAGACAGATTGAAAAGGGGATAATTTAGTAGAGGCATGAGTGTTAGTGTTGTACCACCACTCAGCCAACGGAAGCCATTTAACCCATCCTTTTGGTTTGTCCCCTGAGAAACACCTGAGATAATGCTCAACCATCTTGTTGACAATCTCTGTCTGGCCATCCGTTTGAGGATGGTAAGCTGATGACAATTTCAAAGTGGTTCCTTGCAGCTTAAAGAGTTCCTTCCAAAATGTACTTGTAAAAGTAGGATCTCTATCAGTAACAATAGAATTAGGTAGCCCATGTAATTTAAAAATATTGGCTAGGAACACCTGAACAATCTTGGAGGCAGAGTACGGATGAAAAATAGGAATGAAGTGAGCATACTTAGACAACCGATCCACTACCACCATAATAACACTGTAGCTTTCGGAGTTGGGTAATCCTTCAATGAAATCAAGGGAAATGTCAGTCCATACCTTGGTAGGAATTGGCAATGGTTGTAGCAATCATGCCGGGTGCATATTCTCGGACTTATTTTGCTGACATACATCACATTCCTTGATAAACCTTCTGACCTCCTTCCTCATTCCTTCCCAATAAAATTCAGATTTAGCTTTGTGAAAAGTCTTGTGAAATCCTGAGTGTCCTCCTTGTGGGCTACTATGCAACAATTGAAGAATTTGTTCTCTCAACTCCCTTGTGGCTGGAATGTACAGTCTTCCTTTGTAAAATAATAATCCATCCCTCTGTTTATAATTTTGGGACTCAAGACTTCCTTGTTCTAGTTTTTTAATAATCTATTGTAATTTAGGATCGGTATCATAACTAGTTTTGAGTTGATCCAACCAAGTATTAGCTAGGTCAGTAATAGCAGATAGCCTTCCCTCCTTCTAATCTTTCATTTTTCGGGACAAGCCATCAGCAACCTTGTTTTCCTTTCCCTGTTTGTATTCTACCACAAACTCATATCCCAAAAGCTTGGTAATCCACTTTCGCTGAAGAGGAGTGCCCACGTTTTGTTCTAGCAAGTATTTGAGGCTCTGCTGGTCCGTTTGTATCTTAAAGTTGTGTCCTAAAAGATAAGACCTTCATTTCTTCACTGCTAAGACCAATGCCATCAACTCCTTCTCGTAGGTAGATAGATGCAAGGCTTTTCCCTGAATTGCTTGACTCATATAAGCTAATGGCCTGCCCTGTTGCATTAATACAACTCCAACACCAATACCAAAAGCATCACATTGTATAGTAAAAGGAACAGAAAAATCTGGTAAAGCTAAGACAAGAGGGTTAGTTACAGCATATTTAAGATCTTGAAAGGCCCCTTTTGCAAACTCGGTCCATTGGAAGGAATTCTTTTTTAGAATGGTTGTTAAAGGGGCTGCTATGAGTCCATATCCCTTATAAATTTTCTGTAATATCCAGTTAAACCTAGGAATCCTCTAAGGGATTTAATGCTGGTAGGAAATGGCCAATTAAGCATTGCTTCGATTTTGGTAGGTTCAGCTCGTACCCCATCTTTTGAGATTAGGTGACCAAGGTATTCAATTTCAGCACATCCAAAACAGCACTTAGATTTTTTTGCAGAAAACTGGTGTTGTTTTAAAATGTCCAAAACAGTTTGTAGATGATGAACATGGTCAGAAAGATTTTTGCTATAAACAAGAATGTCATCAAAAAATACCAATGTAAACTTTCATAAATAAGGTTTAAAGATGTCATTCATAAGACTTTGGAAGGTTGCCGGGGCATTGGTAAGCCCAAAGGGCATTACCAAAAATTCATAATGGCCTTCATGGGTACGGAAGGCTGTTTTAGGAATATCCTCTGGGTGGACCCTAATTTGGTAATATCCTGACCTTAAATCCAGTTTACTAAAGATGGTTGATCCATGAAGTTCATCAAGAAGTTCATCAACTATAGGTATAGGAAATTTAACCTTAATGGTTTCTTTATTAAGGGCCCTATAGTCAACACAAAACCTCCAACTTCCATCATGTTTTCTCACTAATAGGACCGGAGATGAAAATGGACTTTGACTAGGTCTAACAATACCAGATTGTAACATTTCATGGACTAATTTTTCAATTTCAAATTTTTGAAAGTAAGGGTATCTATAAGGTCCTACACAAACTGGTTTTGCATCTGGCTGTAACACAATATGGTGGTCATGATTTCGAGTAGGGGGCAAACCCTTGGGTTCTTAAAACACTTCTGGATATTTGTTAAGAAGATCATATATTATGGGCTCAACAGAAGTTTCAATGGACAGTAAGCTGGAATTTTGAGAATCAATAAGCTGAATAACTAGCCCTCTTTTATTTTGTCTAGAAACTTTACCAAATTTTTCTCCTTCTACTAATGAGATACCAGTTGGTAACATACCTTGCAATCTTCGGGATTTGTCTAAAACCGAGACCTCCATTTGAAGTCTTGAGAGATCCCAAAGGATAGGTCCCAAGGTTCAAAGCCATTGAACACCTAAAACAATATCGCATCCTCCTAGGGTCAAAATATAAAAATCAATGCTCTAGAGATTACCCTGCATATGTAGAGGTACTGCAACACAACTCCCTTCACTACGAACTGCCTCTCCATTAGCCACTTTGATAGAGAGCCCTTCAGTTGGATTAAATGGTAGGTGAGCTTTTTGAATAACAGATGGGTCCATTAAATTGTGTGTACTCCCCGTATCAACCAAAATTACTACTGCCCGACCACAAATGTGCCCCAAGAATCTAATTGGTTTTGGGTTTGGTTATCCCAATAATGCATGGATAGATATTCCGGGTTCTAACTCCACTATAGGTGTTTCCTCCTTAGATTTGCTTGCATTCCCTTCTGCCACTTCAAAGTTGGGTACCTCATCATGACTTGATCCATCACACTCCATAATAAACAATCGGGCTGATTTGCACTTATGCCCCAGGGCCCATTTTTCATCACAATTATAACAAAGTCCCTTGTCCCGTCGCTCCTTCATTTGGCTAGGTGATAGTCTTTGGACCGGAACAATGGCCCTTTTTTCAGGTGGGCTTGGGGGCCCAATAGCCAAACGGGTAGGAACAGGTCCTAGCCTTGCAGTTCTTCTTAGAGCAGCCACATTCTCTTCCTGCATTTTTTGATAATCCAAAAGCAACATGTAAATTTGTAGGATTAAGCATACGTACCATAAACTGAATATCTTCCTGCAACCCACTTAGGAAACAACTGAGTTTGTAAGACTCAGCCAATCCTCTAAGTTGATTTGAAAGAGCCTCAAATTGACTCTTATAATCCTCCACTGTTGAAGTTTGCTTTAGCCGAATGAGAGTTTCCATGGGGTCTTCCTAAGGTGCTGATCCAAACCTTGTCTGAAGTACTCGTACAAATCCTTCCCAACTACTAATTCCCCCTGCAGCTTCAAGGTCCTGGAACCAAAGTAAGGCCTTCCCTTCCATATGGAAGGATGCCAATAGAACTCTATGATGTGGATTTGTTTGATGGTAATTGAAGAATTGATTAGCTCGATAGACCCACCCGTTAGGATCTTTTCCATCAAATTTTGGAAAATCCAACCGCACTGCACGAGTCTGAATGCCGCCATTATCTTCAAAAAGAGGGTTATTCACTTGTCGGTTAGATCCTTCTGGGTCATCAGAATCATGCTTAGTCTTCATCTGCACCAATGCCTCCACATTTGAGGCAACTACTTTTAATTGCTGGGCCAACCCCTCCACCATGTGTTGCAAAGAATAATGATTTTTCTTATATTGCTCTTGATTTTGTTTGACAGCTGCCAAAGACTCTGCAAGCTGGGAATATCTAGTACCTGCACCCTCAGCCATTGGAACGACCTGTCTCTGAATACCAATTGTCAAGTTCAAGTTAAGAAGAAAAGGATTAGTTCGAGGAAATCCACAACCTCCAAGACTTACTGACTGCAACTGTTTTCATATCCTTTCTCATTAACATGAAAGACTTAAATACAATTGGAAAATAACAAAATAACGGATTACAATGACTCAATCCATAAAAATAGCATAACTACGTTGATATTCAGCAACCCAACTATGCTGATACTCAGCTAACAACCCAACCTGAAGACCTATTCTTAAGCCAAGATACTTGACGGTGAACCAACAGATTAAGAACAAGTCTTATTCTGATGTCCACGTACATTTATTGGACCCAACTAAACAGACTTGAGTGGACTCAATTTCTACTGGACTACATAATAATAAACCGATAGGGCCTTTTGTGCAAACCATGACCCAACCCATACGCAAATGACATTTCCCTTCCTCCACAACGGGCGTTGGCCCTATCTCTCTCCTCTGTCAATTTTTTATCTACGACAGAGATAACCATCACAGGGAGGGTCGGAAAACCATTCAAGCCGCCAGAAAGTTTCGGCCCAATCACCATCACACTCGATAAGACCACGCTAATTCTTCTTCTTTTTTTTTTCTTGAGCCTAACGAAGCCTAAATTATTTTCTGCTACACAGAAACCTTCGTCGTCATAGCCTCGGTGCAACCACCAGTTTCCTCACAATCTCTCTTCCCTCTGGGTGAGTCTTTCACATGGCTTTCCCTCAAGTGAATATTTTTTTTTCCCTCTCGGCACTGAACCCTTTTTGCTTGCAAATTGTTTTCTTCTTTAACGTGTGATATGTACCTTTAATTGTTAAATCAAATCATGTTATTTTCCCTGTAGCCTTCCTTTGTAAAGCATAAAAGCAAGTCAAATTTGCTTTTGTCTATACAGTAGTCTCCCTCTATAAACCATAAGCAGGTCATATTTGCTTCTTAAATCTTAATGGCTAAATTACGTTACAACCCTTTTTCTTTTTCAAAAAAAACTTTATTCTTTTCAAGATTGAGATTTGCCTCTAGCTTTTCCGTAAGACACATGTAGAGTTGAAATTATTACAAAAATTCCATCTAGCCTTTCCAGTAAAACATAACCCACGTACCAATTTGAATACTTTATTATATTATTGCTTTTGAATTCTAAATCATGACAAAAAAGTGATTGCCTCTAAGCTTTGGGCTTGATTTCACGTGAATTTGTTTTAGTTTGGACTCTATTTTTATGAGAATGACACTTATATTATTTTATGGCAGTTAAAATATAGGAAAATGATAGGGATGCCACTAGGGGATCCCGCTCATCCTCCCGCTCACCTTTTTTTTTTTTTAAGTTTTTTTTTAGTGATTAAGAAAATATTATTTAATAATATTATAATTTTTTTTTAAATATTTAAAAGTGTTAAAAAATTATATGAAAAAAAAAGTTTTAGATATAATGTATATCTAAATATAGATCTAAAAAAATCCACTTAAATAACCGTCTGCGCATTGCGCGGGTTATGGAATAAACGAGTTGAGCAAAATACGAATTTGACCAAGTCAATCTCGTGCACGTTCTCAAGTTGTCTTGTTTATTTATAATCCTAAACAAGGGAGTTATAATAAAATAAAGGAAAATGCCAGAACTCCCCGTTGGGGGCTGGAACTCTAGTATATTTTATTACGTGTATTTTTTAATTTTTTTTATATAAATTTTTTTAATAATTTTGGATATTTTTAAAAAGATAAAAAAATTTTATAATATTATTAAGTAATACTTTTTTAATCATGAAGTAAAATAAAAAAATATATTTTTTATAATTTTTTATTTTATTTCGTAATTAAGAAAATATTTTTTAATATTTTTTTTTTACTTTTTAATTAAGAAAGTATTTTTAATGATATTTTAAATTTATTTTATTTTTTAAAATTATTAAAAAAATCTATATAAAAAATAAATAATAAAATGTAATAATATATATACCTACAACCTGTTTACAATAATTTTATAACTCATTTTATAATCGATCAATGCAATTATATCACTTCACTAAAAATAACTTTAATTTTACATAATTATCGTCCATGTGAAATAGCGTTGTAAAATAATTGTAGAAAAGTTGTAAGTTTGTCATTTTCAAATTATTAAATGACACCTTGTCTCTGAGGAATCCCAACCAATATTTATCAACAAGAACATAATCATACATATATGCATTCATTCGTTTTAATACATAAAGTATTTATGCACATAAACATACTTTCATATATACATATATACATTCATATATATATATATATATATATACACGTCTCAACTTGGCATATTTGGGTCTTCAAAACTAATTGATTACACCAAGGAGAAGATAAATGAAGGTGGTGACTACAGATCAAAACTATGGCTGTTGAAATGGAAGATTGGATCATTTCGTTGTCTCCCAAGACTGTGTGACCTAATTTCTTTAGCAACACTTGACTGAAGAGTTGGAGGACCACACACAATGACACCGACATCAACACGACCCCATTTCTCGGATATATTCTCAAATATCTCTGCAGTAATACAAACAATGGGAGCAAAAAACAAAATAAAAGCCTCTAGTTATGAATAAGAAGGTTAAACTTAGTCATTAATTAAGATTCCATAGTCTTTTTGCATTCTTTTGTTATTTTACATTTTGAGCAGAAATTGACAAGCCATACCTTTGAAGTCTGGTCTTGAACCATAGTAAGTTTGGGCTGAACTCGCTAGGGTGTTCTGACTTGAATCCTTGTGAGCTACATTTGAATTATGCTGCATTTTGCCAACCTTTAGCCTATCATCCTCCCCTTCCTCCCTGCTTGCATTTTTCCTTTCCCAAAGATGCCATAAACCTACCACAAGACCCCCAACGACAAAGACACTTGCAAGCATGCAAATGATGAAAAGAAGCCCTTTGTACCACCATGAAGATATGTTAAAAGGGTTTATGTAGAATATATCCACTAAACCCATTAAGATAACTAATCCTATTGTAGATGAAATAACATATAGTCCAGACCATATACTATTTCCTGTACCAACCAAAACAGACATGCTGCATCTATCTGACGCAGAGCAGAGAGGTGTGTTCATAGCCTTGTTAACTGTACCCTCTTCCTGCAGATAACAGCCATTAAAGGCCACAAAGTGAACAACAGAATTCTAGGCCATAGTACGAGAAGAAAATCTCACAAGAAGAAGAAACTACAATGGCGAGATTTAACAAAACCTACCAGAGGAGGTTCTGACTCTTGAGTGACATATATGTTAATCTCAAGATTTAGTCTATTTGAGAACAATGGACAGATCGACTCCATGTCAATGGTAGAAACAAGAGAAAGCTCGTTCGATCTTTTCACAGCCCAAACAATCGAGATGTTCTGAAGTAGGCAGCGTTTTCCCTCCCTTAAACTATGGAGAATATCACTCAAGACAGCCAGAAATGGTGAAATCCCAATGCCACCTGCTACCAAAATAAGGTTTTCATACCTACAGAATAAAAGGGTGAAGTCAGTTCATTAATAACAGACAATGAAATAAAGTTAAACTGGATATCTAGTAAAGTATAGTCGACTCTTTTGTGCATACATCAAGTGATAAGGTACTTCATGCCCATAAGGCCCCTCTACTGAAGCTGTCATCAGTGTTAGAGGCTGGAGATCCTCCTTGTCTTCCTCATTCTGCAGCTCAGCATTGGAACTATTTAAGATATTCCCTTTGAGCTTTGCGGTCCAATCCCCAAGAACTTTTATGAGAATGGAAAGATGATATTTACCATCCAGAGGACTAGATGAAACACTGTAAGGATGCCACTGCAGCCAAGATAATTCTCGAACTTGCAGGAAAATAAAACTGAGGGCATTGTACCGCAGACCTACATTGTCAAGCAGAGAAATGTGACACAATTATGGAAATAACATACAAACAAGTAAACTAGAAGTTAGTGAGAACCACTATTACTTGCAGGTTTTGAAAGGACCAATTCCACTGTTCCACACGGAAGGCACTTGGCTGAAATTATATCAACAGTCTTCCGTGACTGGCAGAATCTCAGAAAACGATCAAGTATAAACAGAAATATTCCTCCAGCAGATATGCTGAAAATGAAATCACCAACATGCAGAGCTAAAAAGATAACAAACACGATGTATAGTTGGTGGGTGTAGAAGAACAACTCAAACTTGTTCTTTCTCACTGGATGAAGTGACGTCACCCACATCATTAGACCAGCTAAAAGACTAATAACTCCTGCAAGATTGGCAACGCCAATATCTTTCCACTCCAATATCTGCAAGAAACAATTGAAGTAGTTTTATCAGCTTCATATGTCCCTATCTATCTTTCCACCAAAGCCTTCTTAAATAAGTTCTATGAAACATGACAAAGCAGACGGTTTAGGGTGTTGAGAAGGTGTACCAAGTAGATGGCTTTTTGTCAATTTTCTTCTTTACAGCCACTCAACTACTTACTCAGCCTCTAAATTAGCTTTTGAAGAAGAGGCTGAAGTCAGTACGACAGATTCTACCCTTGTCAAAATGGCTTGAATAGCATAGGGTCTGAATTTATGTGAACGGCATTAAATTAAAGTGCGACACATCAAACACATTTGTAGTAATACTATCATGTATCTATATGTTTAAGTAATATTTGCTTGGTTTCTTCCAAACTGAGGAACCCTTGTTGCAGGCACCAGCATACAGAGACACTGAACTATAAATAAGATAAAAGTCTACCACAAGAAGCCAAGCCAGAAGTGACTCACCTCTATTCCTATATATATACATATGCACATAATTTTTTAAGGGTACCACAAAATGGTTATCATATAAATGGTTTTGTCACATTAAGAATCAGAAAACATACAAGGGACAGAAAAAGTCATCAAACAATGATGGTCAATCGCTGCTTGACAAGTTTTTGTGTGCTTAATGTAATCAATAGATTAAGAAGAATGGAGACATTTTTCACAAAAAATATGGTCCACACAATTAGTCCACCCTTTACCAAAGTCTCCTGGTTCAATAGCTACATTTCAACCCCACAACTAACACAGTACACCATCTCACACCTTAAGTCCATACTTCTCAAGATTAATGCCATTATCAGATTGCAACTCCCACCTATATCCCAGCTAATTCATTGTTAATGAGGCTTCTGATCTAGCTACCGTGCCAACAAGAGTAACAGTGAATGCCCGAGATTGTTCTATGAAACTCTAGCCAATCTTGTTAGTGATCACATAGCTCTCTCATCATTTCAATATTTCTCAATCTAACATAATCTGTATTCTACTACCCTCACATTAGAAACTAACAACTCAAGGTAATTTGTGCGTATGAATTATGAATAAAATATTTTTACTAAGTGTTGCGAATGAAAACAACCAAAGTAGAAGGCAATGTCCTTCAGGATCATTTTCAAGTGGCTTTAAATCATATTAACAAAAACAACACCCTCTTACCCTAAAAGATGGCATGTTTTCCTTTTAAGGCTGTCTACCAATATACGACTGTTTCCAAAAATGAAAGCTTTTATTTGGACTCATCTTTGTTCAAATTTAAAACCACCTTTTTTGGACTACCTAAGAGAATTTTAGAAAGAATAGTTGTTTCCCAAAAATGTTCCAATTTATGAACTTTCATCTCATGGGCCAGAGAGAATAGTTGCTACTACCACACAGCACTTCCCAATCAATAAATCTTCAAATCTTTGCCTCTTTTAAAGTAATGCTCCTAATTTTTGTTGCCAACTTCCCATTTTCAATTATCGCTGCCTTTTCCCCTGCATGTGCCTTTTGTGTTGATTTACTGAAAATAGAATTTGCTTCTCCCAGCAAAAAAAAAAAGGAAAAAAAACCAATACATGTACATGTATCCACAAAAGAAAAGGAACATTTATCCCAATACATAAGAAAATAAATTACAGCATTAGCACTCACTTCTTGTATGAGGTGGCCCTCAATTGCCCACGCAATGACATAGAATAGTCCATGTAGAGTAAAGAGCAGCATCGTAAGATGTCCAAGCCATACATGATATCTTGTCGCGTGCTCAAAAGGGATATCTATAAGGCGGAGAAGAACCGATCCCCTTGCAATTGGAAGAAACAAAAAGGCGATGCAATACAATCCAATCGAACCAAAGCGAAGTCCCAGAAATTCCAAAATAAAACAACTGAAATTTCAATAAGCAATGCTCTCAGCCGACTAAACCAATCTTCATGCAAATAAGGAATTTAGAAAGCTACTGACTAGATGCACATTTTGATGGATTTAAGTATCTCATATGGTAGTAATTGTTTTATGACAACACTTTAGTACAAAAAAGAGTAGAATGAAAAAAGGAAAAATACTAGAGACAGTATTACTTGTTGACCGTAACTTTAAGAACTAGAAGTAATCAAAGTTCAAACATAGCATCATGCTTTTGTCAACCCAACCTAATGAAAGTAGGTCCATATTTGCCAGATGCAAAAGTGAAAGTAGAAGATTCAAGAAGCAATAACGTGATTGAGAACAACTTTAATAGGTGTGGAAATACAAATACTTATTGGAGATTCAAAAATGAAAAAGGGAAGGGTTGAAATGGAACATGTCACACTACCTATCCTTTCCAGAGCAAAGTATAGTGTATGAAACCACTGAAAAAGATTTAATGCGTTCTATCCTTCCAACTCAATCTAACCCCAACACCCTACACCCCCAAAAAAATAAACAAAAAGAAAAAGAAAAAAGATGTCATCTTCTTGCAGTAATTGAAGGAAGAAATGTGTTAAAAGCCCATTGCAGGAATGGGAAATGCAGCTCAGCAAAGATGCCATCGGATTACAGTAATTGGAGCATCGTCTTAACATAAAGGCTGTTGTTTAGGTAAGATTTTTGTGGAGCCAAAAATAAAAGACTAATTTAAGAGGTTAAATGCAGAAATAAAGCAGAGCCTAAAATAAATTAGTGATTTCTGCTCGAATAAATGACAACTGAACAAAGCTAATGAGAAACATAACATATCGTACCTCTTCTGTTCAAAAGTAAATGGGAACTGAGATACAGAGATGAGTATCTGCATGGTATATGCATATACAGCCCAGATAACGTACACGAGAAAGAGGAGAATCCCAATAAACTCGGTAGCAGAAACAACTCCAAATGGCCCATCAACAAGAACAGGGAAAGTCCACAAGCGGAAACTTGGATTTTTTGCAGCCTTCTTCCTACAAGTAAAAGCTTCAAGTTAGAGAACAATCTAACTTGTGAGGCATAGATTCAATCGCGGGTTAACAAGGACAACTTGGAGAACATAAAAACTCTTCAATTCATAAACACGTACTCGGGAAGCTCCTCTTTCGCAGTAATGATAAGATAAACTATGGCAAGGAAGGCAATAACAAGAATTGGACCGCTGAACAACATGAATATGCTTCCTGCAGGTTACACTATTAGAACAAGAAGCAGAAAACATCACGTAGGGGAAAAAAAGGAGAGAAGAGAGTTAAACTACCGACCTGTAATTCCAAAAACAGTACCCCTTGTGGTTTGTATCCATTTCTCGAACAATTGATTAACAAATTGTGCGGGAAACAGGAAAATAAGAGCAACCCATGCAATGAAAATGTCCCACATGATGAACTTGAGAATCCACTTGGCCCAGGACACATAGAAAGGTGTCTTCTTGACATAATCAGCACCTCGACTCAGAAGAGGTTTCTCAACAGATTGTTCATCCATGGGCATAAATTTCCTCTCTCTCTCAAATGGCTTCCTTCTGGCAAAACCAATCACCCCAATGCCACCAGATGGGGCAAAAGCAACATTTATACAGAAAGACTTGGAAAGAAGACGTCAGTGTTGAGGAACCCATTACCATCTGAACCTGTTAATTCCGAGAATGTGTCAATTGTACGGAACAATAATTCTGGACCACTAATGCTCGTTACCTAATCTGAAACGATTCCTTCCAACCACAAATATCAGAATCAAGCAGCGTGACTCATTACAGACGATTGAAAACCGTCTAGCAAATTCTTTATTGGAATAAGCGGTCGATTCCAGTGCTGTCAGTAATCACTTCCACCGTTCACCATACAAAAGTTGGGTCAGAGTTGGGATTACCATTCTAATGATTCTGTTTGAGTGATATTTTATCATAAAATTTTATTAATTTATTTAAATTTTATGAAAATTGTATGAACAACTCTTTTAAAAGAAAAATTGTATGAACATTGGACATTGCTTTGATTTACGGATCCTTTGGTTATAGAGGTGGTGAGATAATCTCATATTATCTCATATAATTTTAATTAATAATTTTATTATTATTTATAAATTATTTCAATTCATCTCATCTTACAATTATATTAATAATAAAAATAAAATTGAAACTACGTGGAAATCCATCACAGTAATTTATTAGTGTGTAAATTACTTTCGAATTATAATCTTTAGTAAATGAGAGATCTCTCCGTAAATATATAAATTTGGAGAAAAATTTTGATTTTTTGGTAGAATAGTCAACTAAGTAGATATAAAATATTGGTTAGTTATGAGAAGAGTAAGAAGTATCATTGAAGTTTTTTTTTTTTTCCTTCCGTCCTTTGTCATGTTAACGGAGTTTTAAATTAGGACCAGTGTAAAGTTCATTTGAAGTTATATTAAACCCAAGACAGTAGGTTACAATTCTTTTCTCAGTTTCTCCTAGTGGGAAATTGGGGGGAGGGGGGGCGTTCCCACCACCTTTCCGTTGGGAAAGGTGGTGGGAAGAGGTTACGTACGTTCAAGGTGAGTAGACTTGGTAGGTCATATGCCTCTAGTAAAGGAGGAACCAAATTCATCATTATAACTATCAACTACTTTACAAAGTGGGCAGAAGCTGAGGTGATAGCTACAATAACTGCTCAAAGCAAAACAAAGTTCTTATGGAAGACAGTAATATGCACGTTCGGGATACCTCAATGTATCGTTTCTAATAACGGGAGGCAATTCGACTCTGAACATTATCGTCAATGGTGTGCAGAGCTAGGAATCAAGGTCAAGTACTCTTCCCCAAACCATCTCCAAGCAAACAGATAAGTGGAAGCAACTAATAAAACCATAATGGGAATACTAAAAAAGAAGATAGGCAACAAAAATGGACTATGAGCCAACGAGCTCCCAAAAATTTTGTGGGCTTACAAAACCATAGCAAAAACCTCAACAGGCCAAACACCTTTTGCCCTAGCCTATGGAAGTGAGGCGATGGTGCCAATAGAGATCGGGTTACCAAGCACCAGAAGAAGAAACTTTGATCCAGAAGTAAACATAACAGGGTTAGAAGAAAACCTAGACTTGTTCTGTTAGAGGAGTTAAGGGCATATGCAGAAGTCAGAGTTGCAGCTTCTAAGAAGAAGGCAGAGCAATACTTCAACAAACGAGTGAGGCCCAGGTCATTCAAAGCAGGTGACTTAGTGCTGAAGGAAACCGGCGTGACCTCGGGAGAAGAAGGGAAATTAGGCCCTCGGGGGAAGGGACCTTACGTTGTAGTGGCAAGCCACAGGCCGGGGACTTACCACCACAAGGATGCCACAGGACCCCAGCTACCTTACCCATGGAACGCAGAGCACCTACGAAAGTACTACATTTAAAGGAAATATATGTAATTTTCTTTTATTTCATTTGTTAATTTACATATGAATATCACTTTCAATAAATGCCGGCACGTTTTGTCCACCCTTTCCTTTGTTTTTTTCCTTTTGGCTTTTCAATAAGTATTCAAGATTTGAATAAAATAAGGAAAAGGCGACATGGTCATGGAACTTTCCCACTAACCTAAAACCTTAAAGGTTAAAACAGTAGAGGAAATCTTCCGTTAACACCTTCTGGCCATAAGGCGACGTGGTCGAGGAACTCTCCCACGAGCCTAAAAACTTAAAGGTTGAAACGGTTGAGGAAATCTCCCATAAACACCTCCACGCCAAAAGGAGATGTGATCGAGGAATTCTCCCGTGAGCCTAAAAACCTAAAGGTTAAAACAATCTTGAAATTTCCCGTTGACGCCTTCTCGCCAGCAGGCGACATGATCGAGGAACTCTCCCACTAGCCCTAAAGGGTTAAAGGAGTTCAAGAGAAGCTCCTACTGATAGATGATGTAACACTCACAATCAAGAGCAACATAAGGCCAATACATAAGGAACGAATAGCATGGATTGATATCATGATGCAGAAGTAGCAATGAACATTTCACAGCCAACAAAAAAAGTTCAAAAGCCTAAAAAAAGGGCTTATAAAAGTCCAATATGTAAAGAGAGAGAGAGAGAGAGAGTGATGAGTGTACGAAAGTGCACTCTAAATACCCTATTACTAGACTAAAATGCTAAAATGTTAATAGAAATCATTGGAATTAATGGGTATTCTTGAATTGAGTTTCTATTTACTTTAGGATACTCCTAAACAGATTTTTATGTTTAATTTTAGAGTATATAAAAGAGCAAGTCTAAACCCATTCAAATTCAAAGGACTTTCAAGTGGGCAAGACGTTGGAACAACCTAAGAACTTTCAACGAGTGTAGGACTCTTTAAATAAGGATAATGATGGAGTTTGAGAGTAATTCGGATCAGAGTCCAAAATGCACTAGGAGATAGAATTGACACACTTTATTATTTTAATTATAACTTTCCATTCAGATATCGGATTGATGTGATTCTTGATGTGTTAGAAAGCTATCTTAAGGGCTACAAGTTGTCTCTAATAAAGATTTCCAAATTCAAAATCCTGAAGTGCATACGTGGCTGCCAAGTTGAGTCCTAAAATTTAGGCATTTTGTGTGCGGGAATATGAAGACATTAGGGTTTCTTTCCTACCCTATTTAAGCACATCATTAGCACAAAATTGAGAGTGGAGAAAAGGGGAGAAGACTCAGTTTGAAAGAGGAATATCTGAAATTAATTTCCATGGCAGCTGTTTGCTCTATTTTTCTCTTGAGATTTTTGTTGTCCATTACATTTATGGGTAACTAAATTCTCAAGTAGGGGTAGGGATGAACTTACACAGTAGATGGTATTATTAATTTATCTTTAATTTATGTATTTGATTTTCAATTACTAAAACTCTTTTGTTTTATCATTCTCAATTCATTGTTGATGTTTTCTTCTCCGAATAATCATAGAATTTATTATGTTTATAGATTCAGTCATGCTTTTCTTTTGAATGGATTGACTCTTTGACTATGTTTGGATCAATTATTTTTCTATATTGATTTAATTTTTGTTGCAATATCGCTTCCTGAGTATATTGTCGTCATTGGATTTTCTCAATAGTGATAATAATTTACGTATTTTAAAAGTGGTGAATGATTTTTCAAAGTGTTACATTTGGTTAATCTTGGTTTATAAATATATACCTTCCGATTGGGAGTTTTGAGAATTGAGTTCTCAATTGAGTTATTCAATGAATTAAGAGTAATTAAAATGCCAGATTTGTACAAGGGATTCCCGACGCTTTACTGTTTATCAAATTTGAGTACTTTTTCTATTAGTCACTTTGTTTCACTTTAATTGCATTTAAAATAATCTTTGTTCTCCATTAATCATTTAACATTTTTCTTTAGTTTCTTTGTTCCTTCTACTCTTCTTTTAATTTGTCTGTCTATCGAATCGACACCCCAAAAATGTGCTACAACTACCGCATTATTCTTTGGGTGTAATCAAATTTTGGCGCCGTTGCCGGGGAGACAGTAGAAGAATTGCTAGATAAGTTTTTATTTCAGCAGTTTGTAAAGGCGGTAACTCAATTCTCTCTTTTAGCTTATTCCATTATTATTATTATTATTATTATTATTATTATTATTTTATTTCCTTTCATACTATTTTTAGTTTTTAGTATTTTGTTACCTTGCAAGCACAGATATAGAGACACCTTGGGTAGATTTGCTTGTAGGCCTGTGGAAGAGTCAGAATCAAGCTTTTTAAAATCATTTATTTGACAATCCATCTAGTCCCGAAAAAATGAGTGAACACGAGGATCAACCCATTATAACTCTTCATGATTGCCTCCACCCTACACGCACAACTACACCATCATGCTTCATGTTTCCAGCTAATACTCGACAACTGGATTTTAAAACAAGGATAATACAGTTACTCCCTACTTTTCATGGCTTAGAAAATTAAAACCCATATGTGCACATTAGGGAGTTTGAGGAAGTAGTTGCAACTTTTTATAGTCAAAATGCAACTAATGATGTTGTGAGACTTAAGTTCTTTCCTTTCTCTTTGAAAGATAGAGCTAAGAGTTGGCTATACTCACTGAGACCCAGATCTATTGGGTCATGGAGTAAGATGACTCAGGTCTTCTTTAATAAATACTTTCCCTAACATAAGACCAATGCTTTAAAAAGGCAAATCTCCACCTTTGCATAAAAGGACAGTGAGATTTTGTATCAGTCTTGGGAGAGATTTAAGGAGTTATTGAGTATGTGTCCTCACCATGGGTACGAGAATTGATGCTTAGTGAGCTATTTTTATGAGGGAATTATACCTAGAGAGCGCCAATTTGTGGAGATGATTTGTAATGGTGAGTTCTTACATAAAGATCCTGATGAGGCCATAGAATACCTTAATGAGCTTGCTGAAAAAGTTCAAACTTGGATTGGACCTAGTGCTACTGAAAGCACAAATAGGTCACAACCTGCAGGAAACCCAAATAGTGGTGGAATTTACCATCTCAGGGAAGAGGATAGCCTAAAGGCTAAGGTTGAGATGCTCATTAGGGAGCTAGATGTGTTAAAGACTAAGGACTTAAAGCCAACACAGGTGGCTAATCATGCAGAGTCTTTTGGACCATATTTTGTGTGTGGCGGGATAGATCACCTCGCCCAAGAGTGTCTCACATTTGCTGAGATGAGAGGGATGTATGAGGAACAATGTAATACCTTAGGTATGTACAAAAAGCTTTTTACACCTTATTCCGATACCTATAATCCGGGGTGGCGCAATCACCCCAATTTTAGCTAGAAGTCTAAAAACTAGCCACCTACACAACCCCTGAGATCATACCCTGCACCATATCATTCGCCTTCATCTTCTAGGAATCCTTTAGAAGACACTTTGCATGCTTTTATTGAGGCACAAGGTAAGACTAACCAAAAGTTTAAATCTTTGATTACGCAGGTTGTTGAAGAAAATAAGGAGATCAATAGCCAAGTGTCTAAATTGATGAGCTCCTTGAGTGTGAATGAGCGTGGCAAGTTCCCTTCTCAAACTCAATCCATACCCCAAGGTCAACATATGGCTCAAGGAAATTTGAAGGAGGTCAATGCCATTGTGACACAAAGAGGTAAGTCCTCACACATCCCAACAACTGATAAGCCAGAGGATGCTGATGAGGAACAAAGCAAGGATACTGCTGAGTTGCCCAAAGAAGCCGAGGTAATCAAGAGCCTAGTTAAGGTACCATTTCCTCAAGCTTTAAAATCTGGTATGTGAACTTTGGATTCTAGCAATGAAATCTTGGAGAACCTCAGGCAAGTAAAGATCAATCTTCCTCTTTTGCATGTTATTAAACAAGTTCCTACTAATGCAAAAGTTCTCAAAGATTTGTGTACAGTTAAAAGGAAGCACCATGTTAAGAAGACAACATTTCTAACAGAGCAAGTTAGTGCTCTAATTGAGCAGCGAATTCCTCCTAAGTATATGGATCCTGGTTGTCCCACCATTGCATGTAATATTGAGAATCATGAGTTTGGGCAAGCGCTGCTAGATTTAGGAGCTAGTGTAAATTTGATGCCTATTACATTTATTTGCAGCTTGGTTTTGGTGAAATTAAGCCTACTTCTATTATGCTTCAATTGGCTGACCGTTCAGTTAAGAAACGAAGAGGGATAGTTGAGGATGTTTTGATCCAAATTGACAAGTTCTACTACCCTTAGGGGTGTACATTTAAGCCGCTTACCCGACCCGACCCGAAACTTCCGAATTACCCGACCCGAAACGAACGGTTGCGGAACGGAAGACACCCGTTTGATTTCTGAATTAAGTCGGCTAAATCGGTTAATACCCGATAACCGAACGATGCCGTTTTTCTTCTATCAAAATTTAAAAACACGTCTTCTTCCACACGCTAGCCCTCTCGCACTCTGCCCTCTCACAGACTCTTCTCGCATTCTGCCCTCTCACAGACGCTTCTCGCATTCTGCCCTCTCACAGACGCTTCTCGCACTCAGCCCCTTCTCGCACTCAGCCTCAGCTCGCACTCAGCTCCTTCTCGCACTCAGCCTCAGCTCGCACTCAGCTCCTCCTTCTTGCACTCAGCCTCAGCTCGCACTCAGCTCCTCCTTCTTGCACTCAGCCTCAGCTCGCACTCAGCTCCTTCTCGCACTCAGCCTCTTGCAGTCTCAGCCCTCTCAATTCTCACTCTCGGTGTCTCAATCTCTCTCTCGGACAGAAGGTATGAATGATTTGAACCCTAGGGTTCTTGAGTTTGGGTTTATTTTGCTTTTTGAACTTTTGGGTATTATGGGTTTCCGATTTATCTATTTTAGTTTTTGGTCTCCTTAGTTTGAATTAGTTCTTGATACGCACTTTGGATGTTGTTGAGTTTGTTGGTTACCCATAATAGAATTACCCATAATAGAATCATGAGCATTTGTTTTTGGGTAAGTAGAAATCATGAAAACCTATACATGACGGGCTCTCAACTTCAGAGAATAAGGTGTGAGTAGGTAACTGTGTTTATCAAACCCACAATGCATGAAAAAATCTCAAACCCAACCCTAAAATATTTTTCACTTAGGAAGATTTTTAGCAGGGCACGTATGGCCCCCTAAATATTACAATTGATTATGGCCGTATAAATTATTGTATTGTGGGATATAAAGTGAAATTGAGGAAGATTTGATGACTGGTGTATAGACCAAACTTTAATTTATAGAATTTTTCCTGACATGATTAGTTTGGTGAATGATGATTTAATATCATCATGCAGGAATGGGTTTAGAATTTTAAGCTTATAAGATTAGGCAAACCAATATACTGGCCTTGCTTTGGCTGGCTTAGTTTAGCTTAAGCTGGGATGTTTTTGTGGTCTTTTTTCTTATCCCTGAAATATTTTATTGCGAATCAACTAAAAAAAAATAGCCTTGTAGTGGACTGATGACTGGTGTATTTTGCTTTGAGGTAATAGAATTCCATTCTTACCATTGTAGTTTCTCCAATTTTTGTTATACTTGCCTTGGTAATAAACACATGATCACAAAGTTTCTGTTTCGTTTATTTAACCAGCTTTGAGAAAGGTTCAAGCCTATTAGAAGTTGTTCTGTGCTAGGCTAATTAAGGTGTTAGTGTTATAGTTTTTTATTGATACGCATTTTTTTTTTCATGTAGAAATGATGATGAATATTTTGAATGAGGCCGATTGAAGATGACTTGAATTTTCCTTACTAACTCACGGTAATTATTAAAATTCCTTATTTGATTTTATGGAGGTGCAAATATAACTCAAAGATTGATTTTTTATTGGATTCATGCAATTTTTACTGGAGGAAGATGATACTTGGGAGGCTTGGCTCAATGTTGATGCTTCTGGTTTTTCTAGTGTTATTGATTTAGTTAGAAATGAAATTAAGTTGTGATAGCAGAGCCCACACACTAATGATAGCAGAGCACTTATGGAATTAGTGTTTGTTTTATGAGTAAGTCTTTTGGGTTCTGATTTTGAATGCCATTGTCTTTTGGGTTCTTATTTTGTATCATATTCATTCTACAAATGTCTACTCGTTTAAAGTGCATTTTAATTTTATTTGTTGTAGTGAGGAAAATGTGGAGGTGCGAATATATCAGAATCCATATGCTTCATGTACATGGTTGGAAACCAAGAACCAAAAATCCAGAAGTTAAATTGTAGGATAAATGCTTGCCAAGCACTTGACCCAGAAAACAAAAATCTGTGTTCCAATGTTTTTTTTAAAATAATAATAATAATAATAATAATAAAATTCGGGTAATCGGGTAAATTCTGAAAAAAAAATCAATTCGGTTAAACGGGTATCATGCCCGGGTCGGGTAATCGGGCAGTGCGATCGGGTCGGGCCGGAACAGTAACTTCGGGTCGGATCGGGTCGGGTTGAACAGTCCTAACTACCCTGTTGATTTTTTAATTTTGGATACTCAGTCGGTTGTTGACTCTGACTCTAAGATTCCTCTTATATTAGGTAGACATTTCCTTGCTACGGCTAATGCACTTATAAACTGCAGGAATGAGCTAATGCAACTATCTTTTGGAAACATGACCATGGAGGTCAACATTTTTCACATCAATAATCAGTCCAAGGAAGATGATGAGTGCCACCAAACAAAAATGATTGAGACACTCGTAGACAAGGGAGTTCACACAACTCATGATTCTAATTCTCCTGAATATTTTCTTGTTAATTCTGAGTTTAATATTATGAATAATTCATCTAATGTTGTTGATGTTTGTGCTATTTTTTATGAACCTCAGGATTATGGCCCACATATTTGGCAATTGAAATTAGAGGAGTTGTCTAAGAAAAAGGAATGAGAAATATTGCTTATGAGAACTCTAAAATCTATAAGGCTAAAACGAAAGCATTTCATGATAAAAATATTGGTAGGAAGACGTTTAAGCCTAATGACCTAGTATTCTTATATGATTCTAGACTCTATAAGCACCCAGGAAAATTTAGGTCTAGGTGAATCGGCCCGTTTGTAGTGAAGAATGTTTTTACAAATGGGGTGGTAGAAATAAAAGATTCTAAGGATGGTCAGATTTTTAAAGTAAATGGTCAATGCCTTAAAGTATTAATTGATAGACAAGTTCCGGAAGTGGAAGACATTCCACTTGTGGATCCGGTCTATCAACCTTGACCACACCACACAGGTATGTTTTTCTTTATTTTTTTTGTTTTATTTTTGTTTTCTCTTATTTTCTTTCTTTTCCTTTTTGTTTGTTGTTGTTTTCTTTGTTTTTGTTTACAGGTTAGTTTCATTTTGTCATTTCAAGTTACCATCTTTGGTGCTTAACGAGCTACCCGCGTCACTCATCAGGTGTATTATACCCTTTTTAGTTATTCTCCATTCAAATTTAATTCTTAAACGTTGAGGACAATGGTTCATTTAAGTTGGGGGTGGTGGTGCAAATTCAGTATTGAAAATGCTAGTTGGAACTCTGTGGCATATTTTCATGTGTCAAATTTTTTTTTTTTAATTTTGCATCACACGTGCATCATTTTCACATGTGTATTCATATTCTCATTTATAGTCATCTTCGTGAATTCACCAAACCCACCATAATCATTTTTTGCTGAAGTATTCACAGAACCTTTAATGCACTCATTCAAGCTTTGTGGTAAGATGGTGGTTTGACACATGTAACTAGAGAACCCTTTTGCTTAAGTATTAATGTGAGTTTTAGAGAGAATTGAGAGCCTACAAATGCAATAAAATGTGATAAGCATTCATTGATCTATTGAATTGGACACTTCTTTTGAGAATATCATTACATGGTTTGTGGTAAGATGGTGGATATACTTAGGATATGACGAAGGTCAACTTAGGATCAACGTTTGAGCCTTTCAAGCTAACTCTTTCCATCATAGACTCATAGTAGCCAAGTTTGAGCCAATAAACACATATAACATTTTCTTTTCATATGCCCACATGCATGCCTCTCCACATTGGAGTATAGCTTATATACTAATTTTTCCTGTCCTTGTTACTTCCAAGTGTATACTAGATATGGAATTCTTCTTTTTGAAATGAATAAAAAATAGAGAGAGAAAAAGTAGAAGAACATGAGTTACAAGGTGTTCAAGTGAGTGAGTTTTAAAGGCAAAAATACCAAAGTTAGGTAGAAATAGCAAAATACCAAGGTGACATGTAATTGATCACCAAATTATAAAAAAAAATGAAAAACAATGAAAAAAAATGAAAAGGGAAAAGAAAAAGAAAAGAAAAAGAGACATTATTTGATGATTTGAATGGTTGAAAAGTACATCAAGTGAGAAGTGTGGTCTACTGAAATATTTAATAAGATTCCCTTTATATGTATTTGAAATGTTTTGAATCCTTTTTCATTTTTTTTCATATAGCCCCGAACCTAAGCCACGTTACAACCTTTTGTGTTGATCGTTCTGATCCTAAGTAAGCTTTTGGAAAGAATAGTTGAATTCTTATTTGTTAGTGTTCCTATCATAAAATCAATATTTGCTTGTTGCTTGTTTAAATCTTTATGTGATTGTGTGTACACCATTTGTCAATTCTATAGAGAGAGCCCTTACACAAAACATTATTATACTCGTGAGTTATGGAATTGAACCTTTTGCTTGAGACGTTCTTGATGTTGCATGTGTCAAGGTTAGTGGTAAGATGGTTATAGTTTGGAAAACACACACACTCTGTGAATTGCTATAAGTGGATTGATCTTGATGGGTTATTGCATTCCTTAGTTTGTTTTTTATATGTGAATTAGTGGCCTATTTTAGTGATTCTCATCTCTTTCATCTCTTTAGCATAGAAATTGCTAAGGACTAACAATAAGCAAGTTGGGGGGTGTGCTGAGTGTATGAAAGTGCACTCTAAATACCCTATTACTGGACTAAAATGCTAAAATGTTAATAGAAATTATTGGAATTAATGTGTATTCTTGAATTGAGTTTCTATTTACTTTGGGATACTCCTAAGCAATTTTTTATGTTTAATTTCAAAGTATATAAAAGAGCAAGTCCAAACCCATTCAAATTCAAAAGACTTTCAAGTGGGCAAGACGTTGGAAAAACCTAAGAACTTTCAACGAGTGTAGGACTTTTCAAATAAGGATAATGATGGGGTTTGAGAGTAATTCGGATCAAAGTCTAAAATGCACTAGGAGACAGAATGGACATATTTTATTATTTTAATCATAACTTTTCGCTCAGATATCGGATTGATGCGATTCTTAAGGTGTTAGAAATCTATCTTAAAGGGCTACAAGTTGTCGCTAATAAGGATTTCCAAATTTGTACTCCTGAAGTGCATACGTGACTGTCAAGTTGAGTCTTAAAATTTAGTCTATTTTGTGTGCGAAAATATGAAGACATTAGGGTTTCTTTCCTACCCTATTTAAGCACATCATTAGCACGAAATTGAGAGTGGAGAAGAGGGAAGATGACTCAATTTGAAGGAGAAAGATTTGAAATTAATTTCCATGGCCGCCGTTTGCTCCATTTTTCTCTTGAGATTTTTGTTATCCATTACATTTATGGGTAACTAAATTCTCAAGTAGGGGTAGGAATGAACTTGCACAGTAGATGGTATTATTAATTTATCTTTAATTTATGTATTTGATTTTCAATTACTAAAACTCTTTTGTTTTATCATTCTCAATTCATTGTTGATGTTTTCTTCTCCGAATAATCATAGAATTTATTCTGTTTATAGATTCAGTCATGCTTTTTCTATTGAATGGATTGACTTTTTGATTATGTTTGGATCAACTATTTTTCTATATTGATTTAATTATTTGCTACAATATCGCTTCCTGAGTATATTGTCGTCGTTGGATTTTCTCAATAGTGATAATAATTTACGTATTTTAAAAGTGGTGAATGATTTTTCAAAGGGTTACATTTGGTTTAATCTTGGTTTATAAATCTATACCTTTCGATTGGGAATTTTAATAATTGAGTTATTCAATGAATTAAGAGTAATTAAAATACCAGATTTGTGTAAGGGGTTCCCGACGCTTTACTGTTTCTCAAATTTGAGTACTTTTTTTATTAGTCACTTTGCTTCACTTTAATTGCATTTAAAATAATCTTTGTTCTCCATTAATCATTTAACATTTTTCTTTAGTTTCTTTGTTCCTTCTACTCTTCTTTTAATTTGTCTCTCTGTGGAATCGACACCCCAAATATGTGCTACAACTACCGCGTTATTCTTTCGGCTTAATCAGAGAGGCTTCTAAAATTCAGCCATTTACAATGCTTTTTAACTAAATAAAAAAATCTAATAAAAAAGAAAGCTCCAAGCTTAGAAGGCGTCAGGATAGGCAGCGAAAAGCGTCAGGCATCTCGGCCCGACCAAGTGAGTCACAAAAATGAAGGGCAACCTCACTAGCCCAAATAGACTTACATTCCAAGGTGTGTAGGTTCGTCGTGGGTTCCCAAAGAAGAAGCTCACGAAGCTGTTTTACCCCCAACTTGAAGCCTATACCCCAGGCTCATAATCGAATCTTGGGGGCATCAGCCAACATGGGAAGAATCCGATTAAGGTCATTCTGAGAGTTCCCCAAAGTGGATCCCATCTCAGTCAATCAGCGTTCCAGGATAGAAATTGTTTTCTTGGCAGATTTAACAACCTCGTCAAATTGAAGGTATTGACAGTCACTGTTTTTAAGAAGGCCCTTCACCTCAACCAAGTTTTCCCAGCTTCAGCTTTCATCATTTCAGCCGCCCCCAGCTTTATAAGTAACTCCCTATTTTCATCTCCAAGAGAGACCAGGCAAGAAGCATATTCGGATTTGGACTTAGCCAATCCTTCAATTTCTAAGTTCATGCGATCAAAGCTAGTGGCAAAGCCATCCCGCTCTTTCAAAACACACTCCACCTGAGCAACCAACTCATCGTGTTCTTTCTTAAAAGCTTCTGTCTGGGCAACTAAGTTGTCCCTCTCCCGTACAGCTCCCTCTGCTTCATTCAGGCAAGTAGCAAGGTCATCGCGTTCTTTCTCAATCGCTGCCACCTCCTAATGGTAGTGGTCAGCATCCACAGAAGAAGTCACCAGCTCTTCTTGGAGTGAAGCAGCTTGGGCATGAAGAGTAGCCAACTCGTCATCAGAAGAATGGGAGCGAGCCTCTAAAAGAGCCAACTCGTCTACCGGTTGATTTTTCTCGCCCTCCAAATGCATCCAATCATCCGTCAAGTTGGCAACAAGATGATCAATCCCCTAAGAAAAAAAAAAGAGGGAAAGAAGGATTAAAAATATATTCTTTGGAATTATTGACCAAAGCATAAAGGAGAACGTAACAATACCGGTGCAAAAACACCAAGAAGCTATTGAACAAAGGCATTGATAACCTCTGCTCGGCGAGTATGTAGGAAAGCCGGGGAAGCCATCGGATGGGAGTTAGAAGAGCCTCTTAGGTTGACAGCCAGTGAGGAGATGTTAGCAAAATCCCCCTGGGGAAAGGCGGCTTCAGTAGCGACAAACAAAGGGCGGCAAACAGATGGTTCATTGGGAGGGACCAAATAGTTTTTGGCCTTCCCTATCTCACCAGTTTCATCCTGGCGGGGTACAGCATGATCGGTCATAAGACCCTCTCAGGAGTTCTCAAAGATGCTTCGCCGCTTCCTCGAGGAGACACACTAAAAGGCGGCGAAGGAAACGAAACCCTACTACCACTGGCGAGGGAGAGGGCTTGAAAAACAAAGGGCAAATCCGGAGTAACCCCACCCGAAGTCGTTGAGGCAAGGGGGAACTAAGCGCTTCAACTAACTCTTGAGCACTCCCCTCTTCACCCCCTCCAATTGAGGTAGATCCGAAGGAGCGTCAGAAGGCACAAAAAAAATTAGCAGGGGCAAGGTCAGTAGAGGCTTAGAAGCTTCAAAAGGCAGGAAGTTCGCAGGAGCAGAAGGTGGCGTTGTAAGGAGGACAGGGTTTAAAACAAGAATGTCTTCTTCCATTGGAGTATCATCACATTGCTGCCGGGAATCATTAGTAAGAGCAATCGAAGGCTGTGAAGTAACTTCGGTGGCCATCTCTGCGGCGAGTATACTATCGAGGTCTTTCTAGGCCTGCAACATAACGTCATCCAAAGGAAGAGGTAGTGGATCCATAACACTTAGTTCTTCTTGAGAAGTGGCCACCTTGGTGCTCCCACCTTTCTGTGGGGCAGTTTTACTAAGCAACTCCTAAGAAAAACTCAACTTGATCCCACTCTATTTTTATTTTTTATCTCCGCCCGCCACCGAGGGAAGTAGAACACCACCTTTGGATGAGATGGACTCATCGGAGCGAGGCGAGACATGAGTTTTTTTTAACATTTCTTTGTTTCGGGAGCCTTCGCCAGGACATTTCTTCTTTTTCAAATCTCCCGAGGGTGGGGGAGCACCCAAAATCTCACGCCCCAAAATATAAGCCCGGCTAGGAACCATCCCGAACCTCTTAATGTTACTATGGGTTAAAAGCGCATTCGAGAGGCACAGTTTGGGTGAGCAAGAGCCCAGGACTCCACTAGCCTAACACGGGCCTCCTCACGAAGGGAAAGAATCACTTCGTAGTCATCCCCATCGGGGACAGGAGACCAACAAAGTTTAATGGAGAATTGATCGATGCAAAACTGCAAGTGCACAATATCGTAGTTTTATAGTAAAGTGATGAGAAGAGTATTGTCATCAGGAATTGGTAACTTACTTTTGACAAATACTGAAATTATACTAATCTTGACTTTATTTAGAAAAGTCATTAAGATTTTTGTAATTACAAATTAAAATAAAATTAATTCAAAGCAAATACTCAAAGGAAAATAAAGATATTGTTCGAAGATCAAATCAATGGGAAAGAAAACTTCTAGGAAATCGATTTCACCAAATTCCTCACTATGTTTTACTCATCTAGCTAATTGAATTTAATTCTCTCTGTTTGTTAGCAAATCTCCACAAACATCCAAAAGCCTCTTTCGACAGTCAATTGGAAATTATTCTTGTTCATCATTCTACACAAAAGTATGCAAATTAATAAAGTAAGAAAGCAATAAGACCAATGATTTTAATACTACACAGATTCATATAAGTCTTTCGATCTCTATATTTACCTATGCCGAAATATCCAAGATCTATCCTATAATTCCCTCTTTCGACAGCAAATCACAAAATTAAAATCATCTAACTAATGGCCAGTTAATTAGAAGCAATAAGTTCAGAATAAATCAGACAAATATAGAAGAGAATTATCTCAAATTAACATAGAAAAGCAAGCATAGTTCGGAACTAGATTACATCGTTTTTCTAGAATAAAGAAAATTTAGTTCATGCTAAAAATTAAGTTCAACATAAACGAATTCACCATAATTTTTCTGAGAGAAGAATAGAAGAAAATGAACACTGAAAATGCTCCTTACAGTCCGCAGTGTCATCCCTCGCAAGCCGCAGCGTCTGAAACGAAAAACTCCAGAGAAATGCCCCTCTGAAAAAAAACTCTCCAATTCGTGCTAATAATATTAGGGTAGGAAAGAAATCTTAATGTCTTCATATTCCTGCACACAAAATCGTCTAAATTTTAGGACTCAACTTTGCAGCCACGTATCCATTTCAGGCGTTTGAATTTGGAAATAATAGACAACTTTGTAGCCCTTTAAGATAGCTTTCTAATCACATCAATCCGATATTGGAGCGGAAAGTTATGGTTAAAATACTAAAGTGTGTTCATGCTGTCTGCTAGTGCGTTTTGGACTCTGATCTGAATTACTCTCAAACCCTATCAATATCCTTATTTGAAAAGTCCTACACTTATTGAAAGTTCTTATGTTGTTCCAACGTCTTGCCCACTTGAAAATTCGAATGGGTTTGGACTTGTTCTTTTATAAACTCTGAAATTAAACATAAAAATATGTTCAAGAGTATCCCACAATAAATAGAAACTCAATTCAAGAATACACATTAATTCCAATAATTTCTTTTATCATTTTAGCATTTTAGTCCAATAATAGGGTATTTAGACTAAAGTTTAAAGTTAAGAAGTGATAAAATATAAGAAATTATGCAAGTCATCAAACACCCCCAAACTTACAACTTTGTTTGTCCTCAAACAAAAATAAAATAAAATAAAAGACCACTATAGACTAACTAGACCCCATAGAGAAGTTTCATCACTCACCAAGCCATGATCTGAATTTTGATTTCATCACTTTTAACATCAAAGATAGAAAGAAAATCAATCAAAAATTTAGCAATTTGTCAAGCAAGAGTTAAGCATTTACTTCAACCTAAAGCTAAGACCTTGAGTGTGTGTGTGTGTGTGTGTGTGTGATATAGTCAATTCAACTCCAAACCACCTACAAACTCATATAAAAGTAGAACAACTGAAACCAAAAGAATTCTCTCCAAACTTAACCCCATAAGTCCAATTTTCAAAAATCCTCTCCACTAATGTAGTCAAACCAAACTCAGAGATCAAAAGGTCTTTAATCAGGTTGTAATAACAGGCCGCAGGGTGAGGGCTAAAAAAGAAATGGATATGGAAAATCAAAACAAACAGGAAAAATACTTGGTGGAAAAAGCAATAAAAGAGATATCTAGATGATTCAAGCAATAACTCTTCCTCGACTATATGCTCATACTTGTGATATTATTGTTTCTATAATAAATGAAGTAGTACCAAGTACACCTTCAACAAAATCTGAAGTGATTTGCATTCCATTTATTGAGTTCTCATTTTTTTTTTTTGGCTGTCATGATGGATAAATCACATTTGAATAAAAGACAAACCCAGCAAAAATACTTTTTTTTCTTCTTCTTCTTTTTTTTTTTTCAGCCTCCCACCTTTTTCGTTCAGCCACCTCAATTCTTGTAGCCTTTTCAAATCTTCAACCTTTTTTTTTTTTCGTTCACTTTTTTTTTCCTTTTTTCTTCACACACTTTGATCAAATAGAGCATAATTTCCTTTGAACTAACTTTCTCTTTAAATGTAGATTTCTACCAAAGTATTTTCTCAAACTGTAAAAGGTAAATCATGATTTTTCAGGCTTAGAAAGGGAATGGTTTATGTAGTTGAAAGTACAAATAAAGGCTTAGGTAAAATAAGGCTCAAGGGGGTTGACTATGGGAGTACACCATGCAATGATGGCATGATAATCAGGACGGCTGGGAAATCTTTTTTGGTTATGACAAAAAAAATTGCCTAGATCATTTCTATAATATTTAGTATCAACTAGGATTTTGCATCAAGGATCCATCAACGGATTTTAGAGCAAAGCAAGATTGAACTTCCCTGACCCAGTTAATTCAACTCATTCTCTTCATAAGCAAAATGGAATAAAAAAAAAAAAATGACTATGTGCTCAATTATGTTCAAGGTCAAAGGTTTAAATCAAAGTACCCA